>NC_134720.1:2212777-2528888 GCF_049634645.1 Pelodiscus sinensis | reverse complement strand
CCACAGGACTCCTTGCCGCTTTTGCAGATTCAGACTAACACGGCGACCCCTCTGATATTTGTCGGAGTGGAAACTTTTCCCACAAAGAGGTTGGCTTTGAGCTAATTTTTGCCAGGAAGAGAACATAAGAACATAGGAATGGCCATATCAGGTCAGACCAAAGATCCATCTAGCCCAGTATCCTATGTACCGATAGTGGCCAATGCCAGATGCCCCAGAAGGAGGGAACACAACAGGTAATCCTCATGTGATTCCGCCCCTGTCACCCATCTCCAGAGAAACAGTGGCTAGGGACACCATGCCTACCCATCCTGGCTAATAGCTTCATGGAGGTTAGGTCCATCAATGGCTATCTAACTCTTTTTTTGAACCCTGTTAAATCCTGGCCTTCACCACATCCTCTGGCAAGGAGTTCCCCAGGTTGACTGTGCACTGCATGAGGAAAAAGTTTCTTTTGTCTGTTTTAAAACAGTTGCCTATTAATTCCATTTAGTGACCTCATAGTTTTTATATTGTGGGAATAAGTAAATAACTTTTCATTATTGACTTTTTCCACACCAGCCATAATTTTGTAGACCTCTATCCTATCCCCCCTTAGTCTCCTCTTTTCTAAGCTGAAATGTTCCAGTCTTTATAATCACTCTTCATATGGGATCCCTTCCAAACCCCTCCTCATTTTTGTTGCCCTTTTCTGAACCCTTTCCAATGCCAAGAGATCTTTTTTGAGATGAGGCAACCACATCTGTACGTAGTATTCAAGATGTGGGCATAGCATGGCTTTATATTGAGGCACTAAGATATTCTCCCTTACTCTCTATCCCTTTAAAAGTGATTCCTAACATTCAATTTGCTTTGTTGACTGCCGCTGCACACTGAGGTTATGTCTACACTACAGAGGGGGTTTCTTTTTCAGAAAAACGGCCGTTTTCCTGAAAAAACAATTACGTCCACACTGCAATCACGTTCTCCCAAAAGAAAATTGAAAGAAAAGAGGGTTTTTTCCGACATTGGTAATCCTCATTCTACGAAGTAGTCTTTTTCCGAAAGAGCTTTCGGAAAAAGGCATGCATGGACGGGGAAGAAGAAGTTCTTCCGAAAGAAGAGGAAAGAGGAAAAAGCACAGGTGCCTTGGTGGCCACTCCATCCATAGTAATCACAGTTGAAATGCGAGGGAGCATCCATTTAGTGTGGACGCTATCTTTCAAAAAAGCAGATGGCTTTTTCGATGCGCTTTTGCAGTGTGGACACGCTCTTTCGGAAGAAGTTTCTCCAGAAGATCTCTTCAGAAGAAGCTTCTTCCGAAAGTAGCCTGCTGTCTAGACATAGCCAGAATGAAGACTATCCCATGAGAAAATACCCTCTCTGCCAATCCCCTATCTAAAAAAGAACTAGATTAAAGAGCATTAAGCAACGGCATTAGAACTAGAGAACTAGATTAAAGAGCATTAAGCAACGGCATTAGAACTAGAGAACTAGATTAAAGAGCATTCAACACGGTCTACACCCAGTCCACACTGCTAGTTAATCTAGGCGAGGTTGAGTCCGGCTTGCTGCAAACTGGCCGTTCATAGAGACAACCAAGTTGAGAAATGTAAGACGACAGAGCATTATAATATGCCATTGAGAACTGGGATGGGAAACATGAAATAATGATTGGGCCTGAAACTTTGGCTGGCAGTTCCTACCCAATAAAACTCTTTTGACCTTTAATGGGAGCTTACCTTGAAAGAGGCCGGGCCCACCGATCTTAATGCATGTGCGCAGGATTGTGGGCATGGCCGTGCATTTCTTCATCTTGGCACTTCTCGGTTTGGCCAGCTGAAACGTGCAACATTAACATCACACTAGCATTGGGGTTTTCCATCTAATTACTAACCGCAGAAACGTTGCTGAACTGGAGGGAATCCAGCAATGGCCGACAAGTCTGATAAAAGGATTAGAGGGTATGGCTCATGAAGAGAGATTAAGGGAATTTTATCGTGGGCAGCCTAGAGAAAAGATGACAAAGGAGGCACATAGGATAACTGCATAGAAACACTTGAGAGGAAATAGCGCTAACGGGGCAGATGATTTATTTATGGTGGTAAAAGAAGAAGGAGGGACGCAAATCTGGGGGGGAAAAAGGAACAGAAACCAGACATTAGGAAAACCTTGTGTTCCAGACCGGTCAATTTCGACAATGCAATTGATGCTGCTGAAGTAGTAACATTAGCGGTGTTTAAAATGAGACTAGACAGGAACACTGTGAGGGCAGTGGACCTACCGGCTTAGAGGATCCTATTTTCACCTCCAGACAAGCTTTCCTAAACTCAAGAAACCCAGTGCTGATACTGCTCCTAGTAGTAATAGTAATAGGTAAGTAATCAAGAAATCATCCTCACTAACGAACACAGGAGAGGGGAGGTGTGATCCAAGCTCATGCAGGAGAATATGTAATTCATCACCGACGTTTGAGAGGATGACTGTGATATTTGGGTATCTGCCACATCTTCAAACCAGGCGCGTTCCTTAGCAGACTCAAGAGCTGCTAAATAAAACGGTAGGTCATTTTGAAAATTTAGAAAATCATAGATTTAAGGCGAAATGTGTCAGCTTGGTGTCTAAAATTGAACTCCCAAATACATATTTAGCTGGCTAAATGATGACCTCTCTCTGCCTATGAACCTTTAAACACCTGCTACGCTGTGTCTTTGAGAAGCAATAAAACCTTCCACTCTACTGGCTGGCTAGATGTGACACTCAGGTGGCCAGTAGAGTAGGTTTTATTGCTTCTCAGAGAGACAGTGCAGCATAGGAGTGATGTTAGCACAGGATCCAGGGTAGAGCCTTATTCTTCTCGGGGAGGAAAGGGGCTCATGGGCCCCAAACCCCCATTTCCTGCTCTCAATCTACTCTCCTCATCCTACCAGCCAAGACTAACTCACACTCCTAGCAATTGATCCCTAAGCCCCCAGGCGGCCACGCCCCTTTCTTTGTTCAGATCCCTCCACCTGGCCCAGGTGGCTGGTGGCTGGGCCACTTCCTACGTGCCTCCCCTCAGGAACCCATCCCCTGCTTTGTGCTGCACACACAGACACACACAGTCGCTGCAGACCACTGTAGGGCAGTAGGGATCACCCACAGCACAACAGAGCAACCAGTGAATGCAAAACCAGAGCAAATCCAGGGCCACAAGAGCGGGCAGCACCCCCACTGCGTCACAACCCCATTGGCAGCGCCGCTTGTGTTAATTACCCTACTCCCCGAGTGTTTCAGGGCAGAAAGTTTACCAAAGTAAAGAAAAGATATTCCTCCGCTCGGAACATGAATGAGATTTCACTTTGCTCGCTCTGAGGCAGGATGACAGGTCAACGTCGCAAATGTTTTTTGCAAACAGACAACCCGAGAAAAACTGGGTTGAGTGGATCTGAATGAATGACCTCCATTGCCCGTCTGGTTTTTGCCTCGTGAATGTTAGAAGAGCTGCAATCAAGGTGGTAAAACAGATTCTTTCTCAGTTCGGGGCTCTCAGATCTTCCAGCTGGCTGCGGAAAGTCTTTATAGTTATCAAGGATCTTCCTTTTCAAAGAAACATCTTATAATCTCTAGGAGCAAGCAGGTGGACAATCAGCTATTCTTGTCCGGTTTCTTAGTGCATGCAAACAGCCTCAGCCACCCATTGAGAAATTTAATAATCCCCAAGAAACATTCATTTCAAGGCTCATGGTTTACACAACTCCCCCAATAACATGCTAGAATTAATTAGCTTAGTTTGCATGCACTATTACCATTATTGCATGCCCAGTCTATTACACGATTCTGCGTGCAATTAAGTTGATAACTCGTAATTCGGGAAATATGTCCCAATCCATCCTTGTGAGTCCTTAGTTCATCGCTTAGAGAGGGGGCAAATCCAGAGAAGTCTCTTAGCTGCGACTGAACTATTGATTAGAGCTGGTTAGAAAAACTTTGATGGAATCATTTTCTATTGGAGACTGATCCAAATCAAAACAATTTGTGAAATCATGTGGATGTTGCCAAAAGTTCACTCTTAAGGTAAAAAAAAAGGGGAGGGGGAAGAAGCAAAGATCTAAGAGTTTCAACATTGCTGTATCGTTTCCTGAAGAAAACGTTTTGATTTTTCATTTGGAAACAACGTCCCATTTTGTCTTTGTTGTTTTAAATTCAGTATCACAGAAAAAGCCCAAATCCATCAAACATTTTGATGCACCTGAAAGGGCGCAGAGGGGTGTTTTCATTTTTGAAAATGTCAATATCTTCCCTGAAAGCAAGTTTGAAATTCTTTGTGAAATGGAATTTTGGTTCCCCGCATGACACGTGTCAGGAACCGGGCCATGATTTGCAAACTCGTCTTGCAGCTGGGCAGGATAAGTAGAACTCTGCTATGTGGGCTGGTTGAAGTTTTCCTGCTGGTTTTTTTTTCCTTTCCTCTTCTCTGTTTCCTTTTTTCCTTTTCTTCTTGTTCTTCTTGTCTCTCCTCTTCCACCCTTCACCCCCATTTTACCTTCTCCTCTTCACCCCACAGCTCTCCCCTTTCGGGTTCTTCTCCTACTTTATGCTGTCCGTGGACATACACTCAAAGAAGAACCATTTGCATTGATTGGGCAAAACGTGTCCAACTTTGGGCCACATTAACGGAGACATTCATGGTCCCGCAGACATCCTCTTCCCCCATTAGGAACTAAATAATGGTTGCAAGTCAACCGCAGCAACTGTTGACCTGGGAAGGTAATCTCATCATATGGGGGATGCGTCCGCTGCTGTGTTATGCCCTTCCGCCTCCTCATGTCCAAAAGGTGTTTCAGATGCCGAGAGGTGGTGGAGACCTGGACAAGTCTCTAAGGGTGCGTCTACACTGCACCGTTATTTCGAGAGAACTGGCGCGAGCGTCTACACAGCCATTCCGTTATTTCGAAACCATTCCAAAATAATGGGCGGCTGATTCCAAAATAGGAAAACCTCCTTCTACAAGGAATAATGCCTCTTTTGAAATAAAGCGGGTGGCGACGCCTCACTTCTGCTATTTGGAAATAGCCCCTCCCCAGGGCTATTCTAAGGTATTCCTCTAAATCGAGATAGCACGTCCACATTAGGGAACCCTGCCTTGGACTCATTTTGAGGTTTCCCTGTAGTGTAGATGTGCTATTTCGAAAGAAGCTATTTTGGAATAACTATTCCGGAATAGCTTATGCCGACAGAACTGTGCCATGTAGACGTACCCTGAGTGTCTGTTGCTGCCGATTGGTGATTAAGGACTGGTGATTAAGCTGCCTCCACTGGGCACAAGTGCAGCGAGGCTGGAGCGAAAGGATAAACACGAGAGCAGTATTAGCATGTTCTTTGGCTCTGAACAGCTGGCGAAAGCACAAGGAATCTTTTGGCACTTTTTTCCCCGGGAAAAAAAAAGAGAATATCTTTAATTGAAGCCCACAATGTTGTATAAATGGAAGATCTAAGTTTTAATTGAAAAATAATTATAACCATTTAATCATTTTAAATGAGGGCTATAATTGCAGTCACTTCATAATAGCCAAATGCAGACACTTAGATTCCCACAATAAAGCAGGGATGGTAGGGTTTGATTTGCTAATAGCACTTACACTTTCTCGCCCCTTTTGTCTCCGAGATTAATTCAGGCAAGGGCGATTAGTGCCGTTAATTGGTTCTGCAATTTAGACCTTGTGCTTGTGAATGAGTGACTGATGCGAGCCCTGCTGCCCGTGATGTGAGCACTCTGTCAAGGCGCGCCTCATTGTCCGGCCGGAGAGGACTTCCTGCCACCCCACCTCGCCGCGTCCCCAGAGGGATCGTGCTGAAAGAGCCTCTGCCGGCACGAGCGACTCGCTCGGCTTTAGATAGGGCGACGAGATGCCTTTGAAACGGCCGCAGACGGGGGAATCAAATAATTCGTCAGCCCTTGCAGGGACAAATCTGGTCGCCGGGAGGGATGTGCTGCCGCTGACGCCGGGGGAAGGAACGAGGTCGCAAGGAGGCCTGGCTGGAAGAAACCCTTGACCTTGTTGGACTGGAAATATACATGTCCCGGGCCTGATCCAAAACCTAGGAAAACCCACCGAAAGACTGTGGTTGGTGCCATAAATCAGGATCAGGCCGTAAGGAATGTGATCTCAGACGAGGGCTGGGCAAGATCGGCTCAGGGGCTGGATCCGGCCCTCCAAACACTTTGATCCGGCCTGTGGACTACACCTGGCTGCTTTCTGTTTGTGTCCTGCTGCCCCTGCCATCGAATTTCTAGGTAGTAGGATCCTGTTTGAATGGCTCCTGGTCGTGGTGCTACCCCGGCAGGGCCTGGAGCTGTGAGCCTCTTAAATCACCATAGCAACCCCAGGCGGCTGCCATGCAACATGGTAGCAGCAGGGTCGGGAGTCGTGAGCCCTTTGCTGTGTCTTTAATTCAAAGCCTCCGGCCTCAGACAGCTCTGGGAGAAGGGTAGTCCCCGGCCCCGCCCCTTCTGCTGCAGGCCACGCCCCTTCTGCAACAGGCCCCGCCCCTTCTGCTGCAGGCCCCGCCCCTTCTGGGGGTGGAACTGGCCCATGACCATGTACCAAAATTAAGTGCCCCCCCTCCTTAAAAATTATTGACCACCCCTGTCTCAGACTCATCTTGCAAGTTCAGGTTACACCCTTACTAGGTTGACTGTGTCTCTTATAACAAGCCAAGTTGAAAGAATTACCTGTAGGGGAGAGATGTGTCTACAGCCATTAAGAGACGATGTGCTATTGGGGGCGGAGCTAAGATTTCAAGGGATTCAAGGGACTACCCATTGAAATGGGACTTTCACTTCAAAACACCTTTCACTCTTTAAGAAATCTATGCCTAAGATGGTGGAAGGATATTGCGTTGTCCTCCCTAGTTTGAAGGAATTCAGACTAATGGCCCATGCAGTCAATCTGTGGAACTCCTTGCTAGAGGATGTTGTGAAGACCAGGACGTTAAAAGGGTTCAAAAAAAGAACTAGATAAATTCATGGTGGATAGGTCTATCAATGGCCAGGATGGGTAGGAATGGTATCCCTAGCCTCTGTTTTTCTGTGCCTTCCTATTAGTTAGGTCTTGTTTACGCTTCAGCATTAATCCCGATTAAGATTAAGAGCTAGGGGGGTCACCCAATGAAATTAATAGGTAGCAGGTTTAAAAGACACAAAAGGAAGTTTTTCTTCATGCCGCGCAAAGTCAACCTGTGGAACTCCTCGCCAGAGGATGTTGTGAAAACCAGGACTTCATCAGGGTTCAAAATAGAACTAGATACATTCACGGAGGACAGGTCCATCAATGGCTATTAGCCAGGATGGGTAGGAAAGGTGTCCCTAATGTCTGTTTG
Organism: Pelodiscus sinensis; assembly: GCF_049634645.1. NCBI lineage: Eukaryota > Metazoa > Chordata > Testudines > Trionychidae > Pelodiscus > Pelodiscus sinensis. The sequence continues at coordinate 2,521,547 of NC_134720.1, read as the reverse complement.
TCAGAGACTGGAAATGGATGACAGGAGAGGGTTCACGTAACGGTTACCTGTTCTGGTCACTTCTTCTGGCATCGGCCACTGTGGGCAGACAGGACTAGATGGACCTTTGGCCTGACCCAGTCTGGCCGTTCTTGTGTTCTGATGCAGGGGACCCGCCTAGGACTTGAGGGAAGCAGATGAAGAGGCAGACTTTGGCTCTGCCTCGGGGTGTGTCTACACAGCAAAGTTATAACAGCTGCTATTCCAAGATAACTATTTCGAAACTGTTTTCGAAATAACGGACGGCTTATTCCAACTTCTGTGAACCTCATTCTCTGAGGAATAACGCCTCTTCCGAAATAGCTATTTCAAAATACAGCGTGCGGAGATGCTCCGCCTCTGCTATTTGGAAATAGCCCGTTGCCATGGCTGTTCTAAGTTTTCCTCCTGGGGCTCTCAAACGAGAGAGCACGTCTACATTAGGGGAACCTGCCTCCGACTCATCTTGAGGCTTCCCTGTGCAGTGGAGACGTACCCTCGTTGCCTTCCCTCTGAAATAGTCCTGTCTACAGGCACGTTTCGTGCCCTCGCACCTAGCCTCCACACACTGCTCCTGGCAGGCCAAATCAAAAGGAGAAGAGCTGGGAAGGCGCCTTTCCCTCCGGCCTAGATACCCTTCAGGATCCTGGGCAGATTTCTGGCCCTGCCGGTCACTGCAGGGGCTGGCGCACCTCATGAGTCAGAGTGAAACTGCCCGGCAAGGTAAACAAAGAGCAAAGTGTTAACACAGTGACTAACAAATGGCTCTTGGTACCGGTTATCTCCCCAAACAGATAAAGGGAACTGGGCAAGCCCATGGTGCACAGGCCGGCTCCTTCCTGCCTCCATTCCTGACGTGGCCGGCGACTGCAGCTACAAGAAGCTTTGTGTTCGCGGGGAGCCCAGGCGCGATTCGGAGGGTGCGCGTGCCCATTCGGAGAGCGAGCCGTCAGCATGTCGGTGACAATGTGCCAGTCTCTGGGTTTTGTGGTGTCCCTGTTAGGGGTCGGCGGGATCCTCGCGGCGACGGGCATGGACATGTGGAGCACTCAGGACATGTACAACAACCCCGTGACCGCCGTGTACACCTACCAAGGCCTGTGGCGCACCTGCGTCAGGGAGAGCTCGGGTTTCACCGAATGCCGCTCTTACTTCACCATCCTTGGGCTGCCAGGTAGGGGCCTGCTGGTCTTATAACGTCCCTGAGGGGCAGAGGTGGGAGTCGGGGTGGGGGCTCTAAATTGGAAAGAGCTGGGCCTGCCGTCTGTCTTCTTCCCCCTACCGTTTCCCCCATTTCTGTAGTGATTGAGGACTAAATCTTGCAGAGGGACACGTCGTTTGGGGGTATCCAAACTGAGGGGCGGGCAAATGGCCTGTTGTTCTGAAGAGCAGGGTTCCCTCAAAATGCCTCAGCCTGTGTATCCAAAAAGCACCCGTCACATCTAAACACGTTATTTGGGACTCACGCAGTGAAAAGCAGAACTACGGCGTTTGAATACCACTTCCCCTTATTTCGGAATAACGGGCGTGGTAGTGCGGACACACTGCTTACAAATTTTACTGTGGGGGGGGAGGTATTTCGGACTAAGGTCCTCATGTAGACCAGGCCTGAATGTTTAAAGTGCGCCGTTTGCCATACAATCAGCAAAGTAGAGCAGAGGTAAGAGGCAGTAGGCTGGGATTATATTTCAAACCACTCACACATTATTCAAGCACAATGAGATTCAATCAGTCAGAGCCATAATGAATGCAGACGGGAGCCCCCAAAACGATGCCATTAAATAGTGGTAGGTTCTAGAGTTCGCAAAATGCATATGATTAGCGTAATGGAGGGAAGGATACAGAGTCATAGAAAGCTCCCAATTTTCATTTTGCAACTCTTCCTCTGTGCAAAGTTTGGAATTCACCAGTGCTATCTTCCAGGAAATGTTTTTTGTTCACTTGTTTTGCTGGACTGAGGCTTATTTTACACTCGGGTCTCAAAGAGACAGTTCCGCCGCCCCCGAACGAGCTGGAAAAAGCAGTTTACGATTGTGCCGTTCCTTGCACAGCTTTTCCAGTTCCCCACATTTCTCCTGGTTCTTCAGATCTTGGGTTGATACCTACAAGAAGAAGCTATTTCACTCTGCAAACATAAAGCAGGGGGGATCAAACGGATCAACTCACCAAACACTCGGTGATTTTCCAAATCATCAGAAAGCAAGGCGTTTTTGGTGGGCCAAAAGACAATCCAAAGATCATCCTACAGCGCAAACAGGCTTTTAATTAATTCATCATTTTCAAGTCCTACCAGTTAGAATCAGAAGCTTCAGGGGGTAGCCGAGTGAGTCTGTGCAGGATAAACTTAAAAAACAACAAATGGTCTGGTAGCACTTTAAAGACTAATAAAACATGTAGATGGTCTCATGAGCTTTCGTGGGCACAGCCCACTTGAATTCTCGGGCTCATTGCAACCACTGACAGTGGGGGTAAATCTCTTGTAAAAAAAATGGGGGTGATACGCAGGCCTCAGTCAATGGGATGTGAATATCGCCATGGGGGGGAGGGGGCACGCAGATACATATGAATATTTATGTTCTGTCTTTCTGATTTGCTGATCGTTACATCAGACGCAACCAGGAGTCTTGTGATACCTTAAAGACGCGCAGATTTATGTGGGCAGCAGCTTTCGTGGGTCAAAACCACTTTGGCAGACACAGACTAACGTGTCTGCCCCTCTGAGATCTGCGGCAGACAGTGTCTGCACTATCCGATGAAAAGGAACCTGGCTTTCCTTAAGGGGAGGGAAGTGAAAGAGACTTTCCTTGCCTGTTATACTGTATGACATTTCAAGTCTCTAGTGACAGTGGGGGGTGGGGGGGGGGCGGGAAATCCGACAGCCTCCCCATTGGATCTGCCGCAACATTGGCTTCGTATCTGAGCTAATTCTGCTGCACAGAAACACTTTTGCACTTGCAACTGTGGGGCTGGTTTTCAGCTAGAAAAAAAGCGTGTGAAAATTAAACAAACCCCTATCTCTTTTTCTTAATCTATTTTATTGAAGATGATCAGCCTGCCCACCCGTTTTAACTATTTCACCCCCTGATTTGCATTACAGCCGCCTTGCAAGTCGTGCTATAATTAATGGTATGTCAGTATTTCCATTATAAACCTCTATTTATTATCCCGACAATGGCAATTTATATTATGAACAATGGGGCCGTAGTGAATAAAAACAGTAAAGCAGGTCAGCCAGGTGACCCGAGTGCATGATTGAATTTTGAGTTTCTGTATTTTACTTTTCACTTCTCAACCCATAGCATAAGACAAACAGCAGAGTTGTAATTTTCCATCTTTTAGCATGCCTCTAATTTTTCTGGACTTTTAAATTTTGAATGTACTGGGGAGAAATCAATATAGGAAATTTGAAAACGAGAAATAACTTCTGTAGTTTATTGCTCTGACTTCAGCTGTTCCATTATAAACATTCTGTCTGGGAAGAAATTTGTCATCCAAGGACCAAGCTTGTTTGGTCTCATTTTGTTTCTGAATATTATTTTTTCTGGTAGATTTTCTGGACAAAAATACTCTTTTGTGATCATCTGAGGCACATGATCTGGATTTAAATATACAATAAATAGAGAGGTAAATAAACAAATACATAAAAATAATAAATAACCATTACTAATTTTTGGCGGCATTTTATTAACTGTATTAAATTCAGCTGGACACGTTCCATTATATACCATAGTTTTCAGTTGGTTATAACTTGGCCAAACGTTACTAATTCAGGATGAAATTTTCCACACCAGATGTCTGTTTCAGGCTGAATTTTTCTGGGAAGTTTCAGTGACATTGGTTCAGCCATTCAGCGAATGAGGCCACATCGTCACTCCATGGAAAATTGCTGCTGTCTTGATCCATCTTCCGGAGTTCTATTTAGTGAGTCTGGTTAAGACTTGCTAAATCAAACTCAGAGAGTGGCCACACCTGCATCCAGTACTCCTGCTATAGCAAGGAGTAAGGGAAGCTGACAGGAGTGTTTGCATCCCGTTGGCATCACATTGTGGTCCAAAGAAACATCCCTATGTGCTCAGTACAGATGTGCTGGTGTTTGGCAGCTAAGTTCTCCAGAGTTTCCATCTTCACTGATCATTCTCCAATCGGTGGTGTGTGACTATACTCTGCATGTGCCATCCCCACAGAGTGACGGGCATGCTCCATCCCAGGAGGGTCTCTGCAATTGTTGCTCCCGGCTCATGTGGTGCTGGGTACCAAAGCTGAGAGCAGGGATGGAAGGAGGGTACAGCTTGAGGGGGCTGAAACCAGAGTGATGGGTGTGGATAGAAGGAAAGGGGGAGGGAGACAGGTGGGCACACAGAGACAGAATACTCTATAACCACTAGATCATACTCCCCTCCAAACCCCAAAATTGAAACCAGTTGTTCTGAATCTCTATATTACTCTGCTACATAAGAACATAAGCATGGCCATACTGGGTCAGACCAAAGGTCCATCCAGACCGGAGTCCTGTCTGCTGAAAGTGGCCAATGCCAGGTGCCTCAGAGGGAGTGGACCGAACAGCTAATGATCAAGCGATCTCTCTACTGCCATCCATCTCCACCCTCTGACAAAAAGAGGCTAGGGACACCATTCCTACCCATCCTGGCTAATAGCCATTAATGGACTTAACCTCCAAAAATTTATCTAGTTCTCTTTTAAATGCTGTTATAGTCCTAGCCTTCACAATCTCCTCAGGCAAGGAGTTCCACAGGTTGACTATGCCAGAAAAGACTTATGAAACCCACTGGGAAAGAAGTGTGTCCTACCTCTTCCTGCAGTGGCTAGTCTACAACATAGAAGAGAAGAGCTTCTACTTTTACCAGTTATCCCGTTAGCTCAAATGGCAGAATTTTGTGTGGTGGACCTAAGAGTTCCAACCTGCTGATGACAAACGTTGAGCGCCAATATAGCGCCACATGCTAGAGCCTTTATCTCTTCTGTCTGTCCGTTTGTTTGAAATAGGAACTTACATTAAAATTCTACATGAAAAGAACAATGATATGGCAAAGCCAAGCATGGAAAAATGCCCGAATGAAGGTTTCCCTTGTCAAAGGCATAAGGAGAAATTTAATTGTGGCATCACCTAAATGATAACTCCTTGATTCTGCAACCGTAACAACCTTTTCACATAGGATACGTCTAAACTACATGCCTCCGTCGACGGAGGCATGTAGATTAGCCAGATCGGCAGAGGGAAATGAAGCCGCGATTAAAATAATCGCGGCTTCATTTAAATTTAAATGGCTGCCCCGCTCTGCCGATCAGCTGTTTGTCGGCAGATCGGGGCAGTCTGGACGCGACGCGCCGACAAAGAAGCCTTTCTTGATCGGCACAGGTAAACCTGGTTTCACGAGGCATACCTGTGCCGATCAAGAAAGGCTTCTTTGTCGGCGCGTCGCGTCCAGACTGCCCCGATCTGCCGACAAACAGCTGATCGGCAGAGCGGGGCAGCCATTTAAATTTAAATGAAGCCGCGATTATTTTAATCGCGGCTTCATTTCCCTCTGCCGATCTGGCTAATCTACATGCCTCCGTCGACGGAGGCATGCAGTCTAGACACACCCATAGTGTTTGGGACATAATCATGAATAACGAATGCACATCCGTTCCTTAACACTAAGACTTGTCAGAGCATGTTAGTTATAGAGCAGCAAAGTTTGAAAGCCAAAGAAATCATAGTTAAAATTCAACAGCCATTACCTCATTGCCTCCACCCTGGCTGGTCATGCTGTATATCCAAGAGTTAGACAGGGATTAGGGACTAGCAAAATACAGAGATCAATAATGAAACTCCTTTTGACTATGGTGGGGCTGGGATTTCATTGTATGTTTGGGAGTTCACATAGGTCAGTGATAAGTCTTCTCCGGTGCAGGGTCTGAGTCGTATCAGGAGGTGAACGAGGAGTACTAGAGTCCCAAAGAGCCCTATTTGGCCACCTGACTCACGTTCAGTGACGCCTTCTGTGGCAAGGATCTCTGCTGATGTCAGCAGCCTCATGGAGTAAGAACAGGAGAATGGCCAGACTGGGTCAGACTAAAGGTCCATCTAGCCCAGTGTCCTGTCTGCCCACAGTGGCCAATGCCAGATGCCCCGGAGGGAGGGATCACAACAGGTAATCCTTGTGTTATCCCTCCCTATACACCCATTTCCAGACAAACAGAGGCTCGGGACACCATTCCTACCCATCCTGGCTAATAAGTATTGATGGACCTAACCTCCCTGAATTTATTTAGCTTTTTCTTGAACCCTGTTAAAATCCTGGACTTCATCACATCCTTTGGCAAGGAGTTCCACAGGTTGACGGTGTGAAGAAAAATGTCCTTTTGTTTGTTTTAAACCTGCTACCTATTCATTTCACTTGGTGACCCCTCAGTCTTCTATTATGGGAACAAGTAAACAACTTTTCCTTATTCACTTTTTCCACACCACTCATGATGTTATAGACCTCTATCCTATCCCCCCCTTAATCTCCTCTTTTCTAAGCTGAAAAGTCCCCGTCTTTTTAATCTCTCCTCGTGTAGGACCCGTTCCAAACCCCTCATCATTTCTGTTGCCCTTTTCTGAACCTTTTCCAGTGCCAATATATCTTTTTGGAGATGAGGCAACCACATGTGTCCGCAGAATTCAAGATGTGGGCGTTCCATAGTTACATGTAGAGGCAGAAGGTATTCCTCAGTAGGAATAAGGCTGGCTTTATAAACACTGGGCTCTCTGGCTAATAGCATCTGGGTGGATAGAGAGGTTGTTTCTTGACTAAGTCTGGAAGATATGATGTCTGAGTTCTCATTGTCATGAACAGCCAGGTTTCACACCTTGTCCATTATAAACTGTGAGGCTGAGGAGGAACCTCATATTATATAGCACAGAATTTGGTGCTTGGAATTTTGAAAAGTGGAATTTCCCCTGAGTGTGAATGGGCACGTGTGTGACACCAACAATAGTCTAATAAGATTTCTGGTTTATGTTATTGATACATATTTAAAATTCAGCCTTTATAACTAAGTGATTAGGCAACAAAACGGCAAACGAATTTTAATGTTGATAAACATAAAGTAATGCACGTTGGAAAAAATACGTATAGTATGATGGGGACTAATTTGGCTACAACTACTCAAGAGGGAAATCTTGGAGTCATTGTGGATAGTTCTCTGAAAACTTCCACTCAGCGTGCAGCAGCAGTGAAAAAAGCAAGCTGAATGTTAGGAATTATTTTTAAATGGGTAGAGAATAAGACAGAGAATATTTTATTGCCTCTATAGAAAATCATGGTATGCCCAGATCTTGAATACTGCGAATAGATGTGGTCACCTCATCTCAAAAAAGATATATTGGCATTAGAAAAGCTTCCACGATAGAGGTCTATAAAATCATGACGGGTGTGGAAAAAGTGAATAAGGAAAAGTTATTTACTTATTCTCACAATATAAGAACCAGGGGTCACCAAACGAAATGAATAGGCAGCAGATTTAAAACAAACAAAAGGAAGTTTTTCTTTACTCAGCGCACAGTCAACCTGTGGAACTCCTTGCCAGAGGATGTGGTGAAGGCTAGGACTTGAACAGGGTTCAAAAAAGAGCTAGATAGATTCGTGGAGGTTAGATCCACCAATGGCTATTAGCCAGGGTGGGTAGGAATGGTGTCCCTAGACTCTGTTTGTCTGGAGGTGGGTGACAGGGGAGGGATCACGTGAGGACTCCCTGTTGTGTTCCCTCCCTCTGGGGCACCTGGCATTGGCCACTGTCAGCAGGCAGGATACTGGGCTAGATGGACCTTTGGTCTGAGCAGTGCGGCCGTTCTTATTGGAACAGAAGTCAGGGACCTCTGCTGACATCTGTGCTGAGTAGGACCGTTTTTAACCACTAAGTGATCACGGCAGTGCTAATGGGCATCGTGTCCTCTTCAACGGGCAGGAAGTGCAGCGGTTTCATCAACGCGAGGCCTGTGCTCTGCCTAAAACCCTTTGCCCCAGGCAGTTCCGCTCCTGAGTTGGACACACCAGTAGGGGAACGACTTAAACATCTTCCAAGGCCAGCTTTGTGGATGGCAGGGATGTGAGCCTCCTAGGGACAAGCCTATGGACTTCCCAGAGGAGATAAGGAGGCCTCAGAATGACCAGAGGCCAAAGAGACCAACACACAGAAAGGAGACCTCCATGCTAGGGGATACGACTTGTCCTCTTCTATGAAAGCAATGGGGCTCCCCCCAGATTGCTCTAGGTTTGGAAGCAGGGACGCTGGGGGCAGAGTGAACTGGGTCTCGTGACCTGGGCCATAATGAAAAACTCAGAAATACACTTTCCAGCCCATCCCCAAACCAGCCCCTCCGGCGTCAGTCTTCAATCAGGCCAACAGAAAACAACCCGACGCCAGCGTGTCTCTGCCGAGCCATTTACAAAATGGCCCGATCCCCTCCCAACCCGCAGTGGAAAGTGTCAGAGTAACCCCACTGCTTTTTCAGGCTATCCTAACTCCCTCCTGACCTGACTCAGACACTCCAAGAGGTCGGGAGGCAGAGGAGGTGGTAGTACTCGGCTTACACTCTGCCTGCAGTGCCCTGTCCCCAGTGCGGCTGGATGTTCTTGAGCAAACATCTGGGATGAAAGAGTTAAGAGTGTGGTCAGTAGGGACCAGAGTTAACACGATCTGATGTGATGCAGGGGGGCAGTTCTCAACTCACTTAGAAGGGCTGGTTCAGTCTCGCTGCCGCAGTTTACGGCCAGAAGGCTTTCTTCATGCGCAGAAGAGCTAGAAGTTTGCAGGGAGCTAGGTCCCAAGTTGCCGTATATTGGTGGCGCTGCACTGAAGTGGGCAGGGTGACTCCAAAGCTTAAACTCTTCAGAAACTGGGGGCATCGTGTCACTATGTGTCCTCGACTCAACCCATCCTGCCACCATCCCTCTTCCCCAAGCCCCTGGGGCCGTCAAAGATAAACCAGCCTGAAGGGGAGTCCAGGGCCCGGAGGAGGCCAAGGCGCCTTCAGTCTCCAGCAGACTGCCCGGAGTTCTGCTTTGCTCCCGCTAACGTTAAAGGCACCAACCCATTGATGCACGAGGGGCATCTAGCAAACTCCAAATGCTCCTGAAACCCCCACCGAGAGCTTCCGAGAAAGAAGCCCCTCCATTCCCCCAATACCAGGCACCAGGAGACCTTCATGGTGCCGTGGGGGGTTCTGGCGACTCCGGTTTTGCAAGTCACGTAGAGCAGGAGAAGAGGGTGGGTGTCTTTTGACTCAGTCTGAGTCGGGAACGGCTGTTGTGGGTGTGGTTTTGTGTTTGCCAACCACAAAGTACCTATGAGCAACAAGTAACTCCACGGGAGCAGCCGAGATAACATTCACCGGCGGTAATGGGCCCAGCGATTAGGTTGGAGATAAATTAGCACCGGCCAGATAAAGGAGGCGTGTCCTGAAACAAAGATTTTGACTTTCAGTTTGGTCCCAAATGGGGATGGAAATTCAAACCCACAGACTGTTTCACCCACAAACTATTCCGGAGCGATTTCCGTTGGCTCAGGCTGAGATGTTTCATCACAAGGCAAGCGGGTCTCCTTGTATGCTGGCATGTGTAATCCTTCGGCCGGGTCATGTCCCCTTTCTTTGGGACTCCTTCTGAAAACTTAAATAACACCCGCTCGAGCTCCCTAGCAGAAGCCTGGAACACTGAAACCACCAACCTGGGTGGCTTTCTTAGTCAACACCTAACGCCACATCCCCCCAAAGGACTCTGGTTCCAGTCTCGGGGCTGGGAAGAGCTAGGGGGCAGATTACCTCTGAAGGGAGCAGGCGATACTGAAAGTCGTAGGCCACAGCACACTCCGAGGGCAAAGGGCGAATGGCAAAGCCTAGCACGCCCCCAGAGAAAGCTAACCGTGCTGGACAAAACGGTGGGTGGAAGTACAAACAGCTGTCACCTCTGGAACAGCTGTACTTGAGCCGCTGCGTTCTGGGAGAGAGGTAGCGCACTCATCCCTTTCTTCATTTTCTGCGGGGAGTCGCTCTCTGGCTTGGGATTTTTGCTTGCCACGTGTTTGTTCTGATAGATGGGAGGTGCGCCAACCCATTTCTTGGCCCATGCAAGACTTCCTCCTCCGGTGCATTCACTAGCGGTTTTTTAGGGTCACTGTAACAACCCCAAGCATTGGAGGTTCCACCATGTCCCTTCGAGGGGTGCTTCTTAGGCAGGGCTACCCAGAGGCCTTCCAGAGATACAACACCTCTTTTAGGTCTTGGCCTAGTTTTATCACAGGCTACATGAAAATCCCTAGCGCGGTCAGTACAAACCCCAATTTCATACAGACAACGAGTTGGTTATACGGCTCTGTATACTGGTCACTGAAATGTAAGTACAAGATGTCTACTCCACTGGGTTTATCTGATAATTATCTGGTAAGAATGCGAAAGTTGGCATTTTTCAGCAGTTGTGTTCTGCAACCCGTTTGTATTTGTACGGCTGAGTTTTTAGACGTTAGGTGAGGTGAAACTTTGGAGGGACACGCAAGAGAAATCAGACTCCTGAAGGGGTGCCATAATATGGAGCAGGTGAGAGCCACTTCCTTAGAAGACACGTCCAGACCCTAACCCGGTACGTTGTTCGTTCATCTCCCATCTTGCGGCTCTTTCTCAGCCAGGCAGGCGTTTTCAAAATGAAGTGTCAGGGGCACACTGTGTTCCGAAAATGGTCCCTAAATTACCCTAGGGTCATGACCAGAGCTTGGGTGGTCAACCCCACGTGTTAGAGCAGGGGTAAAGGTCAGGGGTCAAGGGTCAGAGTCAGTGACTCAATCTACAAGTTAGAACTAGAACATATGATCAGTCAAGAACAAGGGTGTGTCTAGACTACAGAGTTTTGTCGACAAAAGTGGACTTTTGTCGACAAAACTATACCTGCGTCTACACTACCACTGAGTTCTGTCGACATAATGTCGACAGAACTCAGCAGTTTTGTCGACGCTGGTATACCTCATTTTACGAGGCATAACGCCTTCTGTCAACAGAGTTCTGTCGACAGAAGGTGTTATTGCATGTAGGGTTGTGTCTAGACTACAGGGTTTTGTCGACAAAGCAGCTTGCTTTGTTGACAGAACTGAATGTAGTCTAGACGCTCTTTGTCGACAGAAGCTTTGTCGACAAAACGTCTGTCGACAAAACCCTGTAGTCTAGACGTACCCCAAGGCCGAATGCGCCAGAATCTCACTGCCAGAAACAACCATACAAAATATCTAAAAATCCCTCCCCCCCCCAAAAAAAAATCATTCCATTTCTCTGTTTTCTGAAAGAAATGTTTCCATTTTTAATTGAGCAACTATTTTTGAATTTTAAATCAGTTTTATAAAAAGGGGGAAAAAATCCCACCCTCCCACCCAAATAAACAGAATAATTTTTGGTGGAGCAAATGAAATGTTTTGTTCAACCCAAAATGAGAGGCTTTGTATGTTTTCAGTTTGCTAAACATTTTAAAAAAATGTTATTTCAGGTCAACTTGAAAGATTGCTTTTAAAATTGTTTTTGTTCAGATGCTGAACCGGCGGGTTAACAAAAGATTTGACTATCCCATGAAATCAACTCCTCCTCTTGCGAGCATTTCTGCCCTTACCTCATTCCCATTTATTGCATTCGTTGTGTAAATTTAAGGCCCAATTCTCATTTTAGCTGCCTGGGGAATAGATCCTTACTGATGTAATTCTAGTAACATCAATGAAGCGATGCCAATTTATACAAGCTGAGGGCCTCCTTGTGAAATTCGCTAGCCCACAAGCAATTTGTGAGCTGACTTTGCTGCACTGCGTGTGATTTGCGATTATGCTAGAGATTCATATCGGGCCTTTTACGGGATTCTCACCTACAGGTTGAACCTCTCTAATCCAGAACTTGCTTGTCCAGAAACCTCCGTCATCCAGAACGATTTGAATTAGCTGCATGTCCACTTTCATGGCCAAGTTTCCAGCAGTTCCATAAAGTCTGTTAACATCCACCCATCCTGGCTCTGTATTTAATTCTAATTTACCCCTAAATGACCTTGAACAGCCTAGCAAGCAGTGGAAGGGTTGGTAATGCTGCTAGACAATATTAACCTCTCATGGTCTGGATTATTTTCTGGTTCAGAACTGGTCAGGTCCCAAGGGTGCTGGATTAGAGAGGCTCAACTTTATCATTGAAACTTTAAAATACAGGCAGAAAGCATTCTATTTGCTGCCAGTCAGTTGCAAGAGGCAACCACTAGCAGCTAATTTGCAAAGTTCGACTTCTCGGATTGTGCAAAAGTGTAGGGGTGTCCCTCTATGAGCAGATGTTCCTGCTTGTCTCGGGGTGGACAATTGAAGCAATCCCCTGTGGACTCCATTAAAGCAAGAAGAGAAAGCCACGCGAATCAGCTCAGAGGGCAACCCCAACATCATCCTTTCTCAGGGGGAGCGATCTAAACAAAAGACACAGCTGCTAGCTAATTCTTGCGGCTGTTCCACCAGGGTTCCATATGATTTCCTTCACCTTCTGATTATAAACCTAGGCCTAAATGGACCACGATTTTCGCGCGGTATTCCTCCTTGTAAATCTCTCTCCTTTGTCAAGATCAGGATGCATTTGCTCTGGTGCACGTAAAAAGTTAAAAGGGACGTCTTGGGGATGTCATTATATAGGATACAGAGGCAAGGTTTATAATAACCCCCTGTAAATCACCCATCCTTGTAGTAACCTCACCGCTCTTCCTGGTAGCTTGCCTTCTGCTTCCTAACGAGGCGATCACGGTCACTATCCCACCGCACAGAGCGCGCTCTGGATTGGATAAAGACAGAATTTGTTTCTAGGTCAAGGCTGAAGTAAATCAGCCGGGACAGTGCAGTCAATCAGAATGGACGAGCGGGGAGTCGGGACGCTCCTGTAACTCATAGCAGCCTGGCAAATTGATATTGCTCCCCGGAGCAGAGCCCTTGGCCACGGGGGGGAGAGAGAATTGATTTCCTCCTTTTCGCATCCCCTCTGCCTTCATGAAGAACTACTCCTGAGCCAAACCTCTCCCAGCGTTGGTTCTCCTGACAGCGCACACCCGGACAATGCGCATTGACACTGGGAGGTGTCACAAGTGGGGGCCAAGTGGGGTGGTATCGCGTGATGGTTCCCTGTTTTGTTCACCCCCTCTGGGGACCTGGCATCGGCCACTGTGGGCAGACAGGACACAGGACTAGACGGACCTTTGGTCTGACCCGGTCTGGCCGAGCAACAAAAACGAGGAAAGGTCTAGAGAACATGAGCGATGAGGCAAGACTGAAAGAACTGGGCTTGTTTAGTTTGGAAAGGGGAAGACTGAGAGGGGACGTGAGAGCAGTTTTCAAGTATCTAAAAGGGTGTCACAAGGAGGAGGGAGAAAAATTGTTCTCCTTGACCTCTGAGGTTAGGACAAGAAGCAATGGGCTTACACTGCAGCCAGGGAGGCTTAGGTCGGACATTAAGAAAAGCTTCCTAACTGTCAGGATGGTGGAACCCTGGAATAAATCACCTGGGGAGGTTGTGGAATCTCCATCACTGGAGATATTTCAGAGCGGGTTGGACAGACACCTGTCAGGGAGGGTCTAGATGGTGCTTGGTCCTGTCGTGAGGGTCGGGGGCTGGACTTGACGACCCCTCGAGGTCCCTTCCGGTTCTGTGATTCTTATGGACAATTGACCTTCCCGTTTGGATTGTTCCTGTATGAACACGTAGCTACCGATCTGGTAACCAGGCTAGCTATGGGCAGCTCTCCAGATGATGTAAAACTGGGTCTAGGCCGCACCTGCTTGTGCTGCTGATAGCATGGCCAGGATACGCTTCGCTCCTCTGAGGAACTGTTTGATGCCGGTAGCAACCGCAGCCCAGCTCCTGCCTGAACTCGGCGTCGGAGATGGGGGAAGGTGGTTGAAACGCACGCGACTCCTCTAAGGCATGCTGGGGATACCTCTGGTGCCCAGAAGAGCATCAGCTAGTCCTTTCCATTTTATCCTTATTACAGCTCCTTCCCTGCCGCCTGCTGAGGCCGTGGCTTTTCCCGCGCTTGGTGGCAGATCTTTGGAAGCACTCATGTAAAACACACATGGCCCGATTTCCCCCTGTGAAGCTGTGACGGTGGGAAATGAACGCAAGGGGAGCATAGGTTGTACCACCAGCCTGAGCTACGGGTGCCTGTTTGGATAGGGGGTAAAGAACGACAGAAGGAGCAAGGTGTGAGAATGAGATCCTTGTAATCCGTGAGGGCCTTTGGAGGGAGCTGTGTTGGGCAACACTGGCACGGTATGTCTACCCCAAAATGGGGAATTCATTTGTGTGTCCAGTCTCCCTTGGTCCCTCTCCTCCACCATGCGCCACACACAGAGAATAAGTGGAGCAGACTCCAGCCTAGCTAGGCACGGTGAGAGAAACAGGCACGTTCAGGCAAGGGAACGTGCCTCCGAACTTGGTTCAAAGCGGGTTTGCCCTACACTTGACCAGCAGTGACTGCTTAACTCTGAGAACAAGTGCTCGGAAAGGACAAAAGCCCCTATCTCAAGCCTCGCCAACCAAAAACAACACACAACCCTACCCAACGAGAGCGAAACTGGACTATCTTGCAAAAACACTTTGAGCAAACAAAGCCACGGAGCAGGCACCATCTGATAAGAGCAGCTGCGTTTCTGGTGACTCAGTCGAGAGGACTTGAGTGTTCCCAGAAGGTCTCCGGCTTCCACAGAGGTAGCTCCGATCCTGGCCAAGGGAGAGACATGTCGACGACCCTTTGCCAAGTGATGGGCTTTGTCGTCTCGTCTTTGGGTGTGGCAGGGTGCATCGCGGCCACTGGACTGGACATGTGGAGCACCCAGGATTTGTATGACAACCCGGTCACGGCCGTGTTCCAGTACCAGGGTCTCTGGAGAAGCTGCGTGAGGCAGAGTTCGGGTTTCACAGAGTGCCGGCCTTATTACACCATTCTTGGGCTACCAGGTAGGGGCAAAAGACGGACCCAGGAGAACCACTGGAGTTTTCTTGAAGGATAAATCCAACACTGTTTTCACTGAATTGTAGGAGAGGCTATTTTAAAGCGCTTTGCATAGGGGGGAAGGAGGAGGGGCTCTCCAAAGTATTTAGCATATGTGCATAACAACACGTGTACATTGTATTACTATAAATAATAATCTGACATGGCAAATATTACAGATTGAGGCAGATCTGTCTTGTACCACAATTGTTGTCCTCTGCTAGAAATAAATTAGCACACCTCCGTTGATTCTGCAGCGATTCTGGCTCTTTGGATTTAAATATACATGAAACGGGGGATCAGAACCATTCTGGAATTGTATTTAACTGTTCCAGTCTTGTTGGCTGATCATACTGATAATTTCCAGCAAGAGACCAGTGGAAACATCCCCCCAACTCCCCAAGGAAAGAGGTTATTCTGTGGAGAAAGCCGGTGCTGAAAGCAGACATAGAGGAATTGGCACGCAAGAGTCTAGAGGGTAATTGAAGGGCCCCTTTTTTGTACATGAAGTGTCACTGGAAGGTAGTGGTTGATTTGATTTGATTTGATTTGATTTGATTTTAATTGTAAAAGTTTTGGATCTTTAGGGTATTTTTGTAAATGGAGGCAAACCAGCTCACCTGATCTGTGACCTTTACAGCATCTCACCCAAAGCTGATTCGGATGGATAAGGACGGGTGTATGAAAGCTTGTATTAAAATATGGCATCGTCTTTGTCCCACTGGATCATTTGGTTACCATGCCATTATTCCTGGGGCCTGATCCTCTGTGGCTGAGCTATTTGTATAATGATTTGCGCCCTTGCAAGGTAAATACAAATTTGGTTTCAAACCCATTTGGATCCAGTAGCATTTTGCAGTCACTGTACCCAGTTGTAGAGGGGCAACGGAGTAAAGAACTCAGAGGAAGGTATTGAGAGGAGTCGGGAGGAAACTTAGGAGTGTTGAAATCAGGGGACAGTCCCTATTACCAAATCATTTTGTTAAAAAAATATCCAAACATTTTATACCCGCCTTAGAGCATTTGAGTAATTTACGAAGCCCTAGGAGATACTGAGGTTGGATCCACGTTGAAACTGACCAGAATGATCAGTGCCATTCTCCATTACTGTGCGCAGTTATTTACACCCGTTCAGGGTGGAATAAAAAATTAACACTGCGTCACTGGCTCATTTGACATCCATTTTTCCTTGCCCAGGTGCAAATCAGTGCCCAAGATGCAGGGCAGTGACAGATCATGGACTTTTATGTTCATATTGACTTGTGTAAAGCAGAGAACAGATCCTAGAATTTTTCACCTGTTCTGTGCGTTTGGATGGCTGACTTGCTTGGTCTTTGAGAAGCCACCAGAGACTGTACAGCTGAAGACAAACATTTTTGTTTTTGTGTTTGTTGCTTGATAAAGTTTGGGATGTCTCTCCAGAGAAGTGATTTAATAAATACACCCACGTTCATTATGGCTGGTAGACAACATGTTATTTGGTTTTGGAAAAACAAAAAAAGCGTTTGAAGCCGGTGCTGTCCTTTTATTTTAATAATGATCTCTAATAAAGTTGTACAAGACTGATTATGGTTTAAGACGGCAATATATTTTCCCTTTGAGACAGTGATGATTAGGTTTGACTTCACTGATTTATCACTGTCAGGAGACAGATTTTAATTAGGTTACTCTTTAAGTCATATTGCAATATGTAGAGACAATCAGGAGTTTTTTGATGAAATACATTTTTGCAGGAAAAATGTCCACTCATTAAAACCAAAACTTTATGCCAGAAACGGTCAAGTTCTAACAAATTTTCTATGTGTATGTGTGTGAAGCAACATGTTGTTTTTCAGTCTGAGATGCCTTTTCACGGAGAAATGTAAACTGTTTTGGTAGTAAAGCAATACACCAAAATTTGAAAGGTCAATATCCAATTGAAACAGCGAAAATTAATTAAGTAAAACATTTTGTTTGGCTTAAAATGACGTTGTTGGATTTTTGGTTTGTGAAAATGTTGAGAGTCTGAATTTTTGTCTCAATTAAAGTTGGGAACCTTTTTATCTAAATTTCAATTATTTTTGCAGGAGGGGAAACTGTTTCGGTCCTAATCTCTAGGAATAAGAACACGCATTAGACAGACAAAGAAACACCATATTGCAAAAACAGACGTTCAATCAGTGTTATTTTCTATAGTGCATTGCTAAAATGTAAACTTGGAATGACTTGACTTTAAATTGGCAGATTTTTCGAAAGATATTCATAGTCTAGTAACTGTAAATGGCCGTAGGGTTTTTATGACTTATATTTGAACGAATACAGATGATGTAGGCCCAAATCTTCAAAGGTATTTAGGAGCTTAACTCCTATTGGTGCCTAAAAACCTTTGAATGTATAGGTCTCAATGCATATTATTTATAGCAACATTGGGAAAAGAGAGAGAAGTCTCTTTCACATCTCTTTGGGCTGAACAACCCAATGATGAGCTACAATATTAATTATTACAGATCATTCACGGCTGGTTCAGCCAATCAGATTGCTTGACTGACAGATCATTGGAAAACTTCCATTTTATAGTGATGTGGCTGATGGATAATTCCATTGTTCTTGATTGGGAAGTGGGTGGGTGGGTGGGTGGGTGGGTGGGTAAGGGATTTTGTTATTTAATGTCAAAATATTTTCTGTTCAGGTTCATTTATATCACTGGTTGGATTTTTCAAAGGAGGTCTATGCCATTGCATGGATGTATCTCTTGTTCCTATCTTGTGCACGCAACCCCTTGAGGTGTGCATGCCAATAAGAGGTGCAAATAGACATTTGTGCAGCTGACTGTCCATGTATGTTCCAAGCAGGTCCGTGCGTGATAAGTGTATGTATATTTCATAGGCTTGGTTTAAAAATATGGCTATGGATTACTAAGTGCTCCAGCTGACACCTTTAGAATCTTTTATACTCTCCGTTTGGAGAATTCTAGAACTCTTCGTTCCTTCCACCGTTGAAACAACTATCCTCTTAGACATCATTTTATTAAAACGGTTTCTGATTGTTTCATTCTTTTGCTGAAAATGACAATGCTTCCGATCCCAACTGTTTCCACTCACCAGCCCGTGTTCAGGGTAAAGGATAGCACAAGGCCCATAATATGAACATAACGTGGCATCAGCTCAGGTGGCACTTCTTCTGTGGTCTTCTGCCCGGTGGGATTGGGTAGGAACCAAGCCCAGAGTGGGATACAGCCGTAAAACAGTGTCGCTCCATTGCAGTCCCATAGATAATGGCCATGCTTGATGGCCCCATACTGATTTACACCAGCTGGGGAGGTGGCCCACCATGGGTGCGCTAACTCACTCCATTTCGAACGACAAGGGGCTTGAGCCACAAAGAGGTCGAGGCTGGCGCTGAGGAAATGCTCAGGAGAGGGGTGGAGCCTAAGTCCCGCCTTTCAAAGGGATGTAGGCCACCAGGAGGTGAATGTAAGGCCTATCTTTGTGGCACAGAGGATGAGGTGTCTTGCTCTTTCCCACCCCAGGTGGGACTACAAGACGAGAGAGAGATCTGAGTGCATAATCCTTCATTTTTGCTTCTGTTGGCGTGAACGACAGAGTCGAAAAGCTCATGGGCTCCGTCTACACTGGCATGATTTTCCGGAAATGCTTTCAACAGAAAAGTTTTCCATTAAAAGCATTTTTGGAAAAGCGCGTCTAGATTGGCAGGACGCTTTTCCGGAAAAGTCATTTTCGCGATTGGGGATTTTTTGCGGAAAACACTACTGTGCTGTCTACACTGGCCCTTTTCCGGAACAGTTTTCTGGAAAAAGACTTTTGCCCCAACGGGATCAGCATAGTTTTTCCGGAAAAGCACTGATGATTTTACATGAGATCGTCAGTGCTTTTCCGGAAATTCAAGTGGCCAGTGTAGACAGCTGGCAAGTTTTTCCGGAAAAGCGGCTGATTTTCTGGAATAACTTGCCAGTGTAGACACAGCCATGATGTCTCAACCATCCCATAGCCAAGCCATGTCCGCACCTACCTGGCCTTCTGCCACTCAGCTGCATCGGGACAGAATGCCACTGCCGATTTTAAAACTCCCCAGCTCAAAGGAGTCCGTTCCTTAGCTCTGGCCCCAATCCACCAGTCCAGGCTGGACTTCACCCAAAGATTCTTCTTTCACAAGGACTCACAGTGTCGGGACTCATGTGTTTTGTAACACAAGGTCAAATCCAGGGTGGTTCCGGCTGCTTCACCCCAGACCAGAGAGATACAACGCAACTGAAATGTACCAATTTATCTCATCCAGAATGTGCTAGCAGCATCTATCAATACACCCTCCTGCCATCTTGCTCACTCCCAGAGATTGTAATCTTTTAGGCTACGTCTAGACAGCGGTGCTTTTTCGGGTGTCCGTCAGTATCGTGAAAAAGCTATTCCACGTCTTTTGAGCACGCCTGTTATACATAACAGGCGGGCTATCCCGGCATGCCTGTAACCCTTGTTCTATGAGGGTTAAGGAACATTTCGGAATGGCGCTTTATTTCAAAATTTGGCGTTGTGTAGACAGCGCCAAATTTCGAAATGAGCTATTTTGAAAGAAGATCGAAATAAGCTACGCAACTTGCGTAGTGCAAATTGCATAGCTTGTTTTGAGTGAAGAGTGCAATGCAGACACACCTTAAGTGTCTCAGAAGGGTCCCCATGTAAGTCTGTAACTTTGAAAACAACAAGTCGTCCCGTGGCACTTTAGAGACTCACAAAATTATATATCATGTGCTTTCGTGGGCAAACCCCACTTCTCAGGCTCCTCGAAAGAAGTGGGGTTTGCCCACGAAAGCTCACGATAGTATATATATGTGTGTGAGTCTCTAAGCTGCCCCAGGACTGCTCGTTATTAATCTTTTAAGGACATTCGTAGGAAGGAAAACAGTGTCACGCTGGAGGGCTCCTTGCTCCCTGAGAGGAAGCCAGAGGTGCAGACTCTGTTCCGGTGTGGCTTACTCACCGCAATGGAGCGTTAATTTCACCGGATGTCAAAACACCAAGCAACACAGGCCTTGCCTGGGGATATCACGGGCTACTTCTGCTCTCTCGCCAAAACCACAGCGGCTGAAATGAAACTGCAGCCTTTGTAAAGCAAAATGTGCAAAGACACATGGTGATTTTCTTCTCGCGGCTTCCGCCTGCGCCCCGGGAACACCCTTCGGGGCTGATAACAGGTATCCATCAGCCGCTGGGTTTCTGATGAATAACAATGAAATCGCACCTCTGCGCTGATGAGTGGGAGGCTGAAAATGCCTGCTTTGTTAACACTGGTTATCACCTGATAAGGGCATGCTTGATGAGCAGAATGACTCATGGCAGCAGTAGGCCGGAATGGCCAAGATGGCCGAATCCCATTGAAAGCCGTGGTTATTTAGGTTGGGTCCCTCCATGCGTCCACTGCTGTGTGTCACGTTCATTGTGCAGAGCTGAGAAAGCTACTGGTTCTACCCACATATGAGGTAACCCACCGAATGGCGGGGAGGTGTCATGGTCCCCTGACCACCTCCTCATCCGACGTGGGTCAGGAAGGTCGGGCAAAGCTGGCAGAATTGCCGATTCCCCCTTCACGCCTGGCCAACTTGTTGTGCGATGTCATTTTTTCCTATGGTTGCTATGGCAGGGGGGAGGGATAGCTCAGTGGTTTGAGCATTGGCCTGCTAAACCCAGGGTTGTGCGTTCAATCCTTGCAGAGGCCATTTGGGGCAAAAATTCATCAGGGATGGTACTTGGTCCTGCTGAGAAGGCAGGGGACTGGACTCAATAACCTATCAAGGTCCCTTCCAGTTCTAGGAGATAGGCAATCTCCATTATTATTATTAAAATTCTGTGGTTGTGAGGCAACCCACGGTCTTGGTGATGTGCGGGGTGGAAAGAATAATTGACAAAGGGGGCCCCAAAGCCCTGAGCAACACTCGTTCAAAACATTCAATTCACCTCAGAGTGGCGCTGGAGGGAATGGCCACTGAATCGTGGCTTCTCCTCCGTGCAGTGCATCATGGCTCACCTCTGGCTCTTTTCCATATGGTGTCTTCTCCCTCTCTGTCAGCTGATATACACCGTCAACCGATGGCCATACAAGTCAATAGGAGCTTTTATCACAGCCAGCACCAGTTGGTAGCAACACATGAACATCCAGAAAACTTTCTGTCTCTAGACACTCCCCTGTCCTTCACTCCACGCACTCGGCTGAGGCGAGGGTACAGAGTGGTATAGAAGATGGCCTTGACAGCTCTTTGCCAGCTGAGAACAACTAGATACCAAGGGACTTCCCACCTGATGGCATCACACTAGAGACTCCTGCCCTCTTGGTCACATGATTACTCTTGTGTTTGCAGAAATACAGCTGTTCATACCCATGAGAGCGTTGAGATAAAGAGAACTCAGTCGCTGTATAATCATAGAAGGACAAAAAGAGGCCCAAATGCATCAATATCAAATTACCCATAGTACTTTGCAAATGTATGTGTGACTGCATCCATCCACAATTTGACACGTGGGCTACAGCTGCATGCTGTGAAGTCCAATGTTTCCTTTCCCTACTTGTTTTGCAGCCATGTTCCAGGCAGTGCGAGCCCTAATGATCGTGGGCATCGTCTTGGGCGTCCTTGGTCTTCTCGTGTCCATTTTTGCCCTGAAATGCATCCGCATTGGCAATATGGAGGACTCTGCAAAAGCCAACATGACCCTGACCTCTGGCATCATGTTTATTGTGGCTGGTAAGTTCAGGCGTCCTTGTGCGCGACACGATTTCTTCTGTTGCATGCAAAGCTCAGCCAGCTAGATACATTCATGGAGATTAGGTGCATCAATGCTTATTAGCCAGGATAGGTAGGAATGGGTTACAGGGGATGGATCACCTGATGGTTCCCTGTTCTGTTCATTCTCTTTGGGCCACCTGGCATTGGCCACTGCTGGAAGACAGGACATTGGGCTAGATGGACCTTTGGGGTATGCCTACACTACCCTCCTAGTTCGAACTAGGAGGGTAATGTAGGCATACCGCACTTGCAAATGAAGCCCGGGATTTGAATTTCCCAGGCTTCATTTGCATAAGCGGGGCTCCACCATTTTTAAATCCCCGCTGGTTCAAACCCCGTGCCGCGCGGCTACACGCAGCATGAACTAGGTAGTTCGAACTAGGCTTTCTAGTTCGAACTACCGTTACTCCTCGTGGAATGAGGGTCCACTCGTGGAATGAGGAGTAACGGTAGTTCGAACTAGGAAGCCTAGTTCGAACTACCTAGTTCGTGCCACGTGTAGCCGTGCGGCACAGGGTTCGAACCAGCGGGGATTTAAAAATGGCGGAGCCCCGCTTATGCAAATGAAGCCCGGGAAATTCAAATCCCGGGCTTCATTTGCAAGTGCGGTATGCCTACATTACCCCGCTAGTTCGAACTAGCGGGGTAGTGTAGACATACCCTGGGTCTGACCAAATATGTTCGTTCTTATGTTCATCCGCTGAATTTGAGACTAGGAAAGTCTCCGTAAAACAAAAAGCAAAAGAACAAATACAGTCAAGATGCACAGGGAAAGAACGTTTCAGAATTTCGAGTGGCAGGAACCCCAACTCTAGCAATATTTCTGATGCTTTTATTAACACCACTGGTTTCTGTGGTCCTGGCTCCTTAAGCCTTCCCATCCAGGCCATCAATCGGGTACTCCTTGCATATTTATTTGCTATTAAATTCCATTTCATTTCCACAGCCCTCAACTTTTCAGTGGGCAGCATGCTTTAGACAGGGCTCCTTGGAGAGGAGCCAGAGACTTTGCTGTCTGGATTAAGGATAGATGGGGCTTTTGGAAGATGTCACCATCAGCATTGCTGGTTGGCAAGCAGAGGGGTTTTTCCGGGGGTTGAGTCTTTCCCTCCCCACTTTGGGACAGGGATATCTGTGACTTTAGATATGCAAGTGCATGGTTTGGATTCCTCACTCCAACCCCAGCAAACCTTCACAGCAGGTATTTGCTATTTGCACCTTTCTCACTATCGCAACGGGGGGCAAAATGATTTTGGTTTTCCCCGTGAAAAATGTGGGCAACAATGAAAATTCTTTCTTTGAAGTGTTTTGTTGGAAAACGGAACGTTCAAAACCAGGAAAAAGGTGGGTTTTTTAGCAATCACGGCTTACGTGACCCGCAGATTTGCTGTTGAGAAAAGGCTGAATGGAGAGAGCATCTACCAGCGCTCCTAGAAAGATGGTTTTTGGGAGGGTTGGGGAAAGAGAAGGGATGAGGTAGTGGATGCTTTGATTCTGGAGTGCTCTATCATTGAGCAATTTACATAGAAACCTGATGACTCTTGGTCTCACTGCCATGGCACAGCTTGGGCAAAGCGAGTGCCAT
Organism: Pelodiscus sinensis; assembly: GCF_049634645.1. Classification (NCBI taxonomy): domain Eukaryota; kingdom Metazoa; phylum Chordata; order Testudines; family Trionychidae; genus Pelodiscus; species Pelodiscus sinensis. The sequence continues at coordinate 2,498,152 of NC_134720.1, read as the reverse complement.
CGGAAGGGGAGGTAGCCCTTGATGCCTATTCTTGCAAGATCTGAATGACTCCATGCCACAGGAGGCAGTGGGGAATCATGCTCCCACCTTCTCCCTGTTCCCAGGTCTATGCGCCATTGCGGGAGTGTCCGTATTTGCCAACATGCTGGTCACAAACTTCTGGATGTCGACAGCCAATATGTACCAAGGATCGATGCAGACGATCCAAACAAGGTAACTTTCTCTTCTTGTGCAGAACAGTCGGGGGAGGTTGGTACAGCTCGGGAGCAAAATCTTCGCTTGGGCATGCGGTAGCTAGCCTTGGCTGCCCTAGAATGACCAAGCTTGCAGCAATGGAGTCTAGTCTGTGCTTGAAGACGAGTTTGGATGCCGTGTACTGATGGATTTGTGAGGACAGATCTTTAGCTGTGATGGGCACACAGTGTAGCTTGAAACCACCTTTGGGGTCCCCTGACATCCATCAGGTCTGCTCTTTCCAATGCCAGTTCCCCAAGCATCTACTCAGCTGGGGACAGGTCTACCTAGCAATGTCATCTTTCTAGTATGGCTGCACGGAAGGGGGCACAATGTAGAAGTCACTATCGTGAGGAGACACTTGATCGTTCCCCTACATGGGGTGGGACCAAGGAAGTGGGGAGGTCTTCCTGGCCAGGTCTACACTAAAGGAGAAAGTCGACTTCAGATATGCAACTCCAGCTTCGTTAATTACGTACCTGGAGTCAATATATCTTAAATCTTGTTTTTGGGCCATCCTCACAGAGGGAGGTCAACAGGAGCAAACACTCCCATTGGCTTCCCTTACTCCTCATGAGGACCAGGAGTATTGGCACTGATGGGAGCACCCTCTGAGTTCGAATGAGTGGGTCTTCACTAGACCCACTAAGTTGAGTGCTAGAAGATCAACCTCTGGAGGTTGATCTTCTCCGTAGTGTAGACAAGCCCCCTGTGGCTAGTTAATCCTGCTTTAAGATCTGACCCAAAGCCCAGGGTAGTTAATGGGAGTCTGTCTATACCTTCAGTGGGCACTTTGAAGACTGAAATGAACAAGCAAGCAACGCAAACAATGTGGTGTCTATGCTCACTCATTGAACGAGGGGAGTAGGGAGAACACATCTGCCCACTCTACGACGTGGATCACACTAGTGTGGTGGGGATGAAACATAGTCACACTCATTGCTGTTGTGACAGAGGGAAATCGGAAGGCAAAAACTAAGAGAGATCTCCGCTAAGAGAACAACATGGCAGAAAGCAGGTCTTGTTCCAGGCCAGAATTCTGTGTCTTACATACACTTCAAAGCAATTAGCACGGCAATTTCCTACACCCTCATTGAAGTACGGGCCCTTTGTTTTTTTATTTTGTAGATACACCTTTGGCTCAGCCTTATTCGTTGGCTGGGTTGCTGGCGGCTTGTCCCTGGTAGGGGGCGTCATGATGTGCATTGCCTGCAGGGGACTGGTCCCAGAAGAAACCCAGTAAGTTGTGTTTGGTTCTACCTTGTAAGTTTTGCTGGTGATGAAATAGTGTTTGGCTGGGTCTAGATGACAAAGAAAAGTCGGAAAAAGATACGCAAATTGCAATATGCATACCTTTTTCCACTTTTCTTCGGAAAGAGGCTTTTCCAACATTTAGCTCATCTACACTGCACCAAATGTCGGGGAAAAAAGCCTCTTTCAGAACATCCCTTCTTCCTTATAAAACGAGGTTTACAGGGGTGCCGAAAAAACACATCTGCTTTTTGAAGGTTTTTTTTCCGGAAAAGCAGATGCGTTCCTTGGACGCGACAGATGCAGAAAAATTCCGCAGTCTAGACATACCCTTTGAGCATGTATCAGGAAGAAATGGGCACTCTTTTGCAGGTTGCAGTATTATATGGCACATGGTAAATTTCTAGCTTAGACTACTCTGTCTAGCACACCCTGGTTACAAAGGATATAATGATTAGAGCTTGGCAGGTTTTTTTCAGAGAACAGTAATTTCACTGAAAAATGCATTTAGGGGCACAAACTATTCACAAATTCATGCTGAGAATGATGCATGACTTTGGCCAAAAATGTTTTTTTAAGTAAAAAACATTTCTTTTCGATTTTTTGTTTTGTTTTATTTTGAAACGTTGCTTCATTTTGAAATGCGGCCACTTTTTTTTTAAATGAACAACTGTGAAACAACAGCGAAAAAGAAGCAAAATGGAAACCCGCAAAGCATTCATAATAAGCTCACCAAAACTTCATTTTCTCACGTTTTTCAAGTCAGTGAAACATTTCAAAAAAAAATGGGTTTGGGTTTGAATTGAAGCCAACTGTTGGGGGAGAGGGAGAAGGGATTGTGCATTTTGGCCCCGGCACTCAAAACCAATTATTTGCTCAGCTGTGATCATGATGTCTGTGGGCCCCCTAAGAGTTCAGTACACTTGTAAAGTACAAGTTCAACCTCTCTAGTCTGGCACCCTCAGGACCTGACCGGTTCCGAACAAATTTTCCAGATCACAGGAGGTCAATTGACAGGAGGTCAATATTGTTTAACTTCATTATCAACACTTCCGCTGCTTCCTGTGCTGTTAGAGGAAATTTAGGAGTCGATTAGAGCTAATTAACAGCACAGACACTGAGCGCCAGACTGGTGGCTGAAAACAAACTTTATGGGACCGTGGGAAACTTGGCCACATGCATGAAAAGTGAACATCCGGCTACCTAAATTCATTCCAGACCATGGATGTTTCCAGACCAAAAAGTTCCGGACTAGAGAGGTTCAACCTCTATTGATTACTTACATGAATGACCACTGGTATTGCATTTTTCCCGGACTGGGGGATTATATATACATATATCAACAAGGTACGAACTGCAATTTTTACAGTCAAATACACAATTCAAAATGTGCACTGTGTTTGTTAGCTAACTTGGTTACACAAATCACAGCATGGCTTGCAAATTTGGTAACCTGTCATGCAGCCTCCCAAGCCAAAGGAGCTAAAGCGTGAGAATCTGTCCCTGTGTGTTTCACTGTTACATTTTCAAATGGCAATGCAAACAATTTGCGGTCCAGGAATTTATTTGTGGAAGAAACCGGTGAAGCATTTCAAATAGTAAATTTAGAGGAGAGAATTATGCAAATCTGTTTGTGGACGTTCATCTTCCTCAGGGACTCAAGGGTTATTATAATACAAATAACAGGAATAAATATAGTGCTTAATCAGTTGTGTTTAATCCAGGAACTCACAGGAATAAAGTTCACAGTGGAACGGACATTGGAGGTTCTCAGGGTCTGAATCGCCGACGTTGTATTTTATTTCTCTTTCAGTTACAAAACAGTGTCCTACAATGCGTCAGGACGGAATATCGCCTACAAGACCGCACCCTACAAGGCTGGTACTGGCTACGAATCTGAAGCCAAAAGTAAAAAAGTCTCAGCATATGATGACACTGCTCGTAGTGATGATGGGAAACGCTCGTACCCTTCAAAGTATGACTATGTCTAAAAATCCTGTAGGGGTCAAAGATACACTATCGGTTTATACCACTTTTCAGTCCAAAAAGAAACCGAAAGGAATACTCAGACAAAATATACATTGGTTTACTCTTCCTTATTGTGTTTGGTTTGCTGTGATGAGGTGTAGGGCATTTTCATTGTCTATTCGTGTGACCTTGATTTGACTTTTTACTGGTGTTCCCAGTGTGATGAGGTCCATAAAAACACCAGTGTGTTCTAATTGTTCTCATCTTTAAAAGCGATGGTTAATATTTCAAATACAGCTTGTGAAAGCCAAAAGCATGGTTCTTCCATGCACCATTACCCATTTCTTTTAATCAATTGACATTTCTATTTCATAACACAACAAAGCGGAAGTCTGCCAACCCACGTAAATCAATGCCGGTTGCATTTGCAGCTGTGACGAAAAGCCACACACCACTGACGGTAGGCACGAAAGGCCTTTGCGAGTCAGGTTGCTAGCCCCAAAGGCCTGTGCTGATGAGCTACCAAAGGAAATTGTTTGCAGAAATGCTGGTGGCTGATCTTGGTTACAGAGCAGGGTGTAAAAACAACACAACAATTCGCCCATCTCCTCATGCAAAGGGAAGGTCATGCAAGGTATAAAGTTCACCCAAGCCTCTTGGGGAGCGTGGAGACCTTAACGCAACTTCTAGTGATGTTCAAAGAAAGCAACGGTGCTGTGTTTAAACCCTAGTGTATCTTTGCCCGAGTTTTGTAACCCAGCTTTGCCACGGCAGGTTGAAGAGAGGAAAAATCATGGCCTGATGTGTTTTATGCTGTGTGCTTTAGTTCCAGTGGCCTTTCTTTAAGCATAGTGGGCAGATCCAACATTTGCAATGGGCCATCACTTGTACCCAGACACTTCCTTGCCTCATCCCGTCACGTACCATACAATGCTGAGTTGGTGTGATATTTAATTTGATTGTCCTTAGACAGGGAACATATATATATATATATATATATAAACCCCATTGTTATTCCTATGCCTGGTATTTGATGTGAGAGCTGAGAAGCTTTGTGCATCATTGGTACTCCTGCAGATGTCATCTCTAAGGAAGCCAGCTGACTGTCCCCATGTGGAATGAATTAGAGTTACATTCGGAGCAGGAATCCCAGGGAAGATTAGATGAGTGATTCTCTTCCCTGGCATTAGGGCTTCCTCATGAATTCTTTCCATGCTGATTTGAATATTCACCCCTTAAAGGGTCACTATTATCTTCTCGGTGGTCAATGGACAATCCAACCTGCTGTGAGTATTGTAGGCCAAGATCCCAGGAAAGGGATCTGTCCCAATCCAGAGCATGGGAAGCCTCAACTCTTCCCTCAGCAGGCTTGACTCAAGGGGTATCTTGGATGGGTCTCTGGACAGCGACTCCCTAGCAGTGTGAGGATTTTCTGTTGTGGGGCTTTGATGGTTTAAAGGGATAAGCAAAAGAGGGATCCCAGAAACCCTTCCCTCAACCCGCCACGTTGAGAGCTAGCAGGGATGTTGCCCTTGTTCTTGGGAACAGCTCTAAGTTCTCTGCTCTCTGGAGCAGAAATGAAGGCAGAAGGTTTCCTCCACAACTGGATCCTTGCGGTGTCTGGAGGCCTTGACAGCATCCCCTTTCAGCATGCGTTGGGTGTGTGTCTGTTCAGCTCCTGAGCATAGTAGCCTACATTCATGAACGAGGCCCATCACATGACCGAAGCCCTGCAGAGAGCCCACGCTGGAGGGGGAGGACTATGAACTCCATGAGTATCTCCAGACTAGCTCCAAAGAGGAGAGAGTGTAAAGGGAGTATGGAAGTGGGATGGGGTAGAGACATAAGGCTCAGTGAGGTTGAGTTGCATCCCCTAGCCCTAGTGTAGACCCCAAAACGAAGTCTCATTGTACTGCCTTGGGGCGGGACCACATGACCGTCACCGATGAAGCTCAAAGAACTCTCACGTAAGTCCCAAGCCCGAGAAAATGCAAATCTGCATAATACTAAGGAACTCCATGGAACTTTGCTGGCTTATACCACTGGGGGAATTCTTTTTACAGGGCCGTTGAGTCACATGGCTCTATCGCGTATGTTTGGTGGGGTGTTTTTTAACAGCTGTCTTTGTTACCTTGAAGACTAGATTTTCATACCGCTCTGATACATCATTTGCTTTTGTGTCTGTGTTTTGCATGCTGGAAATATTGTGCTTGGTTAATGTTTTTGTTACTTGAATATTAAAGAAAGAGATGTTACGATCCCAAAGCGTTGGTTCATTTCTTTGGCTTTTGTGTTGGCGTTCTTTGAAGTTCGTCGGGATTACTCAATTCATTCTACAGTAAAACTCCATTGGTCCGGCATCCAATGCTCTGGCACTCCTGATGGTCCGGCACCATCGGGAACCTGGAAGTGCTCCGGGCAGCCGGACCATTGGAGCTGCTCTGTGCCCGGCTTCTCTGATTCAGCCGCTGCTGAAACTGACCAGCAGCTGAATCGGGGAAGCCGGGGGCAGAGCAGCTGGGGTGCTGCTGAGTTGGTCCAGTAGAGCCGCTCCTCGGCGCTGCGAGACCAACCCGGCAGCACCCCAACTGCTTTTGGGGACGCCTGGGACAGAGCAGCTGGGGTGCTGCCAGGTTGGTCCCGCAGCGCCGAGGAGTGGTGCTACCGGACCAACTTGGCAGCACCCCAGCTGCTCTGCTGCAGGCATCCGCGATTCAGCTGCTACTGAAATTGACCAGCAGCGGCTGAATCGGAGACGCCTGGGGCAGAGCTTGACTATCGGAAGGGGGGGCTATGAGGGATTTGGGGTGGCATCTCCCTCCACCCCACCCTAGACCCCTCAGAGCCCCCCCTGCCGATAGTCCAGCACAGCTGATAATCTGGCACCCCCTGGGTCCTAAAGGTGCCAGATTATCGGAAGTTTACTGTAGTTTTGGACCGCTCGAGTTCCCCTGAGTGTGATCTGCCAGAGAGGGGAAAATGGGTCCTTTCTTCTTTTTTGCTTCTCCTAGGTGTCTAAAGAAGAGCTAGAAGGTCGTTTTCTTCTTGGGTTTTCAGAGTTTCTTTCCTGCTTGTTGTTACATTGGAAATATAGTTTCATATGTAAGGTTGCTTTGTGCTCCAAATGTATATGTGCTCTGTACAAAACACTGCATAGGATCTGGGACAATAAATCAGGAATCTACACCCGAGCTTTCAAGAGTTACGTGAATTAGCCCATCAACTCCAAGGACCACATTTTGCCCAACAAATGCAAAGAACTCTCCTATTACCCTTTGCAAAAAATGTAGAAGATCTATTATAGTGCATTACCAGGAGATGTAGCCATGCCAGGTGCCTCTTATTAAAAAGCAAATCAATCACATATTTGCAGGTGGCTGCTTTTCCTGGGTAAACACAGAGAACCTGTAACAGCAAAGCACAAGAAAGGTTTGTTCTGATAACAGAGACTCGGAGGGCTGCTAGTTTTCACCACCAGTCTGGTTCACACACTCATTCTGCACACGTGCAAAAGGTAGTTTGGGTTTTCTCATCGTTTCCTGTTCGGCAGCTCAAGGGTCTAATCTCACAAACTGCACAGTCCAACCCGTGATCTCCAAAGGATCGGGTGTGTCTTTCAGCCAGTTGTATTGCTACTGCCATGGTTCATCATCGTAGGAATATAAGAAACGTTGTAGTTCAGGCTTTGGTCATCTTTCAAGAAGCATTAAAATACCCTCTGGGACTCTATATGACAACCCAGAAGAGATGCTACTATAACTCGCTGGTGAGTAAATGTTAAAGGCGTCTCTATGTCCCATTCACAGAGGGCAGGATTCTGTTACAACCCAAGCTAAAAATGACTGATTCTTTCATTTTTCCAACAACAGCTCTTGCTTTTAGCTATGGAGGTTCCGGTTCCATCCCTCGTGTGTCTCTTAAGAAGGCAGTACAGGTTGGACCTCCCTGGTCCGGCGTCCTCAGGAGTTTGCCGGACCAGGGGGGTCAATTCCAGCCTCTCTGCTCCTGGCCAGAATCCCTTCCTGGCCGCTAACCCTTCCTTGGCCACTGTGGGCAGACAGGACACTGGGCTAAATGGACGTTTGGTTTCACCCAGTATGGCTGGACTTATGTAACCCCACTGCCAGTTCCAACCACTAGGCTCCCTGCCCCTGGGCTGCTGGCCTGGCTCTGCAGTCAGCCCTGTGTGGGCTCCTGGCCTCCAGCCCCCTGGCTGCCAGATAGGCTCTGCTCCTGGCCCCAGATGCTGGTCCCTTTGCTGTTAGACCCCCAGCTGCCCCCCCTCCCAGCTGTTCCCAGGACTCTCTGGTCCAGGGGCTCTCGGACCGGTGATATTTAACCTGTATCACTTTATCACAAGGCCATGGGCTTGATTCAGCATAGCAAGGGTACGTCTATACAGCGGAGCTATTTCGGGATACCGGAAACACCCCGAAATACCTATCTCATGTCTTGTGACTGCACCCACTATTTTGAGACCTATTTCAGCATATCTGTAACCCTCATTGCACAGGGGTTAAGGGCTGTCTCGAAATAGCGCATTATTTCCAAATTTGACACTGTGGAGACGCGCCACATTTTGAAACCCGCTGTTTCGAAATTCAATCAAAATAAGATGGCAATTACTTTGCGCTTAGGGGGCTGTGTAGATGCACCCCAAATGAGCGGATTTCCCCCGGCTTGGAACTGAAGGAACGTAGTGATGAATTAAGCCTCCAACCTGCCCCAGATCTAACAGTTGGACAAAGAACATTGACCAGCTGACTGTGCAGAAGCCTCGAATCACAGAAATCACAGGTCCCAAGCCAGCGAATCCTTATGCAGAAGTTTAACTGACGCCATGTGAACAGCCGCATTGAACTCAGAGAGTCTATTCGCAGCGGTAAAGGATATTTGAATGGTTCTTGAAAGGGGACCAAAGACTGAACTACGTCATGTCTTATATTCCTACGATGATAAAGATAAACATTCTTGCAGGATCGGGGTCCTAGCCACTTCAGGCTCTGCTATTCTTTAGCACTCAATAGCCCTCCAGGGAAAAAAAACCAAATACTTCTGAGCACTTCATGGTGCTTTGAAAGGGACAAAAATGGCTGGTATGTACCCACTTCTGCTGCTAGATTCTGTCTGGGGAGAGATTGAAACGCTTGGGACTGTTTAGTTTTGATAACAGGCAGAGACTTGGTAGCATGTTACGTACAATAACGAGAAATCAAATCGAACAATGGAATAATCACACGAATACATTTTCGACCGTCCTAGAACAAAAGGCAACCCAGTTAAATTATACAGAAGTGTAGTACTTTTTTTTTTTTTTTAACACAGCACGGTTAGCTCTCTGACCCTGATATTATGGAGGCAAAATTTGTAGTGATTTCAAGTGAGTAACCGAATCACAAGAGCATACGCTCCCAGGGAAATTCCAAATGGGAACTGTTTGGTTTTTTCCTGAAGCAGGAAGAGAAATCAAACCACCCGCATTTTTCATGGAATAGGCATTTCTGAAAACATTCAGTTCCGAGATATCAAAATGCTTCCTTCTGAAGCTGTTCAGTATGAAACGGCACCGGCCGAGTTTGCCCCAGTGCCTCATGGGAGTTGTAGTTTCGGTGTTCCACGGGCCATTACCCGCGGTTGGCCAGACTCCCTGGCTGGACTATATGGTTCACGAGGCAGCCGTAGTCATGCGGGATCCAAAAAATGACTTGAGCATCCCAACCCCACCTAGAAAAATCATGGCACCCCACTGTGATCCCGGTAAGAACAGCCAGACTGGGTCAGACCAAAGCTCCACCCAGCCCAGGGTCCTGTCGGCCGACAGTGGCCAAAGCCAGGTGCCCCGATGTTGTCCTTAAATAAGTGACGGGGAGGGATCATGTGATGGTTCCCTGTTGTGTTCCGTCCCTCTGGGGCACCTGGCGTTGGCCACTGTCGTGGGACAGGACGCTGGGCTAGATGGACCTTTGGTCTAACCCAGTCTGGCCGCTCTTATGTTCTAGAGGCTAGGGACCCCATCCTTACCCATCCTGACTAATACATATTGGTGGACCTATCCTCCATGAATGTATCTAGCTCTTTTCTGAATCCCGTTAAAAGATCCTCTGGCAAGGAGTTCCACAGGTTGACTGTGCGCTGCATGAAGAAAAAACTTCCTTCTATTTGTTTTAAACCTGCTCCCTATTAATTTCATTTGGTGGCCCCCACTTCTTATGTTATGGGAACAACTACATAGCTTTTCCTGATTCAATTTCTCCATACCTGTCACGATTTTATAGACCCCTATCATATCCCCCCTTTAGTCTCCTCTTTTCTAAGCTGAAAACTCCCAGTCTTTTTAATCCCTCTTCATACAGCAGCTGTTCCAAACCTCTCACCATTTCTGTTGCCCTTTTCTGAACCTTTTCCAATGTCAAGAGGTCTTTTTGAGCTGGGTTTGGTGCCTAGGTTCCTCATGCAACGAATGTGGGGCACTGGCATCTTAGAAAGTAATCTATCAAGCCAGCATGCTAAATGGGGAGCTGCCTCACGTAACCACTGAGAAATATTGTCCAGAAAGGGATGTGCTGAGTCACTTGCGATCCATCAGCAGATCCCAGACACTGGGGCTGTGTCTAGACTGGCAAGTTTTTCCGGAAAATCATCTGCTTTCCCAGAAAAACTTGCTAGCTGTCTACACTGGCCACTTGAATTTCTGGAAAAGCACTGACGATCTCATGTAAAATCATCAGTGCTTTTCCAGAAAAACTATGCTGCTCCCATTCGGGCAAAAGTCTTTTTCCGAAAGACTTTTGCCCAAAAGGGCCAGTGTAGACAGCACAGTACTGTTTTCCGCAAAAAAGCCCCGATCGCGAAAATGGCGATCGGGGCTTTTTTGCGGAAAAGCACGTCTAGATTGGCCACGGACGCTTTTCCACAAAAAGTGCTTTTGCGGAAAAGCATCCTGCCAATCTAGACGCGCTTTTCCGAAAATGCTTTTAACGGAAAACTTTTCCGTTAAAAGCATTTTCGGAAATTCATGCCAGTGTAGACGTAGCCTGGGAGTCAGGTGGCTTTGGGGCCTGAGACATTCCTTGCTGGAACGAATTAGGTGCCTGCTTTGCTACTGACTGGTTTTGTTGTCGCACAATTTGGTCAGCTAGTGTAAAAGATCCGGGACCGTCCTTCTAGTCTCACCCAATCCAACAGGCTCTAAACGGTGCCCCTGTTCCCCACGTTCATTCCGAAGGCACGTGGGCCCCCGAGACATTTCTGACTTTCCGGAGTGCGGTGAATTTGTATTGACTTTGAGCGAGGGAAGCACAGGCCCATCTCGGGAGCTCCAAATTGGACTGGGAGATAAGAACTCTCCTGAAATCTATATGCAATTAAAAGCCCTATCTCCCTGCCTTTAGTGACAAGGTTACTGCTTTTATATAGCTGAGCCGAAATGAATGAGGCTGTGGATTAATAGCGCTAAGATTTATGACACTGCGCTGCCCAAATATTCTGGGAGTGCGGCTCGCTGGGGGAGAGATTCCAGCTGCATAAGTGCGATAGGATTTTTCTTTTCCTGTATTTTTCCGCTTTTGTGGGTTGGGGGTGTGTGCTGTGTTCCGGAGGGGGGTGTGTGTGCTGTCTGATTACCTGTTCGTTTTTCCAGGCACTTACATAGCCTATAAGGCTACGTCTACGCTAAGCGTTTTCTCGGCCAAAATATGCAAATGAGGGACTTATTTGCATGAGCCGTGATCTCATTTGCATATTTTCTGCCGATCCGTTGTTGCGCTGGGGTTTTTGCGCAAAAACCCCTTTCCCCGCAAGATCGGTACACCTGGGGACCAGATCCTGTGCACCACTTCAGCCTAAAGCAAGAATTGCCTCTCCCCTGCGGGTTGCAGGACTAGCCGCTCCGAGACGCAGCCATTAATAACATCTAGACGCTTCATCTCTGCGTTCTGTCCTGAGACGGAATGTACCCAGTCAACACTGGCTCCCGGGGGCGGGGCCTGGGCAGAAGGGGCGGGGCTAGGGGTGGGGCTGGGGGCTTGCCGGTTATTTTATCTAATGTGTGGGGGCGTGGCAGAGACCCTTTCAAGCATAGGGCTGCATTGACTGCGGGGTTGGAAATCACGTAGCCAGGTCAGCCAGAATTGATTTTGATCTAAGGACTGTTGCAACCCAGGGTGATGTTTAATTAATGGTGCCGGGCTCCACGAGAGGCTAATTGAATAACAGAAAAGTCCATTTCCAGGGTGTCTGTCTGAGGGTGGGGAGGGCTCCTCAGATCCGGGATTGATCCATCTGTAGAATATCCGCGTTGCCCCCGGGGCGGTGCCTCTCGCCTGCAACCATCCCTCGCTCCGGCACACAGACCCATTTCTCCTTCCCCTCCTTTGCAGACGGTGGGCTACCAGCTCCTGTCCCTGAGTTTTGACTCTCCCCTGGGTCGGGTCTGCTGGGAATCTCTCCCTCTCCCCCCGAGTAGGTTTTATGGTTACGGCCACTCTCGGCGCTGAAATGGTTAAACACACGGGGCAGGGCCGCTGGACCTCGGACTCCCCGGTACAAAGTGGGTGTCGGTGCGGAGGTCGTCGTTAGGCCTCTCCACGAGAGCCCTCCAAGGCCAGAAGAGACCACTGTGATCCTCTCTCCTGGCCTCCTGCAGAGCGCGGGCCGCCCCGACACCATCCCGAGTGCCATGGCGTGGGGGAGAGTGGCAGTGGGAGTCCATGCTGGCAGGATTGCGGGCGGCCTCTCCAGGGGCGAGAGCCCGTGTGGTCCAATGACCAAGGCAGCAGGAAGCGAGCTGAGCTCCTCCAGTTCCGTGCTGCGTGAGTCCCTTCACTCTGTGTGCCTGGGTCCCGGTTCTTTGGAGTAGAAGATCTAAGGGGAGGGTCCGTCCCTTATTTCGTGTTTGTACAGCACCTAGCACACGGTGGTCAGGTGGAGCTACCAGAAATACAATGGGAGCGCCAGCTGGGGAATGACAGCCTTTGGCCCATACACTGGAAACTGGAGTTGACTTTCTTAGCCTATGTGTATCGATTGCAGCTTCGGGTACAGGTGGGACCTCTCTGGTCCGGCACCCTGGGGACCTGACTGTTCCCAAATGGATTTTTCCCGGGCCAAGGGAAGTCATTTCTGGTCTCCCTGCTGCTGACCCTTTCCTGCCCTACTACCCCACCAGGTTTCCCCCCTCTGTAGCCTGCTGGGACTCTGATCCTGGAACATCCATGGTCCTTCCGGACCACAGATTGTGCTTTACCAGAGAGTTCCAATTTATAGAGGTGCAACCTGTGCATTCCGGCTAATACCCTGGACCTGTGACAATGTAAACTCATTTGCTATTTCACAGCATGTTTGGTGGGACTCCTTCATTTTATGTCCTCAGACACCGCCTCCGGAAGGAATGATTTAAAAGCAAATCCCATCGCTGAAACACACGTTTTATTGAAGGAAGTATTCAAAATAGCCTGATTTATCTTCCAGAAAGAAGGATAATGTCTGTTTAAAGTAATTGTAGAGAATCAGATTTAGGTAGGACACTGTAGCCATAATAAATAATTAATACAAATAAATCATAATTCTCCCTTAACCGGGGAACATAAATTAGTTATGGGCATGGGTGGGCCATGCATCTGTGTTTTCAAACAGGGTTTGTTTGCGCTTGTTTTGAGAGCTACGTGGAATTTCTTAAGAGTTTTGAGACTGCCGGTGAGCAGGTGTGCTTGATATTTTATAAAAGCTCGAAAACAGCATTTTGGAGTGAATTTCTATTTGAATTCTCCTAAACTCAGACTCTTGCATTCCACAGATGATGAGACCAGCCATGTAAAATGTCAGTGTAAAATATTTCTTGCCTAAAGACAGAGGCATTAGAAATAAAGCTGGTTGAAAAAGGGGGGAAATATAATGCATTTTGGCCTTCAATTTGACCTTTTTTCTCTTAAAAAAAATTATGAACATGTAAAAATTCTATGTAGCTCTATATTTGACTGGGAAAAAAGTGTGTGTGGGGGGGTGGGGGGAGTTTGTGCAACTGTTCCTGTGATTTTTTTTCTCCTGTTCATTTTACAAATTTACAAAAGTACAAAGATGAAAAAATAACCAGAGTAGAAAGGAGAGTGCTAGAGCAAATGCAATGCAACCTTGTTAATCCCCATTGGAGTCTGCGGAAGTAGATCACAGCCTCATAAAAGTACCAGGAAAAGCATCAAGTGAGCGGGAGGTAGTATGTTGGAAGGCTGTTGTATTCTTTACTTGTATAACGATCGTTGTGCCGTACTCGGCCATTTTAGTCCACAGTTAGAATCCTAGGGCTGGAAGAGAGCTCAGGAGGTCACTGAATCCAACCCCCTGCGCAAGGCAGGACCTACCCCAACTCGATCATCCCAGCCAGGGCTTTGTCAAGCCGGGACTTCTACACATCTAAGGATGGAGACTCCACGCCCTCCCGCCCTAGGGAACCCAGCCCAGCGCTTCCCCACCCGCCTAGGCTACGTCTAGACTGAAAGCCTCTTTCGAAAAAGAGCGTCTAGACAACAAGAAGATTTTTCGAAAAAGCGGCTCGCTCTAGCCACTCTCTTTCGAAAAAGCCCTGTCATGCAATAGCGCCTTTTTTCAAAGATGACTTTCGAAAAAAGTTGTTATTCCTTGTAGAATGAGGGTTACCGCCGTCGACAAAACCTCTGCGTTCTTTCGATTTACTGTCGACAGAACGCGGCGGTAGTGTAGACGCAGGTACAGGTTTTTTGAAAAAACCCTGTTGTATAGACACACTCCTAGGGAAATAGTTTTTCCTAATATCCAACCTAGGCCTCCCCCACTGTAACTTGAGACCATTGCTCCTCGTTCTGCCATCTGTCACCACTGAGACCAGCCTCTCTCAGGAAGTTGAAGGCTGCTCTAAAATCCCCCCTCATTCTTCTCTTCTGCAGACTAAATAAGCCCCAATCCCTCAGCCTCTCTCCATCTCCTCTGGAACCCCCTTGGGGTGTTACACATGCGGGGTCAGATGTGTCATTAAGGCACAGCCGGCAGAGGTGCAATTCTGCCTCACAAGTCTGGGGCTGCGCAATTGGGCTCCCCTGCCCCTTTTGGGGTGACATGGAGCTGCTCTGCGTGAGCCTTTCCTGACTACTGACATCCGGGAGTGGCCCCAGACCGGGAAGGTCCCTGCAAAGCGGGCCGCTAGGAAAGCGTTCGCATCCTTCTCCTTTGTGCTCCTGAGCAAGGCACAGCCACAAGCCACCTTGCAGACAGCCCTTCAGTCCAGCCTCACCGGCCCTGCTGGCCGGCGGCTGTATCCCTCTGGGGCAGCGAGGAGTCCAGAGGCCCTGCTGGCCGGCGGCTGTATCCCTCTGGGGCAGCGAGGAGTCCAGAGGCCCTGCTGGCCGGCGGCTGTATCCCTCTGGGGCAGCGAGGAGTCCAGAGGCCCTGCTGGCCGGCGGCTGTATCCCTCTGGGGCAGCGAGGAGTCTAGAGGCGCTGGTGGCTGTATCCCTCTGGGGCAGCGAGGAGTCTAGAGGCGCTGGTGGCTGTATCCCTCTGGGGCAGCGAGGAGTCCAGAGGCCCTGCTGACCTTTGGGCCTTCTCGGTCCCCACCGCACTTCCTGGTTTCCTGTGCACTTTCCAGGCCCTTCAGCGAATGGAGGGATATGTGGCTTCCGTTCTCCCAGGCAACAGTTCAGGCGGCTGGGTGTGAGAGACGGGCCAAGGTGGAAGCCGGCCGGGAGCCGGGCCTGGCGTGTGGACCTGACGCAGCTCTGCTGTTTTCTGTCTTGTGCTCGGCCGCCTGCCACCTGCCGCCCTGCCTGTTTCTGGGGCTCTGGCGCCATCCAGTGGGCGCTTCTGGACATCAGTCCTCAGAGAATTCCCAGCATTCCCGGACACTGCCACCCTCTGCGCTGGGACCCGGCTCCTCGGCGCTGGCACGCCTGGGAGAGGCCGACGCTGAGGGCCTGTGCCTGCAGCCGAGGGGTCACCAGTCATGTTCCGTGGATTTGATCTTTTGCTCCCTGGCTGTGAAATCAAGCCCGATTCTGGCTCTGAGGGCACAGCCCCGGGTGAGGCAGGGGAGGGGTGGAAACCCACGGAGGCTCCCCTAGGAAGGAGTGCTCTAGTGGGGGGGAGGGGTCCCCCACAGAACAGGCTGCGTCCCACAGGAAGGGAGGGCCAGGCACCCATCTGTGACCCTGGCGGGTGGCCTCAACCCCTCCCCTCCGTGGAACCGGCCTGATGGGGCCTCACAGGCAGCAGCTGCCTCTAGGACCCCTCGTGGGGGGCTCCGTGCAGGCAGTGGGGAAGCTGGGGCCTGTGCAGGGCTGGGGGGCATCCCAAAGGCCTCTCCATCCCTCCCATGGCAGCTGGCTCGGTTGCTACATGGAAGGGGCCATCGGCACGAGAAACATCCCCGCTGCACGCCTGGAGTTCTGCAGCCCCATCGGGCTCCCTCAGGGCCCGATCCTGCGATGCCCAGCACAGTGAGCTGCCTGCGGGGGGTCCCCTGTGGGGTGGGAGGAGTCGGGGACTGCTTCGCCCCCCCCCCCGGCTGAGGAGGCGCTTTGGTGCCTCAGTGGCCTCCATGCTCCAGACTGGTCAGAGCCCCGCATGCCCCGAACGCTGACCCATCCCCTCCCCCTGCTCTCCTTGCCGGCAGAACGCGCCCTCCACGCGCACACAGGGGTGCGGGCCGACGAGCCTGCCACTCCCCCAGGACACACCGGCCCGCGCGCTGGGGGGGAGTGCGACTGGGCAGCCGTCGCACGAATGCATCCTGGCCAGCAAGCGCTGGGGGCCCTTCGGCTCACGCTACGCCAGTGGCTTGTTCCTGCACTGGAGCCCGGTGCCTGATCCTCCCGCGAGTGGCAGGAGCTGTCGGCGTGGTGGCTGGCCCCTGAAATCCCAGCACTCTGCCGGGTCCGGCGAAGGGGCCATCAAGCGCTTCACCAGACGCCAGCCCTCGTGCTGCCGGAGCTCCAGACGCTGGTGCCCTGCGACCCGGCCGAGTCCCCGCTGCGCCTCACGCCCGGCGGCTGCTTCGTCTGGCGCCCGGGCTCCAGCAGCTGGGTGATCTCCTCCAGCGAGGAGCTCGCCACGTCGCTGTCCTCCGCGATCTGCACGGGGAACGGGAAGAGACCGAATGAGCTGGTGTCGGCACGGTCGCTGCTGACAGTGACCCAGGCTGGCCTGGGGCCTGGAGCGGGGAACGGACCATCCCTGGCGTTCAGGGCCCCGGCTGGGTTTAATGCTCCCTCCAGCTCCTGGCTGGTGTGGTAGCAGCTCCTAGGTCGCGGCGCTGCCCATCGGCAGAACCACGGAGAGGGTCAAATGTGTGTCATGGAGCATGAAGGCCGAGGTCCCTCAGCATCGCTGGCATGTAGCCATGGGCCTGCCCGGACCGCTGCTCCGATTTCTTGCCTAACAGAGGCCCAGAGTCCCCCTGGGAGTCCCGCACCGAGCCCATCTCCGGGGGGCTGAGCCAGGGGGCCTACTTCAGGATGGCCTGCAGGCCTTGTTTCCCAGGCCTGGGAGAGGGAGTGGGCAGAGCTGCGTGAGGCATGTCAAGGGACAGAATTTCTATGGGGAGAAGGGCAGGAGGGATCTGGCGCCCTGGGGAGAAGGGCAGGAAGGATCCGGCGCCCTGAGGAGAAGGGATCTGGAACCCTGGGGAGAAGGGCAGGAGGGATCTGGCGCCCTGGGGAGAAGGGCAGGAGGGATCCGGCGCCCTGAGGAGTGGGGCAGAAGGGATCCGGCGCCCTGAGGAGTGGGGCAGGAGGGATCCGGCGCCCTGGGGAGAAGGGCAGGAGGGATCCGGCGCCCTGAGGAGTGGGGCAGGAGGGATCTGGAGCCCCGGGGAGAAGGGATCTGGAGCCCTGGGGAGAAGGGATCCGGCGCCCCGGGGAGAAGGGATCCGGCGCCCTGGGGAGAAGGGCAGGAAAGGGAAGGGGCGCAGCGGGATCTGTGGCCTTGGCAAGTGGGGGCAGGAAGAATGAGCGTCCTGCCTCCCCCCAACCTCCCTTACTGCTCAGCAGCCACACCGCCCTCCTACCTGGGCCACACGCTGCTGCCCCAATTTCCAGCCCGTGTTGGCCTTTCCAGACGTTCCACCAGGAGGCACCCTCCCACGGGGCTGGCGCTGGGGCCGGAGACTGGGGCAGGAGGGCACTGCACCAGCAACACGGCCAGGCTGTGGACCTGGCCCACCTGTAGCTACCCCCCACTTCCGGGTCGCCGCTTTCTCCAAAAGGCACGATACCTGCAGTTGCTTGGCTGAGTGGCTGGCGTGGGGCGAGTCGGAGGGCGGCGCGGGGAGGAGTTTGAACCCGCCGACAGGCTTCCTCCCGGGCATGCTCAGCGTGCGCTCCAGGTTTCTAGCCATGGCCGACACCAGCGTCCCTGCGGAGAGCACAGCTCGGTAGGAGGGGAATGCGGGGCCCTGCCATCACACGCTCAATGTCGCTGCATCGCTGAGCTGCTCCCCAGGACCCAGCGTGGGTGGGAACGGATTTCCTTCCAGACCCCAGGGCGGATAGAGCCCTCCACCCCCCATGCCCGTGCCTCCCAGACTGGTTAGAAACCGTCTTCCAACTTCCAGCCTCCGCTCCCCCATAGGGCAAATACAACCAGCTGCCGATGACTGCCCCCATGCACCTCAATCTGAAATTGCTACGGCTCCTGCTACGCTTTGCTGCCGCAGCTCACGGTCCATCGCTGATTGAAATGTCGGGGCAAAGTTCTGGCCTCTTGGGGGGTGGAGCCCGCAGGTCGTTTCCGGGCATAGCACGCCGGAAAGGACCGCTGGGACCCTCCAGGCTAATCTCACCAGAGAACTCCCCAAAGTAATTTCCAGATCAGAGCTTTCAGAAACACAACCCATCTGGTGTTGACACTTGTCAGCGAGGGACAATCCACCACCACCCTTGGCCGGCAGCTCTAATGGGTTAGCGCTTGTCTAGTAACTTCCAGCTCATCGGGTGCCAGGTAACTCAACACGTGCGTGTAAGGCATAGTCTTGTCATGCCTCGAATGCCTGTTCCAGGATAAAAGTGCTTGTAATTTTGGCTCCCCCTCTACCCAACTCCATAGTCAAAATTCTATCGTTTTTACTGCCAAAACCCCATTGTTTTTACACTGGGATACCACACTCGCTACCCTGCTGGAAGACTCCGGTGGAGACAAGTCTCTGACTTTTACTGTGGGGAAGATAGGTGAGATCAACAGCCTAGCCCGGCCTGCGGTTCACCTTGAGTGTGATATTTACATCCTGCAGTAAACTCTTGGGGAGCATGCACACCCGCCTTTACAAGGGTGCTGGTAAAACACCTCCAGGGCACACACCTTTGCAAATAATGTGCAAAAGGAGTGTCGTTCAAAGGGATGGCGTCAAGATTTGGGACTGCAAATGTGGTCCCCACGTAACACGCTTGCCAAACACTGGGGCAGAGGTAGTGATGAAAGGGGCCATGTAAACAGACGTCTTTTAGCTCAAGCAGTAGAAGCCAGCTTGGTGGGGTTAAAGAAAGTCCTGGATTTATTCCCCTCTGGGATCCAACCAGGGAACTGGAATCTACTCGGGCACCTAAGGCTTCTCAGGGAGCAAGCTAAAATCAGTGGTTCTTTCTGTGGGGCGTTTGACAGCCATTTGCATATCGTTTGTTTCACTGTTTCCCGGAATAGTCAGTTTCTATCTTGCTTAAACCCCTCTCCCCATATCAGCCTCAGCAGCAAACCTGATATTGGTTCCCCAAAAGCATGTTGGAAAAAGACAGCACACTGAGCAAACACTAGTGTCCATTAAAAACGCCAAGTGGTAGCCAGAAGCCCCAGACCCCTTTATATTTCTGGGCCCCCCCAGCAGCTTCCCCCTTTACTCCTCCGGTCGGTGATCCTGCTTCACAGTTTCCTCCTAGACGGAGAACAGGCTGAACAGATGGGAACACTCAGCTGGCTCTTTGGTTGAGAGGAGCTGTCAAAGATGGCAACTGACGTGCATGCAAATCTCCCTGGGTATGTCTACACTACCCTCCTAATTCAAACTAGGAGGGTAATGTAGGCATACCGCACTTGCAAATGAAGCCCGGGATTTGAATTTCCCGGGCTTCATTTGCATGAAGCCGGCCGGCGCCATTTTTAAATGCCGGCAGTCCGAACCCCGTGCCGCGCGGCTACATGCGGCACGGAGTAGCTAGTTCGGATTAGGCTTCCTAATCCGAACTAGCTGTACTCCTAGGAAGCCTAATCCGGACTAGCTACTCCGTGCCGCGTGTAGCTGCACGGCACGGGGTTCGAACTGCCGGCATTTAAAAATGGCGCCGGCCGGCTTCATGCAAATGAAGCCCGGGAAATTCAAATCCCGGGCTTCATTTGCAAGTGCGGTATGCCTACATTACCCTCCTAGTTCGAATTAGGAGGGTAGTGTAGACAAACCCCCCTTTCCTCAGGGCCCGGACTACAATGGCGATTTCTGTTTCTAGTACCATAGCTGCCTTCCCGGAGAGGAAAATGATCCATGCTTCACCTTTCGGAGTGGTTCCTAGAGGCGGGCTGGCTTTTCCCTCGGAGGACTCCAGGTCAGACCAGTCGGACATGGTATTGTCATTCGGGATCCGGCTGGAAGCGGTGGGCGCTTGCCTCAGGGGGGTGGGATACTTGGGTTTCACTGGGGTGAAGCCGGCACGGTGCCCCTCAGAGTCCTCCTCAGAACTGAACGGCGGGGTGCTGCGATTGAAAAGATGGGAGAAGGAACAGTCAGACGCGGAGGAAGTGGAGGATTCTTGGCAGAGGGTATCTGGAGCTATTGGTGAAGAGACCTAGCTAGTTCCCCACCAACGGGCAGAGCAGGAATCTCGGACTGCCAGTCCATCCCCCTCGGGGCAAAATGCTGCCACAAAAACTCAAGTCCCTTGCCCATTGCTTGGCCTACTTCCAGCCCGTCTTCAAACCCCTCCATTGGCTTCTTCCTTCCACAACCCCACCCAACGCCGCTGCCCCAGATCTCTCCTCTGTCATCTCTTATCCTCGCCCAGGTGAGCCCTTCTTTCTACCCACACAGCAGGGCCTCTCCATTCTTGTCCTTAGGGCCTATGTGGACATTTGTCATCGAGACACTGTTGCTTAAAGAACGATACTTTTCTCAAAACGGAAATATTCTCAGAAAGTGGGGGTGAAACTCCCGGGAGAGGAGAGAGCCTGAAACAAAGGCTTTGGATCAGGTCAGAACGCCCTGGCGCGACGCTCATGGAACGGAACGTTCTAGATTGTGCAGTTCAAAGTGAAATGCATGAGTGGGGGCCTTATGCAGCATAACATTTGAAAAGCATAAAGGTCAGACTGGAACCAAAATGTTCCTATTTTTGTCAGTGTGTGGGCGGAGCGTGTGTCATAGACTAGGGGTGTCTACGCTCTGCCAGGCCGCGGGCCCCAGAGAGCGCCAAGTGGAAGGCATGAGAGCAATGTCTACGGCGAAGACAAGTAGTGTCAACGGCCTCACCTCGGCTGCTGGCTGGCGGCCCGGTGTGGGCTTCTGGCTTTGGTTTGTGGGGTTCCTCGGGGCAGCTCTGGTAGGCTGTGGGAGAGGCTGGCTTTGCTCCGAGGAGCTGGCCTGGGCGTCTCCTCCGCATAGGGCTGTAACTCCACTTGCAGCACTTGGGGCTTGGCAGAGGTGACCCGGCGAGGCGACGTGGGGCTCCTCTGACCTTTAGCTGGAAAGGAAGAAGGGACACTGAGAGTCAAGGAGTGAAGGATCGGCGAGCGGCCTGGCCCACGCAAGTGTCTAGCAGCACGGATTGACAACGCACTAAGCCAGCCTGGCAAGCGGGACTGGCTTAGGAAAAGCAAGCAGAGGTACAAGATGGCTGCTGAGAATCCCCAGGCTTTGAATCATAGAATCCCAGGGCTGGCAGAGACCTCAGGAGTCATGGAGTCCAGCCCCCTGCCCAAAGCAGGACCAACCTCAACTCCATCATCCCAGCCAGGGCTTGTCAAGTTGGGACTTACACACCTCTAGGGATGGAGATTCCACCAGCTCCCTAGGGAACCCATCCCAGTGCTTCACCATCCTCCTAGGGAAAGAGTTTTTCTGAATCTCCAACCTAGACCTCCCCCACTGCAACTTGAGCCCGTTGCTCCTTGTTCTGCCACCTGCCACCACTGAGAACAGCCTCTCTCCAGCCTCTTTGGAACCTCCCTTCAGGAAGTTGAAGGCTGCTCTCAAATCCCCCCTCACTCTTCTCTTCTGCAGACTAAACAGACCCAACTCCCTCAGCCTCTCCTCGTAGGTCATGTGCTCCAGCCCCCTCATCATTTTGGGTGCCTCCGCTGGACCCTCTGCAATGCGTCCACATCCCTTCTGTAGTGGGGGGGCTGAACACAATATCTCTCTTGCCCAGTTTTCCTTGGGGGTGCACAAGGGGTCCCAGACATGATGTCTTGCGACAACAGCTCCACGCTGGGATTGTGGCGCGGACAGGGTTCAAGGAGAGCATCGCAGCCCGTTACCTGGCACTACCGAAAGCTGCGGTGGGAACACGCCTTCATCCTTCTGGCGCTCCTTGACTTTCCAGGTGACCTCTCGGACGAGCTTGTCCCTTAAGCTGAGGAGATTGGGAAACTTCCTGGCCTTCTGCTGCTGCTGAGTCCGTATGAGGGAGCTCAGATTTTTGTAGGACTGAGCTGGAATCCCCTTTGTGGCCTAAAGCAGAGAGAATTGTGGGTAACATGGCAATCACCCCGGTTTAATTCTGACGCTGCCTCAGAGGGCGAAACCGGTCTCCGTTATCTCTGACAGAGAACATGGCCTTCTCCGGACGATGGGCCTCATCCAGCTGTCCATCAGCCTGGGCGCTGGATCTGGTCTTATGCCCAGGATGTTCTTCAGCATACAGCGGGGACCCAGTATCAACGGTGCAGCTAGTCCTCTCAGTGCAATCTCACCTATCCCTGAGGGGTTAGGAACAAGCTCAGAGAGTCGACTCTGTCCCCTCTGGGGTCACTCACCTGCCCTAGAGGAAATGGGGTGGACAAGGGGTGCTCCCCTCTTTAATGCCCCACTGCAACACAGAGCCCTGTTTCTTTTGGCTCTGCCGGGGATCCCTGAGAGAGGCCCATCCTCCCTCCGGAGCTGGAAGGGAGGACACACAAACTGGATGACAGGCTCTGGGCAGGGACTGTCTACACAGCCCGTTACAATGGGACCCCGTTCTGTGAGGGCCTCCCCTTAGCCAGGTCACTCTAAGAAACTGGAGCTGCTCTTTCTATCCATGCAGTGCTCCTCCCCCGTCAACTGTGCCCCAGCGAGGTAACTCACATAGAAAGCAATGGAAGGCGTGTAAGGGACGAGGCGGGAAGAGACCCACTTCCCCTCTCACAACTCTCACCTTCTTCACACCCATGTTCTCCAGCTTCTCCTCCAACGTCTCCTCCAGGATGGGGCGGAACTGCTTCAGCAGGTTGGGATTCCTCTTCAGGGCTTCCAGGAGCCTCTGCTTCCTGTCCAGGGTGTCCTCCAGGTCCGTGTCTAAACCCCAAATCACAAGGCTGGGTTTGGATGGACCGAACGCCCCACAGGAAATCAGAACCAGAGAGTCTGGGTCCAGAGGCGTGGTCCCTCCCGAAGATCCCCTTCTCTAGAGAGGATGGATTGGTAGCTCCCTGTTCACCAATTTTGTGGAGAGAATACCAGGGAGAGAGTACCTCACCCAAGGCCTGTTTTGTCCTGTCATTCCTCATTTTTGCACCCACTGATCCATGTCCAAAGCCCAAGAATGGCACCAGGAAAGAAGGGCTTTCACTTCTAGGATAGTTACCTTCATCAGAAGATTCCTCTAGATCTGGCGCCTTCGGTGCTTCCTGGGTCACTGCAGAGGAGAGAAACCTGGGTTACGCCAGCAGAGTCCTATGTACGACTGGCTTCCTATCTCGCTGGGAAGAGTCTCCTCCCCGGAAAAGGCAGACTCGCCCCTCTGATGAACACTGTGAAAACTGAGGCTTCCACAGCTAGTAATGCCACAGATAAGTGCTCTGCACAGGCTCTTAGGGCCTTGCAAGAGGTGAGGAGGTCAGAAGGTCTGTCCCATGCGCTTGAGTCCAGCACTGGAACCCGGGAGCCTGTGTCTGTAGGTCTGAGCCAGCCCTGATTACAGGATGGGCCCCATGCAAGAGGAATTAGCTGATTATGACATAAAAGGGGCCAGGGTTAAGTGCCCTGAGGGCCTGGTGGGGGAAAGGTTGGAGGGACAGAACTGCAGGGAGAGAGATCTTGCAGGGCCACGAGCAGGCAGAGAGGAAAGCTCTCCAGGCAGCGACCGACCCTGACTACATTCAGAACGGATTGGGAGACCATCAAGGTAGGAAGCGTTCCCAGGAAAACTGCAGTACAGGTCGAGGATCCAACCGAGAGACGGGGCTGAGGTGGGGTTCCCCGAGGGGCACAAGTCCCTTCCAAAGGTAGCTGGGCCCAGCAAGGAGGCCCAGAGAAGACGGAGGAAGGTTACTTTTTGTTTTTCTTAAGGAAACCAGGGACCTAGAAGCTGGGATGGTTGGGACTCCGGAAGGGGTGATGCTAAAATTCTGACCCGAGTTGACAGCCGCGTTCGCCAACCCACAGCCATGGCGCTGGCGTGATGGTCGGCAGGAGGTGGTGCAGGCCCAGGGTGAGAGCTGTCCCCCAGCCAGGGCATGCCCAGTCAGGAGCGGGCTTTACAGAGTTGGCAGAGTTTCAACATCCCTTTGCTGCCAAGTTTGGATGCTACAACTCGGACACTTGGGGGTTCTCTGCAGCTTAGTAGCCACAGTACCGGCAGGGAAGTCCTCGCTCTGCCTCGGCACTGGGACTGCGGGAAACCGCGATCTCCAGGAGAAAATCGGGGATGGAACAATTCCTTATTCTCGTGCAACCGATTTTCTGGAATGAAGAGTCATCTGGGAGGGGTGCTCGCTTTTCTCACCAGACCCTGGTTTATATCTGAATCCCTGGGGGAAAGTCTACACTGCTGCCGGGGCATCTGCACTATTGTAGCCCACCAAATACAAATGCTATATGCCGATGGTAGGGCACCCTCCTGTCAGTGTAATTACCCCACGTCTCCCACTGACACAGCACCAGTGTGGACAATGCTCTCGGAGAGTGTCTATCTCATACCTCCAAGTGCATAAGTTACACCGACTTAAGCAGTGGTATCCACCCGCCCTTAGACACAAGGGTCAAAAAACTTGAGATGCTCATGAGACATTTTCCTTTCTTGCTTGCCTGAGCCAGCAAGTATGTGGTAAAGTCTGTCGACCACGTGTTAACCACTATGGAAATTGTATCTGTTCTCACTCTCGTTAACTCCAAAGACGGACCATTACCTTCAGCTTTTCTTGCAGACAGCATCTTGATCTGCAAAGACATGATCTATCATTACCACCACTCAAAGACCAGTGTCTTTTGTCTGCAAAGTCTAGAAGCATTTTTATCTCGGCCTGGAGTCTGCACCATTTGGGCACAATTTCAATGGGTGCACAAAATGATTTGGAGACAGGCCAAAGTGGAATTGAGTTCATCAGACATGTGAGGGAGACATGTTTGCTGGAATGATTTCCCAGATGGTTCCCAGAAGGAGGCCTTGCCAGTAGGCAAAAGAAAAAGCTTTACTAATTGTGTCTTAATCAAAAGTCTGGAAAAGAATAAAATAATCTGCAAGCCACAAAACGGGACTGCATTATTTTTCTGTTCCTGGCTCGTGCCAGCTCATTCCCACATGTGTGTGGTTTTGAGGGATGTAGATCACACTCCGGGAAGTATAAAGCCACAGTAGCACTGTAGTGTCGACACTCCCTACATCTACAGAAGAGGTTTTCCCGTCCATGTAGTTAAACCATCTCCCCAGCAGTGGTAGCTAGGTTAATAGAATTCTTTGATCAATTTAGCCTCCTCTGTACTAGGAATTAAGTTGGCTTTATTATAGAGCTCAAGGATGTGAAAAAAAAGACACCCCTGAGTAATGCAGCATACGCCATCCTAAATTTTGAAGTGTCACCCAGATCTGAGTCCCTGATACGACAAATCGTTTTAGCTCCTGCTTCAATCCATCCCAAGTTACTAAAACATTTAAGCAGGTGCTTAAAGTCAAGGATCTGTTGCTGAATCGGGGCCAAACTTCCTTAATTGTATCATCATTATATTCTTAGCTCAAGCACAAGCAGCAGTTAGAGTGAGAAACCTGAAAGACCTTCTTGCCTCCTTATAAGTGTCCATTTCTGCAAAACTAGTCATTTTTGAGACTAAGTGAAAAAACCCCAAACCCTCAACATTTTCCCCGTTGTGTATGAAAATCCTCCACTTGTCTTGCACATCAGCCATTTGTGCAAGAGTGGAGATATGCTGGGTGAATGGTCCTTCTTGAGAAGAGGGGCCTGTTTGGTTCCCAACGGTTACTGCCTCAGCTGGAGACCAATCTAAAGCTCAAAGGCTGTGGCAGTCTCATAAACTAGGTGCGGATTAGCCTCTAGAGCAGGACAGAGAGCTGGGCGATGTTCACAGGCCCATACGAACATAGCTCACTTACTGTTTTCTCCTGCGACCTGATAACCTTGGTCTGCTCTTTGAGCCGAGCAGCGAGCGTCCCCATTTGCTGCTGGAAGCGGTCAGCTGCGATCTGTTGGTCCTGCGACAGGGAGGCCTGGAGTCTCTCGTTTTCACTCTTCAGCTGAGAGAGACAATAAGTGATTATGATGAGCCTAGACATGATGGGTAGGCATTAGGGATCAGTCGGCAAACGCTTCCCCAGCCGACCGATCTGTGTCTAGACTATCGAGCTGTGCTGGATCAGCTGATCGTCGGCACAGAGTGGCAGCCATGTTTATTTTAATGAAGGGGGGATTATTTAAATCCCCGCTTCTTTTCCGATGCCGGGTAAACTAGTTTACATGGCTCAGTCGACGGAACCATGTAGTCTAGACATACCCTAAGATTAACATTTTGGGTATGTCTAGACTACAGGGTTTTGTCGACAGAAGTTTTGTCGACAGATACTGTCGACAAAGCCTCTGTCGACAAAGAGCGTCTAGACTACAGCCAGTTCTGTCGACAAAGCAAGCCACTTTGTCGAATAACAGTGTGGACGCAAAGGACAGTGTAGATGCAATAATGCCTTCTATCGACAGAACTCTGTCGATAAAAGGCGTTATTCCTCGTAGAATGAGGTTTACATACGTCGACAAAACTGCTGAATTTTGTCGACGTTATGTCGACGTAACTCAAAGGCAGTGTGGACGCAGGTATAGTTTTGTCGACAAAAGTCCACTTTTGTCGACAAAACCCTGTAGTCTAGATACACCCTTTCATTTCACATTTCAAAGTTCCGGACTTTCTCCTGACGTGGAAATTCCGTTTTCCCAGCGGCTCTAGTGGAAAGCGACCCCCGCCTGCTGCTGCCTGATGCTGGTGGTTGTTCTCTGCGAAAGGTCGGCGGAGGGTCCTGTTCCACCTCTGGAAGCACACATGGATGCCTCACAAAGCCAATGTCACAACTGAGGGCACCGTGGGACTCTTCCCGTTGACTTTAAATGGAGTCAGATTGGCTTGTTACATTTCAAGTTACATTTTTGTTTCCCCAAATGAGTCCTTGAACAGCTCTGCGAAGTGGGGTATTTTTATATTGTAGGGGTGCCAACACTGTGTTTCAAACGTCAGGAATGGTTTTCGTAGTACGCCTACTCCACCCTCCTCTCCCTGCTATTATTGTTATTTATTATGATTAACAAGTTCTCACCTACGTGCACCGGGGCTATTTCTTGCAGCTTTTTGTAATACTTGGCAACTCCCAATCTTGTGGTCCAGAGATGAAAAAATAAGTGATGTCCCTTTGTAAGAAGGGGCTTTTGGCCACCCTACGGCACCTCCGCACTGAAAAATCCCTAACGTGACTTTGTGAGAGAGCTGCTATTGAGAAAGAACACAAGAATGGCCACACTGGGTCTGACCAAGGGTCCATTTAGACCAACATTGTGTCTTCTGAAGGGCCAGTGGCAGATGATTCAGAAGGCGCGAACAGAACAGGGGCCTTGTGTGTGAGTCATCCTTTCAGCCACTCCCAGCTGGGAGATTTTAGGGGCCTATGGCGCATACTAGGCATGGATGGAACTAGCCATTCCATGAACTCCTCAGATTCTCTATTGAGCCCAGTTATACTTTGGAGTTTCACCACATAACATGGCAAAGCCAAATGAAGAAAGTTACTGTGTGCCTCAGGAACGTATGCCTGATGTGCTGCCCAGAGAGAACTCCGAGTCACTGCTTTTAACTTCCGCCAAATACTTACCTCTTCCTTTTCCGCCTGGTGCTCCTTCTGGAGTTCCTTCAGCTTCCTCTTCCACTCTGTTTTCTGAGAATCCAAAAACACCGTTAGCTCTTCCTCACGCTGTTTGCCACAAGTGTGTCACTATTCACCACCAGAAGATTTACCCGGCGTGGCTCGGTTCCTTCACTCAATTATTGTTTTTCTTCATTTGAATCACTGCTCTGGGATGGGGCTGAGGAGGAGGGGTTCAGTCTGCAGGCTACCCTGGGCAGAGAGGACAACCCCAGCCCTCTCTCACTACAGCTGGTTGGGTCTGGGTGAAAACCATCTTTCCATGGCTGCTGCAGCTCCAGCAGGCACATCTGGGAGGAGGGGTGCATGTCCCCCCCATTAGGGAACAGACAGACAGACAAAAACTCTCTCAGATACATAGTAGGTAGCTGTCCCTTTCTCCACTTCTGCTCCAATGGGGGATAGCCGTCCCGGTCCCTATCTCTGGCCCACTGCTGCTCCCTATGGTCATTATATAGCAACGCCCTCCCTTTCCATTTTAGGAGAAGCAATCCCATTCCAGGCACATCCCATTGTCCTGGGACAGCCAACGCCGGACCTTGCTTTAAGCTATGAAAAGAGGAAGCTGCGTACCGAATTTGGTGGTCCCAGCTCTTAAGGATTGGGACAGGGTTTCCCAACCTCTGGGTCGGGACCCAAATATGGGTCACCATTACATTTCAAAAGGGTCGCCAAGTGTCTCCCCCGGTGGCTCTGCCCTCCTTTCTCCCCCCATTTTTGAATTGCCTTGGGTCACTAAGTCTTCCTGAATTGTCAAAATGGGTCCCCATGTGGAAAAGGTTGGGAACCGCCAGTATAGGAGGAGTTTTTGAACAGAGAGACCCAGAGAAACTCTCTCAAATACAAGAGCGTACTGTTATTCAAAGTGTCAGTGGTGAAGGCCGGTACAGGTGAGAGCCCCAATGTTTCCATTCCCTAAGGGTACGTCTACACTTGTGCCCTACTTCGAACTAGGGATGCAAATGTAGGCGATCGAAATTGCTAATGAAGCATGGATTTAAATATCCCACACTTTATTAGCACGATCGCGCTGGCGCGTTACTCCGCTCAACAGCTGTTCCGAAAGTGAAAGCGCCCACCGAGACGTGTTAGTTCGAACCAAACCCCTTGGTCCAAACTAACGTTACTCCTCATTACACCTATATGCCAATGCATATAGCTCATTCTTTACACACGCACCCACCCAGACACCATGTACGTGCATGGTTCAGGTTGCTAAATTGTACTATGCTTATTCTTGCTCACTTAGGGTGTGTCTAAACTACATGGCTCCATCGATGGAGCCATGTAGATTAGGCTGATCGGCAAAGGGAAATGAAGCTGATATTTAAATAATCGCGGCTTCATTTAAATGTAAATGGCTGCCGGGCTAAGCCGACAAACAGCTGATCAGTGCGCTAGTCTGAAAGCTCCCGCACCGACCTGAAAGCCCTTTATCGACCTCCCCGTTATGCCTCGTAGGATGAGGTTTACCGGGGAGGTCGATAAAGGGCTTTCAGGTCCCCTTTTCATAGTCTGCTGCTTTGTCTTTAGACAATACATTTGGTGGTTGGGTCTGTTGAACGCTGTAAAGAATGAGCCACGTGTGCAGTCAAACAACTGTAGTCAAATATATTGTGATGGTCACTGGGGGCTCTGTTTCCAGCTTCCCTCACTGGGAGGATGGTCAACAGCCCCCTAATTTAGCAGACAGGGTAGGAGACTGGAGAGCGCAGGTTCTATATTTCAGCTGGCCCATGACTGTTGAAAACGGAGGGCATGGTCAACCATGCAATGCACTGGCTTGTCCCTTCCCCTCGCTGTGTTACGCAATCATGGGAGAAGCTCCCACCGAGGCAGAGCCAAAAAGGCAGCTGCCGCCGGAGGTACTTCCTCACCTGTAAGTCCATCTTCTCCCTCATGCCCTGAAGCTCTCGCTGAGTCAGCGCCCGCTGCTGCTTGTCGTCAGAGTCGTCGTCCCGCAGGACTCCAAGGTTGGACGCCGCCAGATTTTGGGCCTGCAGCTCCTTCAGTTTCTGGAGAGGACGGAAGGAGGGATTGGAAGCGGTGTCAGAACCAGCTCGCTATGGCACCCGAAGGGGAGGGCACTCGAGCACTGAGGTCTGCAACTCACTGGTTAAATTGCCGCGTTGCCTGTCAGATGGGAGTGTTTGACCTTCGAATATGGTTTCCCTTTCGGTGAGACTCACCTTCATGATGCAGCGGAACTAGACACAAGCGAGCCTGCCTTGATACTGGTTTGGGTTCCCCTCACTATTTTAAGTCCAGTGCTTTGCTTCCTAGTTTCACTGACATGTCCTCGTTCCCCTGCCCCAGTGGGATAAAGGGGAGCTGCGCTGAGCGACCGACCGTGAGGAAAAGCACCCTAGCCAGCCTCTGGCGCTCTGTACTGGCCTGAAAGCAATGGGACAAACTGAGGCCCACACAGGAAGAAAGCCGAGCATCTCCTTCCACAGCGGAGCGGCAACTCTCCCGTTTCACTCACCCCTTCGAGGGCAGAGTTCTTGCTGGCAATTTCCTTGAATTCTGACAGGAACAACTGCCGCAGGCCCTCCATTTCCTGCTGGAACTTTGTCCTCTCCTCCTCTTTCCATCTCTCAAATTCCCTTCTTGCCTCCTCTTCTCTCTGGCGACTTTTCTCTGCTTCCTGCCAAGGAAACACAAACACCATGCAGGGGGCTGAGAAGAAAACTCCGTCCAGTGATTCAGACCCCCTTCCCCCTGGACCTTCTCTCTATGAAATGAGCCCTGACAATCTCGCTTCAGAGAGGCTGGCTGGTCTGCGAGCTTAGGTCTATCTGGACCCAAATTTTGTACTGGTTTAACACTAGCATTACCACTAAAGAGGAGCCTCCCCATTCACGCATGGACGTAGTGAGCACCAGGCATAGTTATGCCAGTGTACCTACAACCATACTAGTGCTTCTACAAGTATATAGCGCCCATTTATAAAAAGGGAAATAAGAACAACCCAGGAAACTACAGACCAGTTAGTTTAACTTCAGTGCCAGGGAAGATAATGGAGCAAGTAATTAAGGAAATCATCTGTAAACACTTGGAAGGTAGCAAGGTGACAGGGAACAGCCAGCATGGATTTGTAAAGAATAAATCAGGTCAAACCAATCTGATAGCTTTCTTTGATAGGATAACGAGTCTTGTGGCTAAGGGAGAAGTGGTGGATGTGGTATACCTAGACTTTAGTAAGGCGTTTGATATGGTCTCGCATGATATTCCTATCAATAAACTAGGCAAATACAACTTAGATGGGGCTACTATAAGGTGGGTGTATAACTGGCTGGATAACTGTACTCAGAGAGTAATTATTAATGGTTCACAATCCTGCCAGAAAGGTATAACAAGTGGGGTTCCGCAGAGGTCTGTTTTGGGACCGGCTCTGTTCAATATCTTCATCAACGATTTAGATATTGGCATAGAAAGTACGCTTATTGGCTGTGTCTACACTGGCACCCTTTTCCGGAAAAGGGATGCAGATTAGCCAAGTCAGAATTGCAAATGCAGCGGGGATTTAAATTTTCCCCGCTGCATTTGCATGAACATGGCTGCCGCTTTTTTCTGGCTCGGGGCTTTGCCGGAAAAAAGCGCCATTCTAGACAGGGATCTTTCGGAAAATAAACCCTTTTCTGAAAGGTCCCTTATTCCTGATTTTAAGAGGAATAAGGGACCTTTCAGAAAAGGCTTTATTTTCCGAAAGATCCCTGTCTAGAATGGCGCTTTTTTCCGGCAAAGCCCCGAGCCGGAAAAAAGCGGCAGCCATGTTCATACAAATGGAACGGGGAAAATTTAAATCCCCGCTGCATTTGCAATTCCGACTTGGCTAATCTGCATCCCTTTTCCGGAAAAGGGGTGCAGCGTAGACACAGCCTATGTGTTTATCAGCAGGGCTATGAAGTTCACAAAAGGGGCATCCAGACCAGGTATTGATCTGTGTGTGAGATATGGCAGTAAAATGCTTCTGCATAGTGCTTAGTTGAGAAGTAAAAACAATTAAATTAATTAACCAATTAGATGAGGGCAGGCCAGGGGACCACTCCTGACCCTACCGGGTTGGAACGCTCCCTTTGCCATGGAGGTGTGTTTGCAGGGGGCTTTTCTGCAGTAAGGTTCAAGTCCAAACGCGAGAAGGGTTAATGCTCCAGCAGACAGGGTGCTGTGGATACAGTGCTGGGAATGGACATTCTGTTGGATCAGCGACTGGGCGAGGGGTCTCCTGAAATGCAGGGCTGGTTGCTGGTTGAGCAGCTGGTTGATGCAGGATGTAGCCCTTGGAAGTGCACCAAAGCAGTCTGTGCCCGACAAGCTTCACTCTTTCAATCAATCCAGGGAAACATAAACTTAAAGGCCAGCACTCAGTGGCTGCGTCTAGACTGGCATGATTTTGCGGAAATACTTTTAACAGAAAAGTTTTTCCGTTTAAAGTATTTCCGCAAAAACGCGTCAAGATTGGCAAGTGCCTTTGCGCAAAAGCATTCATGGCCACTCTAGACGCGATTTTCCAGGTGTCCCCCGATTTTGCGCAAGAAAGGCCCGATCGCCATTTGCGCAAAACAGTTCTCCTTGCCAGAAGATGTGGTGAAGACCAGGACTGTAACAGGGTTAAAAAAGAACTAGATAAATTCATGGAGGTTACGTCCATCAATGGCTATTAGCTAGGATGGGCAGGGATAGTGTCCCTAGCCTCTGTGTGTCTGGAAATGGACGATAGGAGAGAGATTGTGTGAGGATTCTCTGTTCTGTTCACTCCCTCTGGGGTACCTGGCATTGGCCACTGTCGACAGACAGGACACTGCGGCTGGATGGATCTTTGGTCTGACCCAGTCTGGCCGTTCTTATGTGATCATTTTGAATTATAATCCTGTGCTCCAAAGCACTTCCAACTCCTCCCAGCTTGGTATTGTCCTCAAACAATTACGTCCCCACCGTATAGAAGTTCTGTTTCCCTAGTTTGTTTATGAGGCAAGTGTGAATTACCCAGAATTCTGAGTGGGCTTGTACAGCTCATGCTGTCTCAGCATCACTGTTCTGGTACCCAAGCTAGCTGGATGAAACCGAACTCAGTCACCCCCTGTGATCACTGAGTAGACATACCTTCCCTCCACGAGACACGTGTGGAGCTGGCCTGGGGCTAAAGCCGGCACAACGTCAGTGAGGCTTTTTGACATTTTTATAGCAGCAAAAGCCCCAGTGTAGCCATAGTTACATGGGCAGAGAAGTCATTTGGCAGCAGGGGAGGACTAGCACAAGCAGGAGGGCTTGGAGATTTGACACTGACTGTATATACCTGTATAATGACCCCCGCAAGTCTCTCTGAATGCAGCCTAGGCCTGCTTTTATATGACAGTTTGTTTTTTAAAGGGCAGTTACTATTAGGATATACCAACAATTTGGTGACTGTCAAGCAGTTTTGTCTTTCATTGCAGATTTTCTGTGAACAATTTTAAAAGAAATTCAACTTTTTCTTGATGTTGGAAACTTTTTGCTGAGATTTTCATTTTGTTTCCAATCAAAGTGAAATAAATGTTCTCCAACCCCCTTCCCACCGCGGTTTCCCCCCAGACCATTGGAAATACTTTTTTGGTGTCCATACCTGAACCCTGAGCTGAGTCTCAGCCTCTCTCTCAATTTCCAGCTGGGCATGGGTCTCTTTCAGCTTCATCCTTAGTTCTTGAATCTCATCCTCCATATGCTCCACCTGTTTCTTCTTCTGTCTCTCTGCGAAAGCCATTCAAACCGAGGATGCATGAGTGATGGCCGGAATGGCCTGATGCTTCCACTGTGATTTATCTGGGGCATTTAGGATCGGATCCCATTTTCATTAAAGCCCATGGCAAAGCGCTCCCTGACTTTAAAGCTGACTCATTTGCCCCAGAAGAGGGGCTCAGTTTTCTCTGTTTGCACTTGTTCAAATGGGTAACAAAATTAAAAACACCAAGCAGTTGGGGTGGGGGTGGGGTGTTGGGATTTTTTGTTTTTGTTTTATTTTTTGTTTGTTCTTTTTCTTTTTGCTTTTCACTACAGGTTGTATTAAAATAGAATTCTTGGGAAAGTGACTTAAGGATCTCACACCTGTATGGAGGAGCTATGTGTGACAACACTGCCCTCTGCTGGACAGAATAAATATCACAGCAGCTGGAGAGCCAGCCTTTAGCTGAGCTCAGCTTGCATTTTTTGTTGTGATTTCTGTCCTCCACTTGTTTCTGGGAAGTGGAACAGGTGACTACGGTGTCTGTTTTGCAGAGAGACAGTTCTCACGTCTTGTATCAGCCAAGCTGAAGCATCAGAATTCTGGCCTTGCTAAGTGACTAAATAGATCCCTAGATAAAGCTTTACAAAGGAGATCAGTGGCAGCATCTCCATTTTACAAACAGGGAAACTGAGGCATAGAAGGGGCAGTGACTTGCCCAAGGTCATCCAGCAGCATGTACCAGAACCTCAATCCACTGTGTCCATTGTTCTAGCCAGTAGACCACCCTGCCTCTCTTCTATCTATCTATCTATCTATCTATCTATCTATCTATCTATCTATCTATCTATCTATCTATCTATCTATCTATCTATCTATCCCCATCCACTCTCTCTCTCTCTCTCTCTCTCTCTCTATCTGTCTGTCTGGGTCTAAAGGTGTTTTCCAAGCTGTTGTTTCTCATTTGAAATGCTCGTGCTGCATCGCTGATTTGGGATGTTCAGCAGCGCAGATGGTATATTTCAAACCTGGTGGTGTAATGTTATCCACATAGATCCGTTTCTATCAACTGAAATATGAGGTTTGATTTTCAGCAGGGCTGAGTATTATAGCTGTTGCTCTCACTTTCCCTCATGTAGCCCCTGGTCTTTTTGGCAGCACCCACTCTAGGTCCCAGCCCTGGATCTGTCACCTCTACTGTGGGGGGAGAAACATATGTAGACTAGATGCTGAGTGGCAATCCGCTGGAATCACCCTAGCAGCTCCCCACCCATGAAGGCCATCCCCTGCAGCGGGGAGGTCCGACCAAAACCCTTTCAAAAAGAAGCTGAAGGAGAAAAACTCAGCCCCTTACTCACCCGCGTCACTGGCCTCAATGTGTCTGCGCTGAACGTGGGCTTGGAGGTAGGAGTAGTTCATGAAGGCCTTGTCACACAGCTGACACTGAGGAAGCGAAGGAGTGAAAGGGGTCAGAGCCTCACCGTGGCGTGTTCGCCCCATCCCATCCAATCCAGACAAGACGGCTTCATTCTGCTAGCTGAAACCAGAGAACCCGACATGCTTGGAGATCTGACTCAGGACCTTATCACAGCGCGACTGTCAGGAGCAGCTTCACTTGGAAGCCAAAAAAGAACCTGCCATAGGGTTGGATAAAAGAGGGCAATCCAAGGAGAAAAGTCAGAGGTCGCTCAGGCTTCCTGGGAAAACTTAGGGCTGCAGACAAGCAAAATGAATCAATATTAGCCACACAGTCCCAAGGGGCAAAAAGAAAAGGCTTTTGTAAAGATAGCCAGGCTAAAAGAAGCACGGGGAAGAAAGCAGGCCCATTAACAAAAGAGGAGGAGCATGAATTAAGGTTTCAGCTGGGGTACTGCAATTGAAAGCGAAAACTGTCCTGCTGGAGAAGACTCCGATGGTCCGGAATCTGATGGTCCAGCACTCCTGATGGTCCAGCACCATCAGGAACCCGAAGTGCTCCAGGCAGCCGGACCATTGGAGCTGCTCTGCCCCCGGCTTCCCCGATTCAGCCGCTGCTAAAACTGACCAGCGGCTGACTCCAGGAAGCCAGAGGCAGAGCTGCTTTGCCCCGGCTTCCTGGAATCAGCCGCTGGTCAGTTTCAGCAGCAGCTGACTTGGGTACACCTGGGACAGAGCAGCTGGGGTGCTGCCGGGTTGGTCCCGCAGCACCGAGGTGCGGCGCTGCAGGACCAACCCTGCAGCGCCCCAGCTGCTCTGTCCCAGGCATCCTGATTCAGCTGCTGTTGAAACTGACCAGAGCAACTCTGCCTCAGGCTTCCTTGAGTCAGCCACTGATCAGTATCAGCAGCGGCTGACTTGGGGACACCGGGGGCAAAGCAGCTATGGGGCTGCCAAGAACGTAAGCGCACATCGCACGCACGGTGGAGTCAGGCCGGATCAGGGCCTAACGGGGAAGTTTTCTCTCTAGTGCAGGGTCTAGGGCACAGCAGCAGGGGACATAAGAATGGCCAGACTGGGTCAGTCCATCCAGCCCAGTACCCTGTCTGCCAACAGTGGCCAATGCCAGATGCCCAAGAGGGAGGGCACGCAACAGGGAATCCTCACATGACCCCTCCCCTGTCACCCACCTCCAGAGAAACAGAGGCTAGGGACACCATTCCTACCCATCCTGGTCAATAGCCATTGGTGGACCTAACCTCCATGAATCTATCTAGAACTTTTTTGAACCTTGTTAAGTCCTAGTTTTCACCTCATCCTCTGGCGAGGAGTTCCACAGGTTGACTGTGCGCCGAGTGAAGAAAAACTTCCTTTTGTTTGTTTTAAACCTGCTGCCGATTCATTTCATTTGGTGACTCCTAGTTCTTATATTGTGGGAATAAGTACATAACTTTTCCTTGTTCACTTTTTCAGTCATGATTTTATAGACCTCTGTCCTATCCCTCCTTAGTCTCTTTTTCTAAGCTGAAAAGTCCAAGTCTTTTTAATCTCTCATCTGGGACCCATTCCAAACCCCTCATCATTTTTATTGCCCTTTCCGTTGACCAAGTTGCCAGGGTTTCTGAGGTGAGTGGGGAAAAGGCTCCTTCCCCTCACTCCCCCCTTTCCCCAGAACAATCTAGGCTGGGAGGCTATTTTTGCCCTCTGCCTGGAGCTCACCTTGTGGTAGTTATTGGTCCCAGCCTGCAGGAGGAGTTGTTGGGTGGCAATCATCTTCTTCCGCCTCCGGCTCTCCTCCTTTACCCCCTTCAGCTCCTCCGCCTGCTTGTCCAGCTCCTGCCTGGTGCGCTTCAGCTCCTCCTGGGCCATCCGCAGATGCTCCTCCTGCAGCGCCACGCTGGCGCTCAGGTACTCCTGCGAGTGCAGCAAGTACTCGATGGTCAGCTGCGCCATCTTCAGGACCTTCAGGAGAACTGGGTCTATGGGCTGCTGGCAGTGCGGGCACTTTTCAGAGTCCAGGTTACAGAAGGTGACGCCGACAATGTTCTCCTGGAGCGTGGTCACGTCCAGCTCCCGGGCCACCCGCTCCACGTCAATGGCACTGAACCGCCTCCAGTCAACGCTGTCTCGGCGGGACTGGAATTTGAAGGCGGGAATTCCGCCAGCGTTGGCCAGCATGTTCCCAAAGACAACCCCGCTAGTAGGGTACGTCAGGGGGGTCGTATGCCCAGGCATAGCCAGCCACGGAGGTGTGAAGACAGGACAGTGCCAGGGGTAGAATGTATTTTGGAAGAAAGCCTGGAAAATAAGGAGGGAAAGGCCGGTAAGTTCATTTATTGTTCTTCATAAACCGATCTGCACTGAGTGTCCACATCGACCGTGTGCGGACACAGAGCCACCCTTCCTTTGCACACCTTCAAATCTCTATGATCCTATGGCTAAGTGCAACATTTGGTCAAATACTTTTGAGAACAAAAAAAATGGGTTTTTGAAATTTTCCAAAAAAATCTGGTTTTGTTGGAATATTTTGGATTTTTGTTTAAAAAGATCACCACCACTCAATCCTTTACTCATTTGGGTTTTCAATGACAAAAAACCAAATTATTTTGAGGGAAAATGTCATCTTTTTTGTAGTATTTTGTTGGTATTTGATAACTCTGTATAGATCTCATCAAGATACTGAAAATACACAGAGCCATGGTTTCTGCATATACGTGTACGCCTAAGACAGAGCATCTATATTTAAATCCTGCATACACACCTAAAGCGTATGCATGTATGTCCAGTGTGAAATCCAATAACGCATGACTACAACTACACTGTATACACACGTACATGTGTGTAGCAATGCACATACCCATCTAAATAGCCACAGTGAATAGCAGAGGCTATTAGAAAATGATTCTCACTGTGAGGAAGTGGTATCAGTAGATTTTGTTAAATTCTGCGGGGAAATACATGTCAGCTACTGGCATATTGAAGACCGAGCAAAAATCAACAGATGGTAAATATGCTGAAGCACACTTTTCAGCTTTTAGTAGTTTAAAGTAGAAACTTTAAAAAGAAACCCATCCTTTTTGACTTACTAGTGCTTAAATGATCTGTCTCTCTTTCTCCCACACACAGTTCTGACTGCTTTTAAAAACCACGGCTGTGTCTACACTGGCCACTTATTCCGGAAAAGCAGCCGCTTTTCCGGAATAACTTGCCAGCTGTCTACACTGGCCGCTTGCTTTTCCGGAAAAGCAATGACGATCTAATGTAAAATCGTCATTGTTTTTCCGGAAAAACTATGCTGCTCCTGTTTGGGTAAAAGTAGCTGATGTAGACACGCTTTTTCCGGAAATACTTATAACGGAAAACTGTTCCGTTTTAAGCATTTCCAGAAAAGGGTGCCAGTGTAGACGTAGCCCACATGTTAAACAGATTCATTGTATTTAAATATTGCAGCATGTTTTTATTTGCCATTCCTAGGCCAACACTTTTTGTATTACTCAGTTCTGACTTAAATCTGTCACTCGCTGACACCCGGTTTGGTCATGCTGTGTCCTAAAACTAGGGTTTCCAGATGGTTTCAACAAAAATATCGGACACACTTGAGATTATATCACAATCTACATTACATCTTATTTAGAAAATACTGGACATTTATATTTTCTCATTTATATTTTCTCAATTTGTTTCCCAAACAGAAAGCTCAAGTACTGGACTGTCCAGTTCAAAACCAGACACCTGGCAACACTACCTAAAACACAGACATACATATTAGAGCCGTTGAATAAGCAGGTTTAAAAGATAGTTTAAAAATCTGCAAATCTCTTTCTAGTTTCAAGGAATGTTTCTCATTAGCCTTGGCAGCTGGAAATTCTGAAAGCGGTTAAAATCCATAACCTGTAAAATGGAACAGCTGTTTAACTGGTAAAGTCAGGACCTCAGTTGCAGGAGTCTAAAATTCTGCGCTCAAAGTTTGCAGAGTGGGATGGGAACCCAGATGTTCTATAGTCCCCGGAGAAGATACTGAGAAAAGTTGCCATTAATAAAATGCTACATACCATGTTTTCAGATGGACCCTGTACACCAAGAGGACTGACAACAGAGAGTTGTGTGGAGCAACAGCATGTTACTAGGTGTGTCGTGCAATAGTAACAAAGACACCTAAGAAGGGCCAGTTGCAGGCTTACACGGCAGCCGGTCTGAGATTGGCAGGTAGTTGAAATGAATCGGCATCCCATTTGGAGTTGTTGGAGGGTCAGGGGCACTCCGTGATTACGGTCATTGACGGCCGTGAGGTGGGGGCGCTGATCACGCCTTCCGCCCAGGTTGCCAGCTGCCACAGCCAACCTCGGGCCACTCCTGTGGAGGGTGCAGTGTGGGTGCGTGTCTCCAACACGACGGGGCCAGGAAACGGGGTGAGAGCTGATATAGCTGGGGCCCTATCACCAAGGCTGAGCTCTCTCAGATTTTCCTGAACTGCTGTCCAGCTTAACTCCCAGGCTATGTCTCGACTGCGAGCTTCTTTCGGAAGAAGCTTTTCCAGAAGAGATCTTCCGGAAAAGCATCTTTCGAAAGAGAGCGTCCACCCAGCAAAAGCGCAACAAAAAAGCGATCAGATTTTTCAAATGTTAGTGTCCACATTGATTGGACACTATCTCGCACTGAAGTTCTGATTACTGTGGCCCGAGTGGCCACCATGGCACCTGTGCTTTTTCCTGGTGGCCTCTTCTTTTGAAAAACCCCCTCTTCCCCATCCACACGTGCCTTTTTCCGAAAGAGCTCTTTCAGAAAAAGGCTTCTTTCTCCTCGAATGAGGTTTACCGTCGTCAGAAAAACCCCTCTGTTCTTTCGACTTTCTGTTGAAAGAACACAACTGCAGTGCAGATGTAAGTGTAGTTTTTCTGGAAAAAAGGCTGTTTTTCCGGAAAAACTCTGCAGTGTACACATACCCCCAGGGACAGACAAGGAGGCCCTTGTTCACAGATTATTGCACCCTGACATAGAGACTCGTGGGCCAGCCTCTGCTGGTGTAAATCCACATTGGCTTGTCGACTTCAAAGGTGAGGGTTCACGCCAGTGTTTTTCTCCTGTGCTGGGCCCAAGGGAGTAAAACAGGGGGGACACGAGGCAACAGGAGGGAGCCCGGCGGAGAGAACTCAGCCTGAGTTCTTCGCACCCAGAGCCTCACGAAGCACAATCTGACTCTCACCTACACCCATGGGACACAGAAGACCCCCATGTGGGTGTCCATGGCCCCTCACTGCACACGTCAGCCAGAGGAGAATTGGCTGGGCTGTGACTCACACTGAGATGTTTGTCCTGCATCCGAGGAACACAGGACATGCAAATCCGCTCCCCACTACGTTTGTCACAGGTGCCTCTCCCCAGCAGCTGGCCTGGGTCACACACGACTGACTACAATTTGCTTTTATGACCTAAACATGGGTAGGTTCGCTTCCTGCTTCGTCTCTTCTCTGGAGGGGAATTCAAACCCTGTAAAAGCCCATCCTTCCCAACCTCACACCCACACTCACTGGGACAGGGTTCGCTCCCGCGAGTAATACCCGGACGGACAGAGTCTCTGGCCTGCGGAAGAAATGTCCACTATTCATCTTTTATTTCTTTGCTTTGTGGTAGCATCCAGTTGAGATCAGAACCCTGATGTGACAGGTGCTGAGACAAGACAGGCACAAACTCCAGTTAGTCACAGCCAGTGAGCTGAGATTAACCACTCGGCTGCTGGCCGTTGTCTGTGTCCTGCAATGAAATGTCTGTTTCCCCATTGCTGTGACAAACTCCAAGGACCCCCGGGAGCGGGGCTGTCCTGCAATGTGACCTGCAATAGGATCTGGGGTGTGAATGCGGAGCCCTGCTCTGTGAAATCGAAACCAGCGGGGACGGCTTCTAGCCTGGGGTTACCAGTTCAGGTTGTTATGGTTACCTAGGGACTAACAGTGTGGAAAGCGCCCCATGCTGTTTACATATAGCAAAGGTAACAGCAGGGCTGCTGCAGAAATACAGCAATATAGAGAACACAATGCTGCAGTATATGGCATCTCTTTATAGCATGTCGGAGAGCATGACAGAGAGACTATAATCCTGCCGCAGAAGACGATGGGGAATCAGTTACCCCTGGACATACACAGCTCACTGTGTGGGTCAGGAGGTGTATTGCAGGGTACGACTGGCGGAGTTCCTTATGGGAACTTCGAAACTAAAGCATCATGAGCTGCCTTAGCCACTCCTAGGGGGCCAGTTCCCTATGACAAATCCTATATTCCTGCCATCCCAGTCAAAGTGGTTGGCTGGGGTGTTCTCTTCCACGAGGGAAACCCGCCCATGATGGAACTTTCCCAGTCCAGGGGTAGGCAAGAGGGATCAGGCAAGAGGAGAAAAGACCTGGTTGCTTATCTCTAAAAGTCCAGAAATACTGTTTTGCCCTTTGCTTGTTATAAAACCTGGGAAATTCCAGCCACAAACCCAGCATTCACAGAACATTCCTGGGGTGTCAAAGGCAAGCACACAAATGCTAAGAGTTGCCAGAACTGAGGTGGTCTATCTAACCTTAATGTAGCCCTGATGAGCACGGTGACATGGTCTTTCATTACATCATCATATACGAATAGGGACCGCATACTTCGGGCACTGCCTGACTTTTGCAACCTAACTAGTATTTTTAATATAGGCTTTGCAGTATGCTGTGTCACTAGATCTGTTGTATTGTGTGTTGTTGGTCAGCTCGGCTATTTGAAGCCCGCAGTGGCTTTGTCGTTTCGATGTAGTATTTATGTTGTGTACAACGCAAAAGACAACCCTCTCCTGCTGCACTGAGGGAGCAGTACTGATTTACATCAGCTGAGGATGTGGCCCTATACACTTAGTTTGCCTGTGCCCCAGGACTTGCCCTGCCATATCACAGCTGGAGAGGCGTGATTTTCTGCCTCAGCATGTAGGGCTAA
Source organism: Pelodiscus sinensis (assembly GCF_049634645.1). Taxonomy (NCBI): domain Eukaryota; kingdom Metazoa; phylum Chordata; order Testudines; family Trionychidae; genus Pelodiscus; species Pelodiscus sinensis. The sequence goes on along the minus strand of NC_134720.1, from coordinate 2,456,298 downwards.
GGAGAATGTCTCCTCTACTTCTCTGGAAGCTCCTCCCAGCTCTGGAACACAGATGAAAAGAAGCATCTAAGGCTGAGTCCAAATGTGGCTCCCCATCAAACTGCCTAACTACCAACTCAGCCTGACTCTGAGCGTCTCGAAGTTCCCTCATCCCTGGTGCACTTCCTGGGTATTGTCAGAGGGCTCATTAGGAACCACTAACGAGCTGCTCCATGACACTGGAAGCAGGTGTTGCTGTGCAACCTCACTAATATTAATAGTCTCATAGTGCTCCGTGGGAAAGGTCTTTAAGGAAGCAGCTTGAATAGGTGCCGGGCTGTACAGCCCAGAGCATGAGATTCCTTCCTGCAAGTGGGCCTCTGGGTGTCTGGGAACGCTCTGCCAGGCTGTCATTTTCTGCATGGGTGGCTTTTTGAAGCAAAAGTTCAACACAACTTTGTTTTGTAGAGTCAAACTCTATTTCCCATGGTATCTGGCTCTGCCAAGGGAGCCCCTGATTGGCCAATGTCCCAGCTGAGGACCCTGGGTGGCAGGAGCTGTCCCCACCCGAGAAGAGATCCTCAGCTGATGGGACAGGCACTGGTCATAGATTAGTAATAAAAGAAAAGGCCCTGACTTTTAGAAATGGAATGAGGAGTTTCCTTTGAACTTTGAGAAACAACCCTTCCCCACACCCATCTAGCCATTGTGAGAGACAGAATGGCTGAGAAATGCTGCCTCTCCTGTGTATTGTTCTGAAAAGAGGCTACCTGTAAATCTACAACTAGGTTTGGAAGTACTGGATTGTTATCAGCAAATGTTGGCAAACATTTCTAGGTGGTGCTTGGTCCTGCCTTGAGGGCAGGGGACTGGACTTGATGACCTCTGGAGGACCCTTCTTGTTCTCGTATTCCATGAATCTGTGATTTCCCTGTACACTTACAAACCAATAAACCATTTCAATAGATAATAATCAAAATATAGAGGAAGTCAAAGGAAGAAAAATAATGTTTGAGAACTTATTAGGGTCTGATTTAACAACATTTCTGCCATATATTGTATGGGGATGTTGACAGATCATTTTAATAGTTAGAAAACTCTAAATTTCTGAATCTCGATGTTCATTATAATTAAATATTGTTTTTTCCCCCTACTGTCTGACCCCCTCAATAATATCTAGGGTTATCAAGCAATTTAAAAAAATAATGATTAGTCATACAATTAAAAATTGTGATTGATAGTGTGATTAATTGCACTGTTAAATAATAACAGAATACCTTTGATTTAAATCATTTTGGATGTTTCCTACATTTTCAGAGAGTGCTCACTTTATTTTTTATTACAAATATTTGCACTGTAAAACTAAAAGAAATAGTATTTTTCAATTTCTCCCATTCTAAGCACTGTAATGCAATCTTTTGGCCATGAAAATTCAACCTACAAATGTAGAATTATGTACAAAAAGCTGCATTCAAAAATAAAACATTGTAAAACTTTAGAGGCTACAAGTCCACTCAGTCCTACATCTTGTTCAGTCAACTGTGCAAACAAGTTTTTTTACATTTGCAGGAGACAATGCTGCTTCCCTTTTATTTACAATGTCACCTGAAAGTGAGAACAGGTGCTCATATGGCTCTTTTGTAGCTGGCATTGCAAGATATTTACGTGCCAGATGCTCAAAGGATCCATGTGTCCTTTCATGCTTCAACCACCATTCCAGAGGAGATGTGTCCATGCGGAGACGGGTTCTGCTCAATAACAGTCCAAAGCAGTAGGGACTAATTCATGTTCATTTCACCATCTAAGTCGGATGCCACCTGCAAAAGGCTGATTTTCTTTTCTGAGGGTTCGGCTTCTGTAGTTTCCGTACCAAAGTGTTGTTCTTTTAAAATTTCTGACAGCATGCTCTACACCTTGTCCCTCTCAGATTTCAGAAGGCACTTTGGATTCTTAAACCTTGGCTCGAATGCTGCAGCTGTCACTAGAAATCTCACAAGGGTACCTCTTTGCATTTTGTCACATCGACAATGAGAGTGTTCTTAAGATGGACAGAACGTGCTGGGTCATCATCCAAAAATAAAAATAATATGCAATATAAGGCAGAATAAGAATCACACAATTCTCCCCTAAGAAGTTCAGTCGTGAATGTAAGCAACACAAGGTTATTAATGAGTGTCATCAGCATGCAAGACTGTCCTCTGGATTGGTGGCAGAAGCACGGACGGCATTCTATATTGCAGCTGAAAACAGTATATTTGAAAATGTCAAAAAATATCCAAAAATATTTTATACATTTCATCTGATTTTCTATTTTTAAGTATAATTAAAATGGAGGTTAATCGTCATTAAATTTTAACCCTAATTAATTTGAGTTGGTTGTGTGATTTAACGAGGATTAATTGGCATCCCTAATAGTTTACCAAGGAGCACAGTGGGGAGGCCAGTGATGTGCTGTGGAGTGGGACAAGGTGGGACAAAGCAGGAGCAGGAATAAAATAATCGAGGGGCAGGTTACTGGGGAGCTGAGACCTTACCCCTCCTCATCCTCATTTGTATCACCAAAGCACCTAGGAGACCCTGTTTTGGAACAGGGCACCACTGCATCAGGGGCTGCACAAACCCACCACAAACAGACAGACCCTGCGCTGGAGAATTTACAGCCCAAAGGATGGAGTATCCAGGCGCATGGAGCGCTCTGACCCTGTAAAGGGGGCAAGGGAGTGTTAACTGTGATGGATTAGTATCAGGGTTGGCCCACACACATTGCCTGGCCCTGGGGAATGGAAGTGAGCAGTGGGGTCAACTCCAGACCTCCAAACAGGCGAAGCCTCAGGAGGAGAAAGCAGGGCAAGGGTCAGCAAGCCGTCAGTGCCGCCTGGACTGTGCTGTGCGGGGCTCCAGTGCCGACTCAACAGGCCCGGGCCTCCTGTGCCCTTTAGCCACCCCATCAGTGGCCCTGATTCATTATCAAAACTCCCACAGCGTTGTGTCCTATCCCCTTCTCCCAAGTTACCTCAGGTTTCTAGGGATGTTCGGCCTGCTTTGCTGGCCTCTTCCACTCTTCGGAGGAACGCAGGCTGTGGGGAAGATGAACGCCTCCCAATTGCACAGAGCAGCCAGCAGCCTCTCCCCAACCCCTCCCCCAGTTTATGTGGAAATGCATCTCCTGGATAAACGCTCCCAACTGCCAGCAGCTGTTTTACAGTTGGGAGCTTTTATCCAGGAGACACTATGGCTACGTCTAGACTGGCATCATTTTCCGGAAATGCTTTTAACGGAAAAGTTAAAACATTTTCGGAAAAGTGCGTCTAGATTGGCAGGACACTTTTCTGCAAAAGCACTTTTTGCGGAAAAGTGTCCGTGGCCAATCTAGACGCGCTTTTCCACAAAAAAGCCCCGATGGCCATTTTCGCGATCGGGACTTTTTTGTGGAAAACAGTACTATGCTGTCTGCACTGGCCCTTTTGCGCAAAAGTTTTTCGGAAAAAGACTTTTGCCCGAACGGGAGCAGCATAGTATTTCCGCAAAAACACTGACAATCTTACATGAGATCGTCAGTGCTTTTGTGAAAATTCAGGCAGCCAGTGTAGACAGCTGGCAAGTTTTTCCGGAAAAGCGGCTGCTTTTCTGGAAAAAGTGGCCCGTCTAGACACAGCCATTGAGAGGGCTTGGCTCTCAATTCTCAGCCCCTGCTCCAGGGCTTCCTCCTGGCCGGCACTGGACTGGTTTGACCATTTTCAATGGATTTGCCAGTTGCCTGTTAAATAATTTGATCTGCTGGTTTGTCCTGGGGCTGGAGATTTGCATCGTTCTCACTGGCGCTGGGGCAGGACGGGAAAGTGTCTGTGCAGCGAGAGGCAGGTTCCTGCGCCCGCGGGCTCAGCAGGACCAGACCCAGCCTGTTGCATTCACAGCAGCTGTCTGCCCGGCAGCGCCCAGGCATGCGGGTGGGAGTCGGGGGAGGGAGGCACCCGGAGGTGCCCCCCTCCCGTCCCCAGTGTGTCTGGGCGGGGGCTGTGGATTCACCGGGGGGGGGGGAGGGGGTGTTGCAGGGGGCTGTGGATTCACCGGGGGGGGGGAGGGGGTGTTGCAGGGGGCTGTGGATTCACCTCTGGGGGGGGGCGTTGCAGGGGGCTGTGGATTCACCTCGGGGGGGGGGGGGGGCGTTGCAGGGGGCTGTGGATTCACCTGGGGGGGGGCGTTGCAGGGGGCTGTGGATTCACCGGGGGGGGGGCGTTGCAGGGGGCTGTAGATTCACCTGGGGGGGGGCGTTGCAGGGGGCTGTGGATTCACCGGGGGGGGGGGGGGTGTTGCAGGAGGCTGTGGATTCACCTGGGGGGGTGTTGCAGGGGGCTGCCTTGGGGCGAGCCCAGCTCTGTGACCCCCCTGCTCCCGCCCCCCCCCCCCCACTGGCTCTCTCCGGGCCGGGCCAGGCAGGACTCCCGGGCTGCACCCCCCCAGCCGGCACTTACCCGAGCTCGCTGCCGCGGCGCCGCCCGTCCCTGCAGGGGAGCCAGGCCGGGCTCCCGCCGAGCGCCCCGCGGCCCCGGGGGAAGGGCCCCGCCGCGGGGACAGGGGGGTTCCCGCTCTACCCCCCCCCCCCCCCCGGGAAAGCCGCCGCCCGCGCGCAGCCCCCCGCGCAGTCCCGTGGGCGGGGCGGAGAGAAAACCCCGCGCAGAGCCGCCCCCCCCTCCCCGCGAAAACAAGCGGTTGCTGTGGCAACGGGCCGGGCCTGGCTGCCTCGCCGGCCGGGCGCGGGGCGGGGCCCGTGTGTGTCTGTGGCCCCGCCCCCGGCTGGGTCTGCCCGCGACACCGGGCAAGGGGCTGGCGCAGCGTCTGAGCGGTGCCCCCGGCCCATCGCCCCGGGCTCCAGCGGCCCCCCGCCCCGGGCTCCAGCCCTTCCCCCGGCCGGGCGCGGGTCCCCTCAGGCCTGGGCTAGGCTGTCAGGGAGGCTCCTCCCCGGCCCGTGTTGTGCGGAGCGAGGGGAGCTCAGCGCACACCTGCCAGACTGGGCCTCGCAGGGGCCTGGAGGCAGAAACTGAGGCGCAGGGGATCTGGCCCCAGGAGTCCAGGCAGCGGCAGGGCCAGGCCGTGGCTGACTGGGGCTGTGTGGGTGGCGGCAGCGCCTGGCACTGGGGGTGGCTCCCTGGATCCCGCGCGGGGCTCCAGGCCTCAGTTCCACGACGGGGTCTCCAGCCGGGAGAACAGAGCTTCCCAGCCGCACGGGGTTGCGGCGAGACGCCCACATGCTGCAAGAACGGGGCCATATAAGGACTGAGAGAGACTCACACAGAAACCATCACTGAGCACAGACCCTCCCCCCCTTTCCTTTGCCCATCCCAGATGCTGGAGGGAGGCTTAGGTGAGGAAATACAAATTCAGAGCCATTGGGCGGGGTGGAGCTTTTATTTATAGAGACATTTAAAATGTCGCTGTGCAGACGGCAGGGTCCAGAGCTGAAGCAAAGGAGAGGCAAAAATTGTATTTATACCCCCATCTTCCTACTCAATTCATTAGGTCCTGGGGAAACTTGGAAGAAGAGCTGTATTCTGAGTCACTGACGCAGAGGAGATCCGTGATCCGTGTTGCGCACAATTTATTTTAATTACCGGACTCTCAGGGCTGGAAGGGTTACCTCGTTCTTCTAGATGCCATCATTCAGTCTTGTTTTGTTGCATATGGACCACTGCCTTCTGGGCCTTGAATAAGGACCGTATACGTGGTGGGGCAATATGTTTTGAAGAGGTTTTCCACTAAGGTGTTACTTCCTGCAACCACAGGCTTGTGTTCCCGGTTCATGTAGTTCCACAGATGCAGAGAATAGGAGTTGTTGAAGTTCGGCATCTTCTCCCAGACCTCGAAGTACCGATTCCATGCCGAGTAGGGGATGGGGTAGAAACGCTGAGGATGCAGGAAGGAAATGTTCTGGCAGTTTATATCCTCCATGTTCTGGAAATTGGTCAGGCTGCACAACGCTTTAAGCCTCCTTGTCAGTAAGCTAGGACCTTGGTAGCCCCAAATGTGTCCTTTGTAGTTTTGAACAAAATCCTCCATGCAATCCCAGAGGAACCCGTGATGGCGAGAAAAGCCAAAAATCGCACTGCCAGAGACCTGGGATGCCTCGGCTGTCAGGAAGTTTTCCACTTGAATAGGCCTGATGGAGATGACATCGGTGTCCATGTAGATCCCACCGTATTTCCAGATGAGTGCAAATCTGCTAGCATCAGAGCTGACATGCAGCCAGTACCTTTCCTGGGCTGGTTTTACCTGCAGAGTTGGAAAGGGATCACAAAGATGCAATTGACACCACTTTGAAACATCTCAACACCTGCTCCTGTTAGCTATATACTGTACAAAACTCCCAGACGTGTCTACCCTAATTAATGTCCATTTTTCTTTTTCAGGTATGAAATGTTGCTGGAAAAAGGCAAGAGCAGATGTTGCTTTTGTTCATTGTCATAGTACGAGTGTGTCCAAGGCACAGGAAACCCCAAGGAAACATTCGACAGTTATGAAATAATGAGAATCTGAATCATAATAACACAACAATAGCCATACTAGGTCACACTAAATATCCATCTAGCTCAGGATTTTGTCTGCTGACCCCAAGTGCTCCAGAGGAAATGAACAGAACAGGGAATCATCGAGTGATCCCTCCCGTCATAAGAACATAAGAACGGCCGTACTGCGTCAGACCAAAGGTCCATCCAGCCCCGTATCCTGTCTGCCAACAGTAGCCAATGCCACGTGTCCCAGAGGGAGTGAATCGAACAAGTAATGATCAAGCGATCTCTCTCCTGCCATCCATCTCCACCCTCTGACAAACAGAGGCCAGGGACACCATTCCTTACCCATACTGGCTAATAGCCATTTATGGACTTAAACCTCCATGAATATATCTAGTTCTCTTTTAAACCCTGTTCTAGTCCTAGGCTTCACAACTTCCTCAGGCAAGGAGTTCCATAGATTGACTATGCGCTGTGTGAAGAAGAACTTCCTTTTATTTGTTTTAAACCTGCTGCCCATGAGTTTCATTTGGTGGCCCTTAGTTCTTATATTATAGGAACAAATAAATAACTTTTACTTATTCACTTTCTCCACACCACTCATGATTTTATAGACCTGTAACATATCCCCCCTTAGTCTCCTCGGGTATGTCTACACTACCCTCCTAGTTCGAACTAGGAGGGTAATGTAGGCATACCGCACTTGCAAATGAAGCCCGGGATTTGAATTTCCCGGGCTTCATTTGCATAAGCGGGGCTCCGCCATTTTTAAATCCCCGCTCATTCGAACCCTGTGCCGCGCGGCTACACGCAGCACGAACTAGGTAGTTCGAACTAGGCTTTCTAGTTCGAACTACCGTTACTCCTCATGAGGAGACCACATCTGTACGCAGTATGCCAGATGTGGGCGTACCATGGATTTATATAAGGGCAAGAAGATATTCTCCGTCTTATTCTCTATCCCTTTTTTAATGATTCCTTACATCCTGTTTGCTTTTTTGACTGCCGCTGCACACTGTATGGACGTCTTCAGAGAACTATCCACGATGACTCCAAGATCTCTTTCCTGATTAGTTGTAGCTAGATTATCCCCCATCATATTATATGTATAGTTGGGGTTATTTTTTCCAATGTGCATTACTTTACATCCATTCATCCATTCCCAACTTCTGACAGAGACTAGGGACACCATTCCTACCCTTCCTGGCTAATCGCCATTGATGGACCTATCCTCCATGAATTTATCTAGTTCTTTTTTGAACCCTATTACAATCTTGGCCATCGTAACTTCCTCTGGCAAGGTGTTCCACAGGTTGACTGTGAGTTGTGAGAAGAAATATTTCTTTTTTTTTTTGTTTTGTTTTAAACCTGCTACCTATTCATTTCATTTGGTGACCCCCTGTTCTTGTGTAATGAGAAGGTGTAAATATCAGTTCCTTATCTTCTTTGTCTACCCCAGTTACAACATTTTAGACTTCAGCCATATCTCCCTAGCTGAAAAGTACTTGTCTTATTAATCAATCCTCGTACAGAAGCTGTTGCATATACCCCTTAACATTTTTGTTGCACTTTTCTGAACCTTTTCCAATTCCAGTGTATCTTTTGTGAGATGAGGCAATCACATTGGCATGCCGTATTCAGCCTGGATTTATGTATTTTCTCTGTTACCATCTATCACTTTCCTAATGATTCCCAACATTCTGTTTGCTTTTTTTGACTGCCACTGCACATTGAGCAGACGTTTTCAGAGAACTATCCACAATAACTCCAAGATTTCTGTCTTGAGTGGTAACTGCTACTTTTGACTCCATCATTTTATATGGATAATTGGGATTAAATTTTGCAAGGTGCATTACTTTGCATTTGTGGACCTTGAATTTCACCTGCTATTTTGTTGCCCAGTCACCAGTTTTGAGAGATCCTTTTGGAGCTCTTCACCATCTGCCTTAACTAACTTGAGTAGTTTTGTATCATCTGCAAAGTTTACCACCTCACTGTTTGCCATGATTTTCCAGATCATTTATGACTGTGTTGAATAGGATTGGTCTTCTGGGGTCACTAATATTTACTTCTCTCTATTCTGAAAAGTGACCACTTACTCCTACCCTTTAATTCCTATTTTTGTATCAGTTACCAGTCCATGACAAGATTTTCCTTTTTATCCCATGACCACTTACTTTGCATAAGAGCCTTTGGTGAGGGACCTTGTCAAAAGCTTTCTGGGATTCTAAGTGCACTACGTCCACTGGATCCCCCTTCTCCGCAAGAATTCTAGTAGATTGATGAGTCATGATTTCCATTTACAAAATCTTTGTTGATTGAGCCTCAACAAAGTATGCTCATCTGCATGTCTGGCAATATTTTTCTTTACCATAATTTTAAGCACTTTGCCTGATACTGAAGTCAAGTTTTTCAGCCTGTAATTGATCAAATCACTTCTGGGGCCCTTTTAAAAAAAATGGTGTCACATTAGCTATCCTCCAGTCATTTAGCAGAGAAATTGAATTAAAGGATAGGTTATAAACCACAGTGAGTAGTCCTGCGACATCATAAAGATGAACAAATTTATTTGGGCATAAGCTTTCCTGGGCACAGAACTCTTTAAATGCATCGTCTTTCCCCACAAATGCCCAAATACATCTGTTTTCAAGCTACCACAGGCTTCTTCGTTTTTGCAAATATAGACTGTGGAGGCAGGAAAAGGGAATAAGGGAATTTGTGTGCAGCCATCTTGGTCTTGTTAACAAGAGAGCAAGAGTCAGGCTAAGTCTGTGGCCTGACAACGCGAGATCTGTAATTAGACGCTGCCTTCGCCTCTCGCCTCCATACGGAGATAAGGATAGAATGCTGACTCTGGTAGGGACCTTGAGATAAGGAGCATCTGGGTGGAACTAAATAACTGTTAGCCATTGGTGTTTGTAATGGGAAGGAGACTAATTGCTTTTGTTATTATATTTAATAGACAGTATATAAACTGCTTCATAATTGCTTGTATTCGAAGATCTGCCTCGGGGGGGGGGGGGGGGGGGGGCTTCCCCCCTGTCCGAACCAGTTTTTCCCTTGCTGCAGCTCGTAATAAAACTGCCTCTGGCTACTTGTTGCTTACAAACTCAGAGTGAGGACAATGTTTTCTTCCACAATTTGGTGCCGTGACTCGGATGGCAATGCCCGATTGAAGACAGCGACAGTGGCTGCAGACCATCCCCCTTCACCCCCATGGCGCCAAACGAGAGGTAAAAGACCTTTTGAAATCTCTACTGGGGTTTGGAGGAGGACTGCCTGTAGGGTCGTCTGCTTCTTGTGGGCTCACGCCATCCGAACTTCTTGAATCTGCAACAAGGTCAGACGCAAAACGGTTCCGGGGAGGTTGTTTTGTCATCCCCGAGTAGGCCTAAGTTTACGCAGTGCTGGGAACTGCTGTGATATTGGTGGTGCCGCCCCGGGTACGGGAAGAAGGTTGTATTGCGTCCGGACATAAGGCACCTAGGTTTATGCAGTGCTGGGAACTGCTGTGGTTCTGGGGGGAAACGTGTTGTTTGCCGCCCCTGGGGGGAACAGTGTTGTTTGCCGCCCCAAATATGGACGAGGTCCATAATGAGAGATGCATCTAAAAGTGGGAAAATTTTTGTGTGAAAAGCATGCTGAGGGTGAATGTAATGAGTGGAGTGTGAATGCCGCTGCCCAGGTCTCTGAAAAGTAAGCTGATTCCAGCCGCACCAGGGCTCTCCCACAAGGGAGTTCTGAACGCAAGGGGGGTCAGCCAAACCTCGAGACTGAGCAGATATGTGAGGGAGTGACGACTCCTCTTATTTCATGAGCTGCTGATAAGGTCTGACACTCTAGACCCAGCAGACCCCTTCTTTGGAGTGTGTAGATTTAGTTTCCTATAAGCCACTGAACAGACGGGGAATGGACAGGATGCTCCCCTGAATGACTAAAATGGATGGGGATCAGTCTAAGCATACCCTCCCAGACCGCTGAAAGGCACCCCTGCGTACTACATGTACGTGCATCATGGTCCAAGGACCTGTAAGCATTTGACAGATTGACAGAGAAAGAAATTAAAGCCTTGAGGGATGAGATTGAAGCTCAGAAAAGCAAAAATCCGCCCTGCAGTGAGAAATGTAACTTACACGCAAGTGCACAGCCTCTCCCAAGCTTAGGGGGGGAATTTGGCCCAACATTACCCCCTCCACTCCTTTCTATGCCCAACCCTATATGGGCCCTTATCACACATTACTGAAGATAAAGAGGAGGCACAGAAGATAATTGAAAGGTGTCAGATCTTCCCTTTGGAAGAACGGGCTCTAGTTACAAATCTGTCCGATCCAAAGCAAAATACTGAGTTTTGGAATAGACTTAACAGCTTGTGGGAAGTATTCCTCCAAATTCTCAAGGAAGGAATGCCTGCCGACCATCAAGCCATATTGGCCCTAGGCATTTTGGTTGGAAACATATACACGGAACACAACGCAGGAGTAGGAAAGGGCTGCCAAGCAACTTTAGGAGATTCTCAAGCCCTTGTTAGCAAATAGATAGATAACTACAGCCTCTCTGGCTGGAATCGCAGGCTACCCAAGGATGTTTCTCAACGCACAAGTGGGGGCCGTCCAGAAAAAAAAACAGTTAAAACCTTTCCCTCACACACTGTTCTAATTAGCTTGAGGGCGTGGGAGGACGTAACCTAAAAGCCACCCTAAAAGCCAACTAGTGGGAATTGAATTTGAAGATGTAATCACTAGAAGCTAAATCTGCCCTAACAAGGAGACACATTCTGCAAAATAAATCTCCTTACAGAGCATGGTCGAGTGATCCACCCCAGAGTCAGCAGCATAGATCAACTGCTGCAGCATGGATGTTATGAAAACCCTATACTGAGAAGTTTAAAATTAGTAATAGCTGACTGCAATAATACACATTTGGATTTACCTATTGAAAAGAATTAGGAGGTGAGGGGGCTAATGGGAAAGCCCATCCTCCTTACCACATTAATACTGGACAAACATGTGTCATTGGGAAGGGTCATTTAGCAGGAATCAGGACAGATCATAAGAAGGAATTAAGCGATTATTGTAATATATGAAGGGAAACCTGCTTTAAAAAGTGGCTCCTTGTTTCTTGCAGCCTTTTTCAATAATCCAGGCAAAGAAACAATCAAATTTAACTATTTGGCTACGGACTCTTTTGTTAAATCTGCAAAAGGAAAAGAAGGAATTCTATTGACACTTAACTGGTTAACTGTATAAAAGAATGAAATCTATACATTCAATCCTTAAGGTTAAATTTACTCTTTAAGAAAACAAATCTTTGTTTTAAGAATCCAAGCCCTGAAACTTCACTGTGTCTCTGTTCAAGGCTGAGTTGATAACACTTTTGGCTTGCTTTCAAATCCAACATTATATGTGAATACAGGCTGCCTGGCTATTTCAAAGGAATATAAAACACCTGTCCCCTCAAGTAAATTGTCCAAATACAAACAAAATATTTATAAGCGCCCATTTAACAAAATTTAATGTCAATATTATTATTACTATAGTCTTAATAAGTAACACTGTATATGATTCTTTTCAGGAAAAGAAAAGCTTTTTGCTTGCTGGAACAATAACTAACCAACACCTTGTGCTAAGGAGAAGCATTATAGCTTCACACATTAAGCCTGATCTGTGGTACAAGAGGGAAACTGAGGCATGTCACTGTTGGGGAGGGCTAGCAACTCTAGAGGTAATTCGAGGGAGTGGAAGGTCACGAGTACCGATGAAGCGCCCTTGTTCTCGTAAAGTTATAGCTCATTCGCCCATGGAAGTGGTAAGGAACTACCTGTAACAGGTTCCCCTAGCAGATCTTAGGCAGTATTTTAAGTTATAATGGGCCACCCCGACGGGGGTAGAAATATTTTCTTGTCTTTCAGATCATCAGAAAGCGCTGGTGCCAGCTAAAGAAAAACAACAAACAACAACAAAAAACCATGGTTCTGTGTCATGACACAATAAGTTTGTGTTCTGTCCAAGTTTGTCTTGTGTGTCTTAATTGTAATACGTATTGCAAATATTGTTGTGTGTAGGATATTGTTTTAATGAAAGGATAATTTGAGTAAAGCAGAAGCATTAATTTAAACCATCAAAATTAATAATTGGGCCCAATCAATTGGCAACTTTAAAATTCAGTGAAAGGATAATAGTTTGGAAATTGTTTAGGCTAGGAGAATGTTAACAATGTCTCCACAGGTGAACAAAAAAGGAACTGGAAGGAAGCAAGGAGTGCATCATGTGAACAGAAGGACTGGGAGTGGGGTACCAGCCCTCTCCCCCACCGGATTGGTTTTGCTTTAATGGCTACACAAATGAAATATTTAGCTTCTGTAAATTTGCACACCAACCATAAAGTGGTTTGGCCAGAGATAATAAGAAATTTATAAGAAACAACACGGGCAAGTGGGACATCAGCATATTTAAGTAAAGATGCCCACAACAATGAGGAAACTAGTAACCTCACCATTGCAATAACAGCTACTTGCCCTGCTACTCATTGGTGCCTGATGCCTTAAAAGGCCTCAAGAATTATGGAATTGCATGGGTTCCTATTAACAATTAAACATCTGTGAACCATGCTTGGTCCTATAAGAGAAACAGTGACTCTAGTCAATGTAACCTCCTTCAAGTCACATACATAGAACAAATACACACTAATAGCAATGGGGAATACATGGCCTTGGGCCACCCCCCATTCACACATTTATTTTGTTTATTGTAACAACATGAACACTACGAGGACAAAGAATACACAGTCCTCTGAGTTAAAGTTTGTATGGAATATTGTGGGAAAGAAGCTAAACACTAACATTAGGCCACTGAAGTTGGACCTACTGACTCCCACTGAGGCTTACCACTTAAAGCCCAGACAAAGGTAATCCCTGAGGCATGGCTGTCATTTGTTAAACAATGGCCATTGCTAACTTGCCCTCATTTGGATATTATTAATCAGGTCCTTAAGGACAAAATAGAGCCTCCCAATTGTGCATCATGCCCTGAACAGACCCGTCTCAGAACCAGGACAACTGTCACTGGTCCTTACATTGGTGATGTTCCATACTGGTATAGACCAGCTGTGTGCTAAACTGGCTAATCAAATTGACAAGTGCCTGATTAGGCAACGAAGGGGCTTAGCAGATACCATCGCAGATTGGTTTGGGCCTGGAAACTCCGTCAGCAACACTTATGTCATAGCCCAGAAATTGTATGAGAATCCAGGCTGGTAGATGCAGTAATATCCAGTGCTCGTAAAGGCCTAGACACCAGCCAAGCCAACCGATTGATCCTGAATAGTTTGAAGGATCTGTCCAGCTCTGTGTCCATTTCACTAAACCTAACCAGATATTTGGACCAGAGACTAATTGGATTGTTAATTAATGGAACTAACTTAAAGGTATTAGATGGCCAGTATTGAAGAATAGGATAGCTTTAACCACCCAGCCCTTATGGTGATGAGTCCCCATCTCCCCCGTCCTACCCACGGGAGTGGGGAAGTAGAGAATCCATGAGGACCCAAAGGCCCACCTGGACAGGGCATAGTATAACAGTTCGTTTTTGGCCCCTCTGGGGATTCCTCACTCAGATCAGATCAGAATGGTAACCTCCCTGCCTGTACCAAAGCAGGAGCATATAGATAGATCAAGGGCATCGCTTATTCTGAAGGTGTGGGAGCCTCCCTATACCCAGGGATTGTTGCATCCACTTGGATAAGGAAATTTTATGTACCTGCCCATTTAACATCATGACGAATCTGCCTAGGTTTGATGTGGTTGTCTCAGAGAAACAAAAACATCGAGCTGGTCCAAATAAACGGTACCTACTGGTGTTTGACTACCCAGACAGATCACTCCATCCTGCCCCTCTACATATCCGTCTGTGTGTATAACAGCCCCTCGCCGGATGATCCTGACTGTTGATGGAATGCGGCTCTATCGCACTTCGGCAGTGATGAGTAACCTAACATGAGATCCTGAGTGGCACGGTGGAAGTAAGTACCTAGAGGAGGGTTTACTGGCCCTGCAGGCGAAGATCGAGGAGTTGGTGCCCAAAGATATGTCGGGGCTGGCCGTCTGAGGTACACACAGATAGGGAAACACCGTGGGCCATGCCAAACACCTACCTCTGCAGCACTCAACCAGGCAGTAGAGGTCAAACCTATAATCATGGGCAGCGCCAGTAAGGCGATGAAATATCTTAAAGATGGATTTAAATAGTGTTTGCCAAATTATGTGGGAAGTTTTGATTTTAACATTTATAATAATGCTGGTGATATACTGGTACTTCCAGAGTAAATTAAAACCCCTTAAATTGTATTTAACCTGGTGGGTTAAGGAGAACCCCAAAGTCAAGAGAAAGGAACTATAGGAGTAAACTGAGGCAATCCATGGTATCTTGCTGAGAACTGACAACTCAAACCTGAAAGTATTAGGCCAGCTTGGGAAGTAAAACAGTTCAACAGTTACTGTGACCCTGGTTCCCCTGGCAACCACATTGCAAAAGGGCCTCACTTTGATAAGGCTGGTACCAAACAACCAAACAACCGCGCGGGATTGTTTTTACAATTTGCTTTATTCCTAGGAAATAACCTTGGTTCCAAAGGAGCTAGCTGGCTTTTAGCTCAGAGAATAGAGACTCTTATGTCCATCAGCGAAAGACCGCTCTAGAAAGACCTTTACCAAGTTTTGCTAACCACCAACACCGCTGTGAAGTGCCAAGAACTGACTGTTGGCCAATGCTTCTCACTGCAAAAAGATCCCTCCATCTCGAAATGATCCTACCCCAATTGCTGATAAGCCTCTCTCTTTTGGTCCTGCTTTCCTACCTGCTGGACACCAGAGCTACGTCTACACTGGCCCCTTTTCCGGAAGGGGCATGTAAATTTCACTAGTCGTCGTAGGGAAATCCGCGGGGGATTTAAATATCCCCCGCGGCATTTAAATAAAAATGTCCGCCGCTTTTTTCCGGCTTTTAAAAAAGCCGGAAAAGAGCGTCTAGACTGGCCCCGATCCTCCGGAAAAAGTGCCCCTTTGAAGTAGGAATAAGAGCCTCCGGAAAAGGGCACTTTTTCCGGAGGATCGGGGCCAGTCTAGACGCTCTTTTCCGGCTTTTTTAAAAGCCGGAAAAAAGCGGCGGACATTTTTATTTAAATGCCGCGGGGGATATTTAAATCCCCCGCGGATTTCCCTACGACGACTAGTGAAATTTACATGCCCCTTCCGGAAAAGGGGCCAGTGTAGACGTAGCCCAGAAGAACCAAAACATTACAGGGTGATGTGCTGGTAACCTCTCCCCTGCATGATGCTGAACCACGACTGTTTCAAGAAAAAAAAAGAGGAAAAGTCCGCTCCTCTGACACCGCCAAAGCCCAAAGATTTCTGACTACAAAAGGACATTAAGAACTGACCTTGGTGAAAGAAGCGAAGTATTGTATATTGCCAAGGAGAAACTTGTGAGAGTGGTTTGGGTTTCTCCCTTTGATCTGGACTTTGTGCTTATGGACAGGTACCATCAGCATGTACCTGCCCTCCCTAATTTGGTTACTAATTATATGTTGTATGATGTTACTAAAATTATAGAACAGCCCCATCATAGAATTATATTGGGGATATTAATGATTATATTGCTTTTGCTTATTAAAAGTTTCATATTTGATTGTTGTAAGGGATGTGGTGGTAGAGATAGCTTTTGTGTTTGTGCTAATTGTGTAATGTTTAATGAAGATAAAGGTTTGGAGGGATAGTTGTGCTGTGGGCACAAAAGGGGGGATTGTGGAGGCAGGAAAAGGGAATAAGGGAATTTGTGTGCAGCCATCTTGGTCTTGTTAACAAGAGAGCAAGAGTCAGGCTAAGTCTGTGGCCTGACAACGCGAGATCTGTAATTAGACGCTGCCTTCGCCTCTCGCCTCCATACGGAGATAAGGATAGAATGCTGACTCTGGTAGGGACCTTGAGATAAGGAGCATCTGGGTGGAACTAAATAACTGTTAGCCATTGGTGTTTGTAATGGGAAGGAGACTAATTGTTATTGTTATTATATTTAATAGACAGTATATAAACTGCTTCATAATTGCTTGTATTCGAAGATCTGCCTCGGAGGGGGGGGGGGGCTTCCTCCCTGTCCGAACCAGTTTTTCCCTTGCTGCAGCTCGTAATAAAACTGCCTCTGGCTACTTGTTGCTTACAAACTCAGAGTGAGGACAATGTTTTCTTCCACAAGACTAAAATAGTGACCCCTCTGACACTACCAGTAGTAGGCCTGTGATTTCATCTTTGAGTTCCTTCAGAACTCTTGGGTGAATGCCATGTGGTGTTGGTGACTTATTACCGTTTATTATATGTGTTTGTTCCAAAACCTCCTTTAATGACACCTCGATCTAGAACAGTTCCTCAGATTTGTCACCTTAAATCTTTTGGGAATCTCCCTCACATCCTCGATACAAAGAATAAATTTCGTTTCTTCACATTGGCTTTATCATCCTTGAGTGTCCTTTCACATCTCAACTATGCAGTCACCCCACTGGTTGTTTAGCAAGCTTCCTGCTTCTGATGTACTGACAATATTTTTTGCTATTACTTTTTGAGTCTTTGGCTAGCTGTTCTTCTAATTGTTTTTTGGTTTTAATTATATTTTTACATATAATTTGCCAGAAGTTATGCTCCTTTCTACTGTCTTTACTAAGATTTAACTTCCATCTTTTTTTCTCTCACTGCTTCCTTTGTTTTGTTGTTCAGCCACAGTGGCAATTTTGGTTTTCTTTCTTTTTTTTTTTTTAATTTGGGGTATATATTTAAGACAAGCCTCTATTCTGGTGACTTTAAAAAGTCTCCATGCAGCTTGCAGAGCTATCACATTTGGTACTGTGCCTTTTTATTTCTCTTTAATTAACCTCCTCAATTTTATGTAGTTCTCCATTTTTATTACCTTTCATTATCATTGATCATTAATTGTTACTTCCACAAACAAATCCCCTTCCCATCTGAATTGACACACTCCCTGTCTTATTCAAAGCTTGTATGAATCAGTTGAGAGAGTCTCATTGACTTCCCGGAGCTTTGGAATAGACCCCTCCTGGCAATCTCAACAGAGGTTAAAAAGTGAGAGAGAAATTCAGGCTTTGAGTTATGCAGGGGCAGGGTGGGCTGGTGTACCAATATTCCACCCAGCTGCTGCTTATTATTCAGTCTCCTCTTTCATTTAAAAATAAACGAAGATTTACTCGGCTTTGCTTGGGTCCTTAACTCAGTTAATTTTTGTTTCTCTTCATTTCAATCATTGCTGTGGGGTGGGGCTAGGGAGGAGGGGTTCAGGCTGCCCGAGGAGAGAGGACGACCCCAGTCCTCTCTCACCGCAGCAGCTTGGGGTCAGATGAAAAGAGCCTCTCCATGGTTCATCTCTCCCTTGCACTCCCCAGCCAGAGTGAGGAATGCAGCCAACTGTGCACTTTCCCCTCGCTCCCTGATAAAGGGGAACAGCCAGCAGTGCCTCCATATGAATTGAGGGAAGAGCGGAAGGAGAGCTTGAGCCCCTAATGCCCTCCCTAAAGTGTTGTGGGGGGTGGGAGGCTCAGGGATGGGGCAGTCCATGATGTGTGGGCAGGGGCTCACCCTAGCCAGCCCCTTTCACCTGCCTATTGATTCTGTCTCTTTTCTGTATGGCTTTGAGAAGCAATCCCATTCCAGGCACATCCCATTGTCCTGGCACAACCGGATCCTGACCTTGCCTTAAGTTACGATAAGGGGAAGCTTTATACTGAATTTGGTGATCACCTCATTCTTTGGTGATCCTCATGGAATGAGGTTTAACTGTTAATTCGAACTAAGGGGTTTATCTCGGAATCACGCTTCTCTGCCGCATGTGGACACGGGCAGTTATTCCGGGCTAGTCAGTTTCCAAAATAGCGACCGCCCGGGAACATGCTAATGAAGCGCGGGATATTTAAATCCTGTCTTCATTTGCAAATTCGGTCACCCTCAATAGCCTCCCTAGTTCAAACTAGGGGGCTAGTGTAGACGTACCCTTCCTGTTTAGGAGGATGCCTGCCTACGTTTTCAAAACAAAAACTCAGAGGGGTGTGAACTCTCAGAAAAACACTTCTGAGACGAGTGGGTAAAGAGTGGAGGCTTTTCCCCCCAAATTGACCTCTGAATTCTTCTCTCACTTCTAAAGCTTGTGCCCAGACATTTTTGTTGCTGTCAGGCACATTTAACAAGCACTGAAATAATGTTTCCCAAACAGTAAATCCTCACTTTAAATTCATGCTGACTGAAATTTTTCAAATACAACATTTTTATCAGTCTCTTGCCTTTTTGGAAAAGGGGGTGATTCCCCATTTTGAGAAAATTATGATGGAAGTAGTCCATTTGCCATAACTCATCCATCAGGAAATACACAATGGCCATAACAATTTCAGTCAATATTTTGACTTTTGCATGGCAAAGAGTCATGAAAAATGGGTCCACACTGGTTGCAAGAAAAGGACAACAGCTTCAAAACTTGAATAAAAATGTGCCAAGCCCTTCATTGCCCTCTATTTCTACTTGATCTAAAATATTTCCCCCTTAATATTTCCTCTCACCTTATGATACCACGAGAACAGAGGTGTGTCCTCGAAAAAAGTTTCCATCTCAAAAGGAAGAAGGAAGACATTCTTCATTGCAGACAGAAGAGCGAAGGCTGCAGAAGTGGAATCTGAATCTTGCCATGTGTTATTTTTCAGCCCTTTCATGAAGAAAAGAACAGGTCTGTCTGGGTAGGCCCTGGCAGCAGACTCCACAGAACATGTAGCCAATGGAGAAAGCTTCAGGCGGTCTGTGGTCTCCACAAAGATGATGCCGCTGCTCTGGTTCACATCAGCCTTGTGCGTCAGGAATGGCTCAGGACTCAGCTTGAATGAGAAGCTGCAGCCAGGTGATGGAGAAAGTTTATAGACAACGACCATGGCAAAGAAAAAAAAGAGCCAAAGCCCTATTTCAATCTTCAACATTGTTGCTTTGCCTTGGGCAGATGAATCTTAATAAAAAGAAACAAATAAAGTCAGTGTTACTGGTTCATTGATCGTCCCTGGGAGTCAAATACGACAGGGTAGGATTTCAAATGTTATTATTCCTTTGGATTATTTCTTATGCGATTGACAGCTGATTGCAAAATGTGGGAATCATGGAGTTAAACCAAATCACAGAACTGAGTTGGCATTAACCTCTCCAACTGATGCCATGATTTATGAAAAACTCCTGTGAACCGTCTGTGGGGCAAAGCCCTGGAGTTTGCAGTCCTGAAACCAGAGGAGTTTTCTGCTGAACGTAGTGGCAATGAAAAGGGTCCCTGAACATAACAGGAAGGAGAAACTGCCTGGACTCTACTGGAGCGGCAGACTGCATGCAAGCAAAGGACCCTACTGATCTACAGTGGTGTGTGTTTGAAAAAGAGCAAGGGAAAGGCCCAGAAAACAGAACAACCCGCTGTCTTGTCTGGGGAGCTCCCTATGAGAGAGCAGAAGAGCCAAAGTAATTCACACCTTTCAGGAAGTGGTTCGTGTATTTTTCCATGTAGATTCTCACTGCAGGGCATTGGTAATATTAGAATTCACATGGTCTACTTGGCTGTGCAGTCCCTGTGGGAGCAGAGTTACTATCCATTTGTCCTCTGTTGTCTTTTGTCTGTGTGAAATGAAAAATAAACGCACAGGCCAAATTCACCCTTTCTACACAACCTCAGTGGATCTGAAGTTGCCTCATGAAGGAAGCAGAATTTGGCCCCGTGTCTGGACTGGCCAGTGTTTCAGGTGTGCTTCCTCTGCGTGGCCCGCTTGATTGATATTACCAGTGCATCTCCATTATAGACAGTTCTGCCAATGTTCCCAAGTCAGCCAGAGCTTTGTGAACAGCAGCCTCAGTGCCGAAGAGGACCACTTGTGTTATCTTTAAGATAAGGCTATAAGAGAGAAAGCGAGACCTGCCTGGACTCCATTCCAGTATCTGGCATAAGGGCAATTTTTTGGCAGTTCTGGATTTGAGGTGTCTGAAGGGGAAAATCTGCAGGAACCGTCTATAATACTCACTAAGTCTGTGAATAAATGGAGTACATTGCACTTCTAAAGTAAGGAGATATACCTGCATTGGTTTATCTGGTAATGTGTCTTGTTAATGAATTAATCAGACCAAAATACAAAGTACCAGGTACTGCACACAAATTATCAGACACAAAAGAACATAGTATCTTGGAGAAGACTCAATATGGCTTTTTGTAAAGGGAAATAACGATTCACCAATCTACTAGAATTCTTTGAGGGGGATCAACAAGCACGTGGACAAGGGGAAGCCAGTGGATTTTATGGATTTGGGTGTGGAGGAAGCCTATAACAAGACCCAAAGGTTCTTTTAAAAAGTGCTGGATTGTGTAGTAAGAAGAAAGTTCCTTCAATGGACTGGTACCTGGTTAAAAGACAGGAAACAAAGGGTAGGAATAAATAGCCAGTTTTCACATTGTAGAGTGAGAAATATCTGTAACTAAGGCTATGTCAGAACTACATCCCTTTTTTGATAAAGGGATATAGATTAGGCATGTCAAAATTGCAAATGAAGCCAGGATTTAAATATCCCATGCTTCATTTGCATAATGGCAGCTGTCGCTTTTTTTCAAAACAGAGCTTTATCGAACCCCCTCTCCCCCAGCAGTTTAAATGGGGCATTTTCGACAGAAATGCCCCATTTTGAAAGATCCTGTACTCATTTTTTGAGAAGTACAGGATCTTTCAAAATGGGGCATTTCTGTCAAAAATGCCCAGTCTAAATTGCCCTTTTTTCCCAAAAAAAGCCCCATTTCAGAAAAAAACGGCAGCCACCATTTATGCAAATGAAGCATGGGATATTTAAATCCTGGCTTCATTTGCAATATCGACGTGTCTAATCTACATCCTTTTATCGAAAAAAGGGTGTAGTTTCGACACAGCCTCAGAGAAGGAAATACCAGTGCCCCCATGAAGAGTGAGTACGGAGACCCGGGCTGGTCAACATATTCACAAGTGATAACATTGCAAAGTTTGCAGATGATACAAAATTAATGGAAATATGAAGCCCAAACCTGACTGAAATGTTACAAAGGGATCTCACAACATTGGGTAACGGGCCAAGAAAATGTCCGATGAACGTCAGTGGTGATAAATGCAAAGCAATGCACGTTGTCACACATAATCCCAGCTATACATAGAATATGTTGAGGTCTAAATAAGCTATTACCTGGTCACTCCGCGTTCCCCACTCAAATCTCTCACGTCCACAGTGACTCCTGGGGGCCTCCCATCCACTGCCCTCTTGGTGCCACTTACCCAGGTGGGTTCCAGCCGTCCTGGGCTTTCCTCTCCCAGCCCTGCCTGCTCCGTCCCTGGGCAGCTTCCTCCCACTCCTGGCTCTCCTCCTTTCTCTGGGTAAGTCAGCTCCAGGTGCTCCTCCCTTTCCCAAGGTGTGACTGCCCGTTCCAAGGAGCAGCCCCTCTCGTGAAAACTTCTTAGTTAGATAGGCCCAGCCTATTCCCAACTCCGGGAGCCTGCTAGTACTCACTTGCCTGCTCCCTGGCTCTTCCTCCAGGTGTTGGCTTTGGGCTCAGTCCCACCCCCTTCCTGTCTGTGTTGGCTGGATGCCGCATCACAGACTCCCCCACTCCAGATGGCTCCCCGTGGGAGGGGGGCAGGTATCGTCTCCCCTGCCTCTGACATAGCTAACCCCAGAGTCCCTCCCTCTCCTGCCCAGCGTCACCCACCCCCAGCCCAGGGCATCTTTTCCTTTCTTCCCCCAGGATTCCGGGTCATGCGGAGCCACCCGAAAGGCCCCGTCCTCACCTGCTTCACTTCCCCAGCGAGTCCCCCAGCAGCACCCTCTCTCCCAGGGCCTGAGTCCCCACAAAGCCCTTCCCCCGTCCCCTGTTTCCCACCTGTGGGCCCCTGCACACTGAGGGTATGTCTAGACTACATGGCGCCGTCGACACAGCCATATAAATGAGGTTTCTAGACATAGGGGCTGTGTCTACACTGGGCCACTTATTCCAGAAAATCAGCCGCTTTTCCGGAATAAGCTGCGAGCTGTCTACACTGGCCCTTGAATTTCCGGAAAAGCAATGATGCTCTACTATACAAAATCAGCCGCTATTCCAGAAAAACTATTCTGCTCCCACTCGGGCATAAGTCCTTATTCCGGAACACTGTTCCGGAAAAGGGCCAGTGTAGACAGCCCAGTAGTCTTTTCCGGAAAAAAGCCCCGATCACGAAAATGGCGATCGGGGCTCTTTTCCGGAAAAGCGCGTCTACATTGGCCACAGATGCTTTTCCGGAAAAAGGGCTTTTCCGGAAAAGCAGCCTGCCAATGTATTTCCTTTTCCGGAAATACTTATAACGAAAACTATTCTGTTTTAAGCAGATCCGGAAATTCTTGCCAGTGTAGACACAGCCAGGGAAATGAAGCGGCAATTTAACTAATCGCCGCTTCATTTACATCAAAATGGCTGCTGCGTTGTGCCGATCAGCTGTTTGGCGGCATAGCGCGGTAGTCTAGACGCTCTGCGGTCGACAACGGAAGCCTTTGTCGACCGTCTCATTATGCCACGTGGAATGAGGTTCACCGGGGCGGTTGACAAAGGTTTCCTTTGTCAACAGCGGAGCATCCAGACTACCGCGCTGTGCCACCAAACAGCTGATCGGCACAGTGTGGCAGCCATCTTGATGTAAATGAAGCGGCGATTATTTAAATTGCCGCTTCATTTCCCTTTATCGAGTACACAAATCTACATGGCTCCGTCGACAGAGCCATATAGTCTAGACATACCCCAACATACCCCTTCTCTCTGGTCTGGAGCCACTCTCATGCCATGAACCGCAGAACCCTCTTCGTGCCTCAGCCTTCTGGCTGGGTCCCTCAGCGTTCCCCCTACTGCAGTACCGGCCTTCAATCCCTCTGTCGGCGCCACGCTGACTCTGGCTATCTCCCCGCTGGTGCCACTTCCCCAGGAATGGGTAAGGATCCCGGGTCCACGCTCCGCTCTGGGATCCAGAGACCTTCAGCCCAGCAGGCGAGAGGGGTAGGCTTCCTGATAAGTTCTGGAAACAGAAAAGGCAGGATTGGCCGCAGCCTGAATGTGCAGGCACAAGGGGAAGGACGAGTCCAATATGCTATTTGGTTTGTGTGTGCATGTCTGTACATGGGCATCTCTTTCAGTTGGAATCTCTGGCTCACGTGCAAAGTTTGTTTTGTTTTTTTCCCTTTCATCCTCACTTAACAAATGACCTGAGGGGGGGAAGAGCTGGATCTTCCAACTCCCTTGTGCAACAGGGTGCCTCACTTCAAATGCCTGATTTGGCTGGGGGAAAGGGTTAGGCAAGGCGAGAAGTGCTGTGGCTGAATCAGCAATCAACCAGTAGCAAGTTAATGTATGAAGATAGACCATCTCAGAGAGCTGGAAGGGACCTCAAGAGGTCATCAAGTCCAGTCCCCTACTCTCACAGCAGGAGTGAATACCATCCTTGACACATTTGCCCCCAAATCCTAAATGTCCCCCCTCAAGAACTGAACTCACAATCCTGGGTTTAGCAGATCATTGCTCAAACCACTGAACCATCCCTCCCCCCGACTTTTCAAAAAGACCGTCAGGCACCGTAGAACAGTGCACCTCCTGCCGCCTGTACTTGTGACAAATACAATTTGCTAGGGAGCCCTAGAGAACAATGAAACAAAATGTGAAAACTCCCTGAGAAATAATAAAGAGACGAAGGTGTGCTGACCCTCAGCCACCACCTCTAAAGGTGTATCTCTCTCACACACTCCTCCCGTAACGTGTGTAGCTCTTGTAAAACAGAGCTCTGCTTCTCCCTCCTGCCCCATGAGGCTCTGCTGTAGGGTCTACGGCCCCCAGAACTGGGTTCTTCTCCCCTTAGAAGCAGAGGAGCTCACCGACACTCACACCCACTACCAGAGCTCTGTGGGAGGGGCGGTTAATCAGCGCTCACCGGCTGACCCCTTGGTGTCCCTGGACTGAGCAGGCTGGGTGCACAGCAATGCCAAGCGGTGACCTCCTCGGCCCTTGCACTCCGTGGACTGATTTAACAGCACTTCAAGCTGCCACCTCATAGGCCTCCGGGTTCAGCACCTCCCTGTCCCCACTGTCACCCGGCAACTGCTCTGCCAGTGACTTGCTTGACAAGCAAACCCACAGGATGTTTGGCTTAGGCACGAGGAGTGTTGTTGCAGAGGGGAAGGGGGGAAGAGAGATCGCACCAGTCTGGGAAACGTGGTGATGGTAGCGGGGGGTCCAGCGTGCTGGAGACAGGCAGAGCAGAGCAGAGCCCCCACCAGGCTCAGCGAGAAGATGACGTCCTAGTGGAACTGACGCAAACTCTAGATCCAGGCATCAGAACCCTTCTCCTGAGCAAGTGTAGCCAGACATGAACCCCCCTTTTAACATCCATTTTTGCTTGCTTGGAGCATGCAGGGCACACAGAGCAGAAGGCCCAGGCTGTGTGACCGTGAATGGCTGTAAACAGAGATACGCCAATTGCTGACCAAGAAGCTGCCAAGCAGTGCCCTTGACTTAACCCATATTGATACGAACACACAGCCGTCCGCGGGGGGAGGAATCTCCCGCCCAACAAAGAACACCCAGCACTCCTAATTTAGCTATCTTCCTCTCTTACAAGTGTAAATTAACTTGAAACTTCTTGTAAGAACTGGCACCACAAAACGGACCAGTACAATTTGGCCTCTTAAGATAAGAAAGAGAATAAGGGCCCCCAGGGATATAAAGATAGGCCCAGCAGCACACTTACTCTGAGTGTCAATCTACCATCTATCTGCTGGTCAGGTTAGATGTTTGATCTCCCGAGGTTCCAAGGGGACGCTCACCTCGTATTTGTCTTTCCTAGGAATTGAGAGACCGGCCCTGGCTGCTCCAGAGCGGACACCGCAGCCGACACTTACCCAAGCTCACTGCCGCGGCGCTGCCTTTCCCTGCAGGGGAGCACAGAGACGCGGGTTCCCGCTAGACACGGGGCTTCGCATGGGCAGGGCCCCAGGCCGAATGCTCCGTGGCACAGTGAGGAAGGCAGCCAGGCCGTCCCAGGGATGCAAATGGCTGAGAAACAGGAGCCTGGTCTGCTCCTTCCACACCAGCCTGTTCCCTTTGGATCTCTGTGGCTGGACTGGGGTTATTAGATGGCGAGTAATTGAATCTGGAGGGAGGAGGCTTGTCCATCGGAGCTCTTGGCAGTGACAGTGTCTCTCCTGCAAGCCCAGGTGTCATATTCTACAATTCCTACATTTGGGGGTTTCAAGGCTTTTGACCCCACAACAGCCAAAGGAGTTACAACAGGCAAAACACCATTCTAACAACTGCAGGAGAGACGTCAAAGGTCCTTGCCCACGAAAGCTGATGCTCCTACACGTCAGTTAGTCTATAAGGTGCCACAGGACTCGTCACCGATTCTAACAACTGAGCATCCATCAGCCCCCCAGCACTGACTGAACTGGATTCACACACAAACTGGTCCTGGATTTCTTCCCCAACCCAGCAGGAACTGTAT
Organism: Pelodiscus sinensis; assembly: GCF_049634645.1. NCBI lineage: Eukaryota > Metazoa > Chordata > Testudines > Trionychidae > Pelodiscus > Pelodiscus sinensis. The sequence goes on along the minus strand of NC_134720.1, from coordinate 2,430,226 downwards.
TTACATAACAACAGCTGAATACCTTACAGGGCTAAGCACCTGAGTGAGCATAACCACACCCAGGACTCCTCTCCCTTCCAGCTAGCTGCATTGGAAACTGTGAGTCACACCCTGTGTACCTGTGTAGTTGACAGGATTAATCTATAAGCCCAGGCTTATTGGTTAATTGCACAGTTGTTTATGCGAAGGCATCTCTAGACTAGCCCACCAGGAGAGAGCAAATCCCAGCCACGGGGCTTGTGCTGCAAAGAGCAGCAGGAGAGCCTCAAAGGTGCCACAGTCTGAGAGTCACAGACCTTGGGGATCTTTTAAAAAATTCACAGACAGCCCCAGCGTGACCCCCCCACCTGGAAACCTGGAGCAAAATCTTGCCCTGGGGTAGAAGGTTTCCCCCTTTACCGGACGTGTGTCCAAGGAGTGAATCCCAGCTGGCAAGGGCCTAGATGCCACCGGCCTCCAGCTCCAGGCAGGTCCATGCCAAAGGCCCAGCATGTGAGGGCAGCGCGGAGTGACTCCAGGAAGGGCCCCCCCCCCACCAGCACCCCTAGAACTGAGCTCAATACTTCAGGGTGAGCGGGTGGAGCTCCCACATTGTCCCCAGACCAGAGGAGCCAACAGCCTCCATGGGCCCCAGGAAAGATGAGGAGGGGGACACAGTTTGTCAGAGCCTCCCCCCTCCCAATCTCCAGCAGGCCCCTGCTCCGCGTCGGCCCTTCCAAGCCTTCCCTAAGGATGAGCGGCCCCCTTAAACGGTCCGGTTGCTGGATCAGGAAGCAGACCCAGAGCCAGTTTAAACTCAGCCTAGTGACCCCAAAACCCTTCCTGTGCCTGCGGGTGTCAGGAGACTCCAGTGTGAGGCAGCGTGGGGGGTCCCCCCGAGGAGCTGGGGGTCTCTATGGGGGTCTTACAACTGAGGGACTCCCCCCTACTCCTTCCCCACACACTGGTATTAGAGGGCTGTGCTCCCTGCCCCCAGCCCACAATGAAAATAGGGGTCCGGGACAGGCTGAGGTTGGGCTACAGGCGCACACAGGGGTTCCTGCCAGCCGGCCGGGACCCCCAGGCTGTGGGGTACGAGGTCCGAGTCCCTCTCTTGCGGAGGGAGAACGTGTGTCCCAGACGCAGGCCGAAGGGAGGGCCGCGTGTCTGTCTCCCTGGGAACGGACGTGTCTGGCTCTGGGTACGTCGCCCTGCCCGCGGCCTCCCAGCCTGGGCTGACCCACTGGGGTGAGCGAGGCTGGCGCTAGCGCTCCCCACACAGCTGTGCACACGGCACTGCGGGGTTGTGGCTTGGGCTGGGGTGGAGGCTGTGAAGCCCAGAGAGAGGGGGATGCGGTCCAGGGCCGGACACCTCCACCCACAGGGCCGGTGTGGGAGGGGCCTGGCAGGGGTTTTTATGGAGGAAATATAAACCCAACCCTTGAAACTCCCTGACTCATTACTGAGGGTGGGGAGATGGGATGGCGGAGGGGGAGCTCCTCAGGCTCTCAGGTCACCTTGGTGCCAGTGTGAGGCAAAGTGCAGAGCTGAAAACACAGCTTTCCGAGAGGCCACAGGAAAAGATGCTGATGAGCAGCTGGCATTGAAAGGAGACATGGAGACAGAATGACGTGGGTACCCCCCAACTCTGGGCACCCCCAGGCTCCCCAACTCTCCTGTAGGCACACGCTGCAGATGCTGAGTTTCCACAGATTTCACACAGATATTTTACACATGGGCCCCAAAAAGCCAAAGTTCGGGGGTTATTTGGACCCCCCTAAGATGGCATGTGCACTCCCCCTTTCAATAAACATCTGCCCTCCAACAGGCTTAGTTCTGGTTTCAATCTTTGCCTGCGGTTTTCCTTATGGGGTTTAAGCCCCATTAGCAAGAGCCAAGCGGAATGCATTGTACTTTTTCTTCTTTTTTTTTTCTTTATTTTCTGAAATGTGAAGATGTGGGTGCCTTGAAACATTTGGCATTCACAAATTTGGGCTGATTGGGGAAACTAAACCGCTAAAAAGAACAACACTTGGGGCTGTTCCCAACGTTTTCGAAACAGGGGGCTCAGACACAAAACAACTCCTGCTTCCTAATTTTACTTCGACGTTAAAGTTAAAGAAGGTTTGAAAAAACCCTGGGCAATGAACGGGATGTTTCCTTTCAGGCTGAACTCAGCATTCGAAATGCAATTTCATGTCAACGTTCTTGCTTCACGAAAGGTATTTTAAAATAAATAATCTGATGGAGGCTGAATTTCCACCAATGGGCCAGAGCTTCCAGGCACCTCCCAGGAGAACATTGATGTGGTTTAAGAACATAAGAACAGTCATTCTAGGTCAGAGCATGTAGCCCAGAGCCCTGTTTTCCGACTGTCATGGGGTGTCTACCCACGCGGGACTGATAACCAGCCTGTTACCTGCATAGCCTGCCCCTGAAAGGAGAACCAGGGTGGTAGCTAAAAAGGAGGCCTTTTGGCTCTCTTACATGACCTGGAATCCTGGGGGAAGAAACTAAGAGATGCCCTGGGATGAGTTTAGGTGACATTGGGCAGGAGTGGGAGGGTCTCTGGGCTTAGCTATGTCAGAGGCAGGGGAGACGATACCTGCCCCTCCCACGGGTTAGATATCTGGAGTGGGGCATGCCTGCGATAAGGCGTCCACCCAAAACAGACTGTAATGCTAAAGGATTAACTCTACACTTTGGAGAACAGCCAGGGAGCAGGCAACTGAGTGCTAGCAGGCTCACCTAAGCAGGAATAGGCTGGGCCTATAAACTAAGAAGTTTGCAGCAGGCGGGGAGCGGGGTCTGGAGCGGATTGAACCAGAACCAGGAGCTGTAGGAAGCCGGGCAGGGCAGGCAGTGGGGGCTGGGAGAGGAAAGAACAGAGCTGCTGGGCTGAACGTCCCCCCACCCAGCCCTGGGGAAGTGGCCCCAGCAGGGCAGCGAATGAGCAGAGCTCTTGGGTCACTGTGGGAGGGAGAGATTGGACGAGCCGCGCCCTGACAGGGGGAGCGCTGTGGGACCGGGCTGGCGGGCAGGGAACAGAGGAGATTTGGTTCCGCAGTGGGCAAGGGGCTGCAGGGCAGAGCGAGAGAGAGGACGGGACGGAGGGAGCATCAGTGAACAAACCATGGAGGAGAGGGGGCCTGACGCGCTAACCCCCAAGCTGAGCGGCGGGAGGCGCCAGACAAGAGGTGAGTGGAGCATCCTGGGACCCCGCCTTGGTGGTACCAGGTGCGTCGCAAGGCAGGAGCAGAGCAAGGCAACGCTGAGGGGTCCTGTCATCCCATCCCAGCTTGGGGCAGGGCAGTTCATGGGATGGCTGGAGCGGCTCACAGGACAGCAGGTGGAGTGTGGTGAAGTGACTCGCATTGACGGCGGCAGCAGAACCCTACGGAGAGGCAGAGCCGTCGGTGGACCACGTAAGGTGTATCAACGCCCCGCCCCCGCCGTTCCACCCAGGTTGGGATGGTAAAACCCTGCCGGGTGAACTTTTGAACCCTGGGGTGGCACTGACCCGGGGCAGAGACTTTTGGGGTGTTCGACTTTGGGACTTCGGGTGATTTTTGGGTTGCTGGACTCAAGAGACTCTTGGGGTGTCAGACTTTTGGGGACTTTGGGTGATTCGTGGCTGGGAGGAGGGTCTTTGCTCATGCTTGATCTATGAATTTGAGTTGTGGTGATTCCCCCATTTAATGCAGATGTCGGTTACCTCATGTTATAAAGATTTGCTGCTATACCGAGGCTCTGTGCTTGTGAAAGGGGAAGAATTTCCTTTTTGAGGCACCCAGGGGTGTGTGTAAGATTTCCCAGGTCACTGGGTGGGGGCTTGAGCCGGTGTTGTATTATGTTGTTGGGAGGAGGCCCCTAGATACTGAACCTGGCCCTTGCTGCTATTAACTCGGCCTGGCAGAAAGGTTACATTTAATTGAATAGTTGATGAAATTTGCATTGACTCTTCAATGAGTCGATAAGGGCGACTGCGCCTCTGAAACTTAGCCACAGCCTTAGAGGCTGCTGCTACACTTCAAAGGTGAAAGTGCTGCAGGGAGCACAGGGCTAGTGGGGGACTCAAGCAGTCTCCATGCTTTCCAGATGTCAACCGACAGTCGGGGTAGTGAGTAGTGTGTGTGTGTGAGTTCTATTATACACCCGAGACTTCAACTGCTAGGACACAGGGTCCCTTCGCAGTGGGCAGCCCAGAGAGGCTGATAGGTGCCCCAAAAATTTACAGGAGAGCTTATTACACCCGAGACTTTAACTGCAAGGACACACGGTCCCTTCGCAACGGGCAGCCTAGGGAAGGCTGACAGGTGCCCCACGGATCTGTCCCCTGGAGGCGACATGAACCAAACGCCCAGCTCTGCCTGCGTCTACCTCTTTGACCAGCTGGAGTTCTTTTAAATTGTGCTTGGTTCTGTTACAGCGACTGAAGGAGTCAGATTAAAAACTTAAACAGTTACAAATGTATTAAAGAGGTTTCTAAAGCATGTGGTGACAGTGGCTATTGCTCTATTTCTTAACTGCTAGCAAATACAGATCTTAAAATGGTTGCAAAGGAAAAATAAAACAACAACAAAAATAAATAAAATTTAAAAAAAGGAAAAATAAAACAATATAAAACACAAATAATGGTACCAAATGACAGCTTAATCTTTAAAGAGCTCTACATCTATGCATGCACTTAAACAAAGGATACATAAAGGTACAATTTTTACCCCCTTCTGTGCCTCTCGATTCCAGCGTCTTAGAAAGACGAATATGAGGCAGGGCGTCCCCAGGAGTTCAATCACATTACCCGACCAGCAGGCAGTTGGTGGATCGAAGCTCAAATAAGCGTGCTGCTGGGCCGCATCTTTATACCTATAGGGGCACGTATCCTCTTTCTTATCTAAGATGCCAAATTGTGCTGGTCCATCTTTGTGATGCCAGCTCTTACAAGGGAGTTGTGAGCATAATTTATACTTGTAAGAAAGATAACTAAATTAGGAGTCCTGGGCATTTTTTTTTCTCAGCGGGAGATTCCTCCCCGGAGACTGTTGTGTGATCGTATCAATAACAGTGCCAGCCACGGGCAGTTTCTGTCGCCTTTGCGGGTTAACAAATGGCTGATGGCCCCTTCTATCTGTTGTTTACAGCCATCCAGGGTCACAGCAGCCAGCATATCCGGGCCTTCTGTCAAGGCTTCAAAGACTATGCTGATTTCATTGCTCTCTGTGCCCTGTGCGCTTTGAGGCAAGCAAGATTGAAGTTGCAGGGGGGTTCCCGTCTGGCTACACCATGGTGTTTGAAAGAGGCAGTGCCGCATGGAGTCATGGGTCAGCTGGGGACCCCCGGCTACATACAGCATTTCAAATCAGCAGACCCGAGGCTCCACACGGCCCTGTTGCTTTGAAGCATCCCCTCTTCTCCCCCTCCTTGCCAATACAGACACTAAGCGAGGGGAAGCAACTGGTCAACTAGGCTGTGTCTACACTGGCAAGTTATTCCGGAAAATCAGCCGCTTTTCCGGAAAAACTTGCCAGCTGTCTACATTGGCCACTTGAATTTCCGGAAAAGCACTGATGATCTAATGTAATATCATCAGTGCTTTTCTGGAAAAACTATGCTGCTCCCATCCAGGCAAAAGTCTTTTTCCGGAAAACTGTTCCGGAAAAGGGCCAGTGTAGACAGCACAGTAGTGTTTTCCGCAAAAAAGCCCCGATCGCAAAAATGAGGATCGGGGCTTTTTTGCGGAAAAGCGCATCTAGATTGGCCACGGACGCTTTTCTGCAAAAAGTGCTTTTGCGGAAAAGCGTCCTGCCAATCTAGACGTGCTTTTCCGAAAATGCTTTTAACGGAAAACTTTTCCGTTAAAAGCATTTCTGGAAAATCATGCCAGTGTAGACGGAGCCCTAGTGTATTGACTAAAATGCTTATCGGGTATTGGACCAGTCGTTCACATCCCTAGTGTGAATACGCCAACGCTCTGTGAACAACAGCCCAGACCTCCCGCTTCCCTCCAGGTGTTCCCTACAATTGATTTATTTAATTCTCTTCCCTTCAGCTCCGCACGGTGGGTGCAGGCAGGAAGATGCTCGAACCCTGCAGAACCCGCCACACTGGGCATGTTGCAGGCAGGGGCTGCTCCCACTGGCATGCAGCATCTCTTGTCTGTGGCCTGGGAGGCTGCTCCATCCTGTCCACAGCAGATGGCTGACCCACCCCCAACAACCCCCCATATAAATCGGTTCACTTTCAAAGGAGGGGAGCTCTTCCAAATTCCAGACACTCCCCTGTGTAGGGTGCAGCAGTTGCTCCTGGGGTTCGTAGGTCTTGCCGGACCACGGAGGTTGCTGGACCAGAGAGTCCCGGACCAGAGAGGTTCAGCCTGTGTGTTGATCTAGATCCCTCTGCTAATACTTTAGGGCCACCATAACATCAGCCTCCGCCTGGACAAGGTCGCTCTCAGCCAAGCCCAGACTGACACCCGGCAGGTTCAACAGGCAACCAACTAGAAGCCGGGCAATCGGCTGTACCAGCCCGGCCCACGACTCAGATAGGGAAGGGAACGTCACTGGCACATTATCGATTTGTTCGTCTTTGAGACGTCCCTGCTGGAAAGAGCCGGGCCGGCCACACTCCCAGCCAGCCCCGTCCACACGAGGACAAAATGGGGCAACAGAGTCCAGCCCCCTCTGGTTCTCTGCCCAGGACGGGGGCACACGGCAATTTCTGAGCATGCCCAGTGAGAGCGCTGGTGGCTGGCGGAGGGAGACAGGGAAGGGTCGGCCCCTCCCCAGAAGAGGCTGCAGGGCTGTGAGCAGCCTGTGGGCCGCGGTGTCCAAAGGGAGCATTTGTGCTGAGCGGTGACGGATTGAGCAGTCGCCCAGCCACGGCTCCTGTCAGAAGCCCCCTGCAGGGAATCGTTCCGAGTCCCGTCTGCCCATGGCCCATTCTGGCTCTGGAAGGCGTTACCAGCCGCAGGGACTGGCTGGGACAGACCGGCTAGGACCAGCCGCTGCCCCCGATGAACCAGCAGAACCGCCTCAGCAAAGGGGAAGTGGCCACACCCCCTGCCTGGCTGCTGGGGTAGCAGCCCTGTTGAGCTGGCCCCGCAGCAGACCGGCTGCTCTTCACTCAGTGCCAGGCCTGCAGCTGCCTTTGTCCTTCCAGGCCTTGCGCCAGCCTATGGCAGTCCCAGAATCACAGAACACAGAACCTGGCAGGACCTCAGGACGGCATCCAGTCCAGTCCTCTGCCTCACAGCACGGCCAAGCACCCTCTAGCCCATCCCTGACAGGTGTCTGTCCAACCTGCTCTTCAATAACTCTAGTGATGGAGAATCCACAACCTCCCTCGGCCCCTTCATCCTCAGCCACCTGCCTTCCACCCCAGCTCTGCCTCTTCTTCACTCTCCTCCTCTCGCCTTTCCCTTCGGAGTCCCTCTAGTACTGACATGCAGCTTGCTTCCTGGACTCTGCCCACCATGCACCCAGCTCTCACTGCTAGGCTGAACTCCCCCTGCCACCTCGAGACCTGTGTGCTCAAGGCCCAGTTGATAGAACACACCCTCGCAGTCACACCTCTGCACCACTGTAATAACCTTTGTAGGCAGTGTGCATCAGAAGGGATCGTTTGACTAAGTATAGTTTGTTGCTCAGCATTGTCCTCATGAAATGTTGTGGCAGCACTGAAAGGGTTTGGGTGAGAAGGCAGCACGAGGGCCCTCTAGTTTCACCCACTGCCAAGATGCAGGGTACTTTTTTTCTAAACTAGGGCTGGGGAACCTAAGACGCTGGGGCCATATGCGGCCCTGGCTTGCCTGGATCTGGCCCCCAAGGCTTGAAGCGCCCACCACAGCTTTGTGGGGCTGAAGCACACAAAATCTCTTAGCCAGGGACCTCCTAGGCTCTGGTGTGCAAGGGGATTGTGGGGAGTGTCTCTCTCCTTCTCAGCTAGTGGCCACGTCAGTTGATGTTTTGTTTTGGGTTTTTTTTGCTTCTCACTTGTGTGTGGCCCCCGACTGATTTCCTGTGGGTCTTAGTCCCCGCACCTCTTTCAAGATGGGTGAGAATCCAGCCTCCATTTGAAACATTCCAGTGAAAGACCTTCTACCTCCTGAGGCGTCCGTCCCATTATTCTGCTGTTCGCAACAGAGCCTCCTTGGGTCAATTGAGACAAGGGGACGGGGGAGCACGCAAAGTTTCCTCCCCCCACCAGGAGCATGCAGCATTTAGAGGGAACTGACAGCTGTTTAAAACAGCTGGTGAGTCTCTCTATGCCCTGGAGTGTGTGAGGCAAAGTCTTCACGTGCTCCCCAGTCCAATCAGAGCTTGTGGGCGGTGGAGAGTACCTTATTGCCTGCCCCCACTCTACACGCTTTCAATACATTGGTGAGTAAAACTGGACACCAGATTCCAGCTGAGGCCCAAGCAGAGGGATTCTATCACCTCCCGTGACGTGCGTGCCTTGCCTCCCTTAAGGCAACGTGCAATTTTCATTTGCTTCTTTTACAACAGCTCCACATTGGTGACTCATGGTGAGAGTGAGATCCACCGAAGCTCCCGTATCTTTATCGCCGTGCTACTGCCAAGCCAGTGTTTCCCCGTTCTGAATTTGTACATCTGGGTTTTCCTCTGTAGGCTCAGCGCCCTCTGTTGGTCTTTGGCCACGTCTGCACTCTGGGATAAGGTCGTGTTTGTTAAGGTTGATTTCTTACCACCTGATTTTATAAAGTCAAAGGTCCAGGTCCCCACCGTGTGCAAGAATTCCATGTAGTTTGAAGTAGCACTTCCCCAGTAGGGACAGGCGGTCGACATTGAGAGCAGTGCACTGTGGGTAGCTAGCCCCCAGTGTCACTGCTTTGCATTCTCCGTTATGCACACTGGCACCAAAACTGTGCAGTGGGTGGTTCTGGGTTCATGTTGTCAGCATCCCATATTGCGCTTGTCTGCTCCCTCCCCGTTTGCTTGGGATCCAAGGGAAACTGTCCTTTCATGTCCTTTTAGGTCCTGGTTACCTCCGCAGATGCCACAAGCTGTGTGTGCATGGCCCCCTCATGAATCCCATTTTGCATCACAGCACTGCCATGATGATGTTTATCTTGGTGAAGCATTTCGAGAGCGCATGCCTGGCCCTCCAGGAAGGCGATGAGTATGAATCTTGGGATGCCATGGACACGCTGTTCAGGCAAGCCCTTAGGATGAGCGAATTGGAAATGCAGCCTGCACCTGATGGCCTGGACACAGTGCAATGCTGCTTCTGGGGCTGGGGAACAAGCACAGATCGGTGGGACCGCATAGTGCTGCAGCTACGGGACCATCAGCAGTGGCCGCAAAACTTCCGAATGCACAAGGCCACTTTCATGGGACTTTGCAAATGGTTTTCCCCTGCCCTAAAGTGCAGGGACACGGGAATGAGACCTGCTCTGACTGTGGAGAAGTGAGTAGCAATTGTCCTGTGGAGCTTGCAAGGGCAGACAGCTACCGGCCAGTTGGGAAGCCGTGTGGAGTGAGGAAATCTACAGGGGGAGCTGCTGCTATACAAGTAGCCAAACCAATCCATCCCGCTTTGCTATGGAGGAGGTGACTCTGGGGAACGTGGGTGCCACAGTGGGGGGCATTGCCGCGATGGGGTTCCCTCACTGCGGCGGGGTGATAGACGGAACCCACATCCCCATCTTGGCACCCAGCCACATTGCCAAGGAGTAAACCACAAGGGGTACTTCTCAATCACGCGGCAGGCGCTGGTGAAGCCCAGGGGCAGGTTCACTGACATCAAGGTGGGATGGCTGGGGAAGGAGCAGGATACGCACATTTTTAACAACTCCGGCCTCTTCTGAAAGATGCACCCAGGAACTTTTTTCCTAGATAGAAAAATCAGATTGGAGAGGTGAAAATGCCTGTTGTGAGCCTTGGCGACCCAGCCTCCCCCTAGGGCTGGTGTCTAATGAAACCGTACACAGACAGCCTGGGCCGCAGTAAAGAGCGGTTCAGCTGTAGGCTGAGCAAGTGCAGAATGGTGGCAGAATGTGTTTTGGGCCATTTAAAGGGAAGGTTTAGGAATATAGGGCTTAGGTTAGATCTCAGCGAATGCACCATTCCCTTTGTCGTGGCTGCCTGCCGTGTGCTCCATAATATTTGTGAGTGCCAGGGGGGACGTTCTCTGGCAGGTGGGGGCGGAGTCAGAGCGCCTAGCTAGAGAGTTTGAGCAGCCAGACACCAGGGCGATAAGGAGAGCACAGTGAGGTGCAGTGCAAATCAGAGAGGCTGGGAAAGGAAGGTTTCCTGAGTGGCCAGTGTTGAGGGTCGTGCGCGTTGCTCTCGATGAGGTGCCCTGCGTCAGCAGTGACAGCGACTTAACATTTCTTATAGGGACTGTCCTAGTGCAACCCGGGTCCCTGCCAGCTCTTTCAATAACTCCCCTCTGCCTCTTCTTGCAACACTTGCCAGAGCTGCACAGCAGGGGGCCCTCACTTGGTTTCCCTCTGCCCTGCATTCGGTACGTGGGCCTGCACTCCCCACCCCACTCCTGCAAGATGAGCGATGAAGAGACCGCTGTTCAGAAATCTTGCGTTTTTAATTAGGGAAAAGGAGTCCGTGGTGGGATCCATGGGGGAGGGTGGGGATGTTAATCAGAAATGAGGAAAGGATGGTTTTTTACTTTATGACACACTGAAGGTTTGAATCTCCATCACCCCTGTGTCCTAGGGCCCCAGGGGGTGGAGGCTGCAGAACTGGGTGAGGAGGGTGGGGGATAGGGTCCTCTGCAAGCATACCGCCATGTGTCCCCATCACAGCCAGCAGGGATGAAAAGACATTCCCCTGGTGCTACACTTGCACTTCCCTGCTCGCTCTCCATTCCTGCCGCGCTGCTCACGTCCCCTCCAGGGGCGAGTTCTCCTCTCCCTTTGCTCTTTAAACATGTCTTCCCTTGGACATTGTTGCCTGCGGGTTTGTGTGAGCCGCACAGCTGGCAGGGCCGGGGGAGTGCGAAGGAGGCTCCCTGCTGTTCCAGCTGTAATGAAACGATACCAGGGCACACGTGACATTGTGGAGCCGAAACCCTAATCTGTTACCAACCAGTGATGGTCTCTCTAAAGCCAATGGAGACGTGTTCTGTGCAAGGCCAAGGCTGTGCTTTAAAGTGGCCACTGTACAGCAGGTACCCAGCAACGCTCTCAAGGGGAAACTGGACTCATGTGCTTTGGAAGCAGGCACGGCAGGGTATGATCCTGCAGGTGGGAGAGTAGCAGGAGTCTGATTGTGCCAGTCGGTTAGGGCAGTGAGTCACATGGTTTCTCTCCTCTGTCTCTCCCACACCCTGCTTCTCCGGACAGTGCTATTTCCCATCCCACTGGAGATTGTGGGCGGAATGAGGGACAGGGTCTGATCATATCAGTGGGAGAGGGTGGCATGTCACACAGCTTCCCTTCTCTGTGTCCAGCACAGCCGCTTCCCAGGAGAGCCCTCACCGCCAAGTGTCCAGTCTCCAGCCACTGGGGAATTTTGCTACCGGCAGTTGCCAATGTCCCTCGTGCCATCAGAGGCATCCCCTCCAGAAACGTATCTCGGTCATTCCTGACGCCAGTCAGGTGTTTTTACCCCCACTGCTCCCCTGGAATTTCACTCCTTCGATTCTTAGAAAACTTTGCCTTATTTGGGGGCTAAACGTGTTCCTGGCCACTCCATAGCCATTTGGTTTTGTGTCCCTATTGGCCATTCACTTAAATAACTCCTCACCCTCCCTGATAGTTCTGTTTGGATGTATTGATACAGACAGGAGCGGCCCTAGACGAGCTGCTGGCAACTGGTGCCCTAGGCGAAATGCGCGATCAACACCCTCGCCTCCAAAACCCTCAATGATTGTTTTTTTGGTGCCCCACGTGACTGCCTACGTCACCTGTATTGACGGGCCCGCCACTGGATACAGAGGAACGCTATCATCCCTCAACGGGGTGCCATTTCCGAATTTTGGTGCGGAGGCTAAGGGGCAGCTGTAACTAGGATTCCATTTCAGAGGCTACTTAGGCACATGAACAGTTGTGGGGTTTTTTTTTCAGATAATAATCTAGAAATTAACTGACCGGACTGGAACAGCATGCCTAAATCTTAGGGATCTGGGGCAAATCTGTCAGGGATGGTATTTGGTCCTGCTGTGTAGTTATTTTGTAAATGTATTTTAATCCACATTGTGAAGAGGAGAATGAATGTTAATTTCTTCCAGGAATATTTACAAGTAAATAAAAGGAAACACTAGGCAGCACTTTAAAGACTAACAAGATGGCTTAATAGGTGATGAAAGGTCATCCCTATTAAACCATCTTCTTAGTCTTTAAAGTGCTGCATAGTGTTTCCTTTTGTTTTAGCAAGATCAGACTAACACAGCTACCTCTCTACTACTATTCTACAAGTAAATAAATTACTGAAGAAACAAGCTACGCTCTAGATATGAGCGAAAGCAATGGCTAACCTGGTGTCATCGGGGCAGGGAAAATTCAGCAAAAATCAAATTGCCAGATTTCAACTGAATCAATAGTCCATGGTCACTTAAACAAAAAAAGAGTAAATACATTTGTAAATTTGCCCAAATTGTAAATTTGCCCAATTTATTTATTTAAACAATTCTTCATTTAAAAGGAATCACTATCAAGAGTATCAGAGGGGCGGCCGTGTTAGTCTGAATCTGCAAAAGCGGCGAGGAGTCCTGTGGCACCTTAAAGACTAACCGAGGTGTTGGAGCATAAGCTTTCGTGGGCAAAGACCCACTTTGTCAGATGCATGTAGTGGAAATTTCCAGAGGCAGGTATAAATACGCAGGCCAGAATCAGGCTGGAAATGACGAGGTGGATCCAATCAGGGAGGATGAGGCCCACTTCTAGTAGCTGATCTGGAGGTGTGAATTCCAAGAGAGCAGAAGCTGCTTTTGTAGTTAGCGAGCCATTCACAGTCTGTGTTTAATCCAGAGCTGATTGTGTCAAACTTGAAGATGAACTGGAGCTCAGCAGTTTCTCTTTGAAGTCTGGTCCTGACGTTTTTTTGCTGCAGGATGGCTACCTTTAGATCTGCAATTGTGTGTCCAGGGAGATTGAAGTGTTTTCCTACAGGTTTTTGTATGTTGCCATTCCTAATATCTGATTTGTGTCCATTGATTCTTTTACGTAGGGACTTTCCAGTTTGGCCGATGTATACAGCAGTGGGGCATTGTTGGCACATGATGGCATATATTAGGTTAGTAGATGTGCAGGAGAATGGCTGTGCAGTAACAGTATGGCTGATCTGGTTAGGTCCTGTGATGGTGTTACTGGTGTATATATGTGGGCAGAGTTGGCACCGAGGTTTGTTGCATGGATTGGTTCCTGAGTTAGAGTTATTATGGTGCGGTATGTAGTTGCTGGTGAGAATATGCTTCAGGTTGGCGGGTTGTCTGTGGGCGAGGACTGGCCTGCTTCCCAAGGCCTGTGAAAGCGAGGGATCATTGTCCAGAATGGGTTGTAGGTCACTAATGATGCGTTGGGGAGGTTTTAGCTGAGGACTGTAGATGGCCAGTGGTGTTCTGTTGGTTTCAAACAAGTGATGGTCACATAAACACCACGCTATGCCGAAAACATACAGACCACTATGCTTACCTGCATGCCTCCATCCCGGACACACCACATGATCCATTGTTTACAGTAAGCATTGAGATACTACCGCATATGCTCCAACTCCTCAGACAGAGACCTACACCTACAAGATCTCCAACAAGCATTCTGTAAAGTATGATACCCACACGAGGAAGTGAGGAGACAGATTAACGGAGCCAGACGTGTACCCAGAAGCCTCCTGCTACGGGACAAGCCCAAGAAAGAAACCAACAGAACACCACTGGCCATCCCTTGGGTACATTGGGAAAGTGTACCCTAAAGAAGAAGACATACTTATCAAGTCATCACAAATGGTATTTACACCCCCGGCTTCCCAGTCATTTCATTAGGTCATGGGGAACCTGGGGAGAAGAGGTGGATTCTCAGAGGTTCTCTCTTACAAAGTCACCTGCAGAGAGAAAATGGCTGGGAGTCACTGGCTAAGAGGAGATACACTTTGTGCACAGCTGATTCAGTCACAGCACTGTCAAAGGACGGAAGGGTAGCTTCATTCTCCTAGATGCCGTCATACAGTCTTGTTTTGTTGCAGATGACCACTGCCTTCTGGGCCTTGAATAAGGGTTTTATATGTGGTGGGGCAGTATTTTTTGTACAGATTTTCTGCTAACGTGTTACTTCCTGCAACCGCAGTTTTGCGTTCACTGTTCATGTAGTTCCACAGGTGCAGAGCATAGGAGTCATTGAAGTCGGGGCGTTTCTTCCAGACCTCATAGTACCGCCTCCATGCCGGGTAGGGGATGGGGTAGAATCGCTGAGGATGTAAGAAGGAAATATTCTGACAGCTTATATCCTCCACTTTATGGAAATTGGTCAAGTTGCACAATGCCTTGAGATTTCTTGTCATTAAGCTGGGGCCTTGGTAACCCCAAATGTGTCCTTTGTAATTTCGAACAAAATCCTCCATACAATCCCAAATGAACCCGTGATGGCGAGGAAAGCCAAAAATCCCATTGCTGGAGACCTGGGAAGCCTCAGCCGCCAAGAAGTTTGTTACAGGAATAGGCCGGATGGAGATGACATCGGTGTCCAAGTAGATCCCACCGTATTTCCAGATGAGTGCAAGCCGGCTAGCGTCAGAGCTGACATGAACCCAGTACCTTTCCTTGGCTGGATTTACCTGCAGAGGTGGAAAGGAATCACACAGATGTAATTGACTCTACTTCGAAACATCTCAACACCTGCGCCCGTTAGCTATGTCCTGTACAAAATGGGGAGCCGCCATTTTTAAAACCCCGCTGGCTACACTGGGCACGAACTAGGTAGTTCGAACTAGGCTTCCTAGTTCGAACTACCTAGTTCGTGCCCCGTGTAGCCACGCTGCACGGGGTTCGAACCAGCGGGGTTTTAAAAATGGCGGCTCCCCGCTTATGCAAATGAAGCCCGGAAAATTCAAATCCCGGGCTTCATTTGCAAGTGCGGTATGCCTACATTACCCCGCTAGTTCGAACTAGGAGGGTAGTGTAGACATACCCAAAGAGAGCATCCAGACTAAAAGAAGATTTTTCAAAAAGCGGCTTGCTTTTTCGAAAAAGAATCTAGATGCTCTCTTTCAAATAAGCCCTGTTTTCATTCAATAGCGCCTTTTTTCGAAAGATGACTTTCAAAAAAAGGTGTTATTCCTCATAAAATGAAGTTTACTGCAGTTGACAAGACTGCCCTGTTCTTTTGATTTACTTTTGAAAGAATGCAGCTGTAGTCTAGATGCAGGTGAAGTTTTTTTGAAAAAAGGCTACATTTTTCGAAAAAACCCTGTAGTCTGGACACACCTTGAGTGAATTAGGATTAGCTGGTGCTTTTAGTTACTTTAATTTAGTAACTTACTTTGATCTGACTTTTATCACTTACAACCACTTAAGTCTTACTTTTTATTACTTAGTAAAACTCTTTTGTTTATTATCAAGCCCAGTGTAAATAATTGTTACTGGGGTGGGGGAAGCAACCATTGTGCATCTCTCTCTTTCATAGCTATAAAGAGCTTCCCTTATGAACTTCCTCTGTGTAAAACCTTTACTTGGACTAAGATGGATTTTTATTAGGGATTTTGGTTTCTTTTGTGGGTTGGTTTCCTGGGTGCTGAGCCCTTCTAGCTTAGCCCTCCTCACGCTGAACTGGTTCTGCATTTGTGTTACTCTGCAGGGGGACAGAGTTGCCCCAACTTTATGCCTCTGGGGGAGACCAGAGCTTCTGACCCAGCAGGACAGGGAGGTGAGGAATCCCAGAGGGCAGGATGAAGGACATCAGTGGCTTGATCAGCACACAGGGAGACAACCCCAAGTGGACTTCTGTGATCCAACTTGTCACAACGGTGATTAACCATTTTCATAAAATAAAGTGATCAAAATCATTTGAAATGTTGCATTTGCCATAAATCCTGCCAGGAAATAGAAAAGATCCATAACAATTTCAATCAATATTTTGACTGTGCATAGCAAACAGTCACGAAAAAGGAGTCCACACTGGGTGCAACACAATGACAACAGCTTCAAAACTTGAAAAAAAGGTGCCAAAACACCAGTTATTTTCAACCACCTCTACTTCAAATATTGTTCAAAAATATCCTGCCTCCCACTCCATATATTTTGTCTCACCTTACGGTACCATGAGAGCAGAGGTGTCTCCTCAAACAAAGTTTCCATCTGGAAAGGACGGATGAAGACATTCTCCATCGCAGATAGAAGAGCGAAGGCCGCAGAAGTGGAATTTGAATCCCGCCGTGTGTTATTTTTCAGCCCTTTCATGAAGAAACGAATGGGTCTGTCGGGATAGATCCTGGCAGCAGATTCCACAGAACATGAAACCAAGGGAGGAGGCTCCAGGCGGTCTGTGGTCTCCACAAAGAAGATGCTTCTGCTCTGGCTCAAATCCTCCTCTTGCATTGGGAGTGGCTCAGGAGTGGGCTCGCATGAGAAGAAGCAGCCAGACGGCCGGGAAAGTTTATAAACAACGGAAAAGACAAAGACAAAAAAGAACCAGAGCATGAATTTGATCTCCTTCAGCATTGCTGCTTTTCCTTGGACCGATGAGCCTTAATAAAAACAAACAAAGTCAGTATCAGCGGTTCACTGTTTATCGCTGGGAGACAAATATGTCAGGAGAGGAGTTCAAATGTTTATTTTTATCTTGGATTATTTCTTATGCGCTTGACAGCTTGTCACAATAGTGGGGAATCAAGAGTTAAACCAAATCACAGACCTGAGTTGGCATCAGCCTCTTTGAATCTGGCAGTGGTTTATGAAAAAGGCTTGTCATGCTAAAGGAGATTAGAGAGGATATGGGCTGGTGGGGTCTCTACCACTGAAGGTGCGAACAGCTTTCTGAGCGGTATCCTTCCTGTCTCAGCAATCTATCTATTGACTTTGATCTTTATCTCCCTAGGTTTAAGTACCCATTCTCCAGATACTTAATAACGCCTTGTTTCCCATTCCCCACCCCTTCCTTTTTCCTTTCTCTTCCCCTCTCCTATTTATTTCCAGTTTTCATATCCCCTACTCATAACTCCGGTCATCTGAAGAAGTGGCCTGTGCCCACGAAAGCTCATGGTGCCATCTACATGTTTTGTTAGTCTATAAACTGCTACCAGACCATTTGTTGTTTTTTAATAATAATAGGGGATTTCAATTACCCCCATATTGACTGTCACCTCAGGATGAAATGCAGAGACAAAATTTCTCAATACCTTAAATGACTGCTTCTTGGAGCAGCTGGTACAGGAACCCACAAGGGACGAGGCAATTCTTGATTTAGTCCTGAGTGAAACGCAGGATCTGGTCCAAGAGGTAACTGTAACAGGACCGTTGGGAAATAGTGACCATAATATAATAACACTTAACATTCCTGTGGTGAGAAGAACACCTCAGCAGCCCAGCACTGTGGCATTTCATTTCAGAAAGAGAAACTAAGCAAAAATGAGGAGGCCTCAAAGAGCCACCGTGGCTTAACAACCATGTAAAAGAAGCAGTGAGAGATAAAAAGACATCTTTTAAAAAGTGGAAGTCAAATCCTAGTGAGGAAAACAGAAAGACGCATAAACACTGCAAAATTGAGTGTAAAAATGTCATTAGAAAAGCCAAAAAGGAGTGTGAAGAGCAGCTAGCCAAAAACTCTACAGGAAACAACAAAATGTTTTTTAAGTACAGGCAGTCCCCGGGTTACAGGGATCTGACTTACATCGGATCCCTACTTACAGACGGGGTGAGGCAACCAGGGAGACGCAGCAGACCAGGGAGACGCGAAGCTAGCGCCCCCCGCCCCCTCCAGCAGACCAGGGAGACGCGGAGCGGCTTTTCTCAGCAGACACCTCAGCTTGAGAATAAAGGACTGAGGGAAGTGAGGTGTGGGAGAATAATACTGAGCTCTGGAGAAATGTTTGGCTAGAGTTTCCCCTACAATATGTCCCAGTTCCGACTTACATACAAATTCAACTTAAGAACAAACCTACAGTCCCTATCTTGTACGTACCGTATTTTCCGGCGTATAGGGCGACTGGGCGTATAAGACGACCCCCTATCTTTTTAATTAAAAGATAGGGTTTCATCTTATACCCCAGCGCCCCGCCGCCTCCTTTGCTCCCGGTGTCCCTGGTCTGCTGGAGATGGTCCCCAGCAGACCAGAGGCACCGGGAGCAAAGCCGCCAGGAGCGCCTGGGCTCCCCCTCCCCCCCGCCGGCTTCCCCTGAGGCTTTCAAAGCCGCGGAGGGGCTCCGGCGGCGGGGCATCCGGCGTACAAGACGACCCCCGATTTTTGGGGGATGTTTTTTAACTTCAGAGGTCATCTTGTACGCCGGAATATACGGTAACCTGGGGACTGCCTGTACATCAGAAGCAGGAAGCCTGCTAAACAACCAGTGGGGTCCCTGGACGATCAAGATACAAAAGCAGCACTTAAAGACGATAAAGTCATTGAGGAGAAACTAACTGAATTCTTTGTTTCAGTCTTCATGGCTGAGGATGTTAGGGAGATTCCCAAACCCGACCCATCTTTGGAGGAGAGAAATCTGAGGAATTGTCACAGATTGAAGTGTCATTAGTGGAGATTTTGGAATGAATTGATAAACTTAACATTAAGAAATCACCGGGACCAGATGGCATTCACCCAAGAGTTCTGAAAGAACTCAAATGTGAAATTGCAGAACTATTAACTAGTTTGTAACCTAGCCTTTAAATCAGCTTTAGTACCCAATGACTGGAAGATATCTAATGTAACGCCAATATTTAAAAAGGGCTCTAGAGGCAATCCCGGCAATTACAGAGCGTTAAGTCTAATATCAGTACTGGGCAAATTAATTGAAACAATAGTAAAGAATAAAATTGTCAGAATAGAAGAACATAATAGAAGAACATAATTTGTTGGGCAAAAGTCCACATGGTTTCTGTAAAGGGAAATCATGTTTTACTAATCTATTAGGCTGTGTCTACACTGGGCCACTTATTCCAGAAAAGCAGCCACTTTTCTGGAATAACTTGCCAGCTGTCTACACTGGCTGCTTGCTTTTCCGGAACAGCAATAACGATCTACTGTAAAATTGACAGTGTTTTTCCAGGAAAAACTATGCTGCTCCCGTTCGGGCAAAAATCCTTTTCCAGAAAAACTGTTCCAGAAAAGGGCCAGTGTAAACAGCACAGTAGTCTTTTCCGCAAAAAAGCCTCGATCGCGAAAATGACGATTGGGGCTTTTTTCCGGAAAAGAGCATCTACATTGGCCACGGACGCTTTTCCGGAAAAAGTGCTTTTCTGGAAAAGCATCCTGCCAATGTAGACGCGCTTTTTCCGGAAATATTTATAATGGAAAACTGTTCCGTTTTAAGCATTTCCGGAAAAGGGTGCCAGTGTAGACGTAGCCTTAGAGTTCTTATAAGGGGTCAACAAACATGTGGACAAAGGGGATCCAGTGGATATAGTGTACTTAGATTTCCAGAAAGCCTTTGATAAAGTCCCTCACCAACGGCTCTTACGTAAATTAAGATGTCAAGGTATAAGAGGGAAGATCCTTTAATGGATTCAGAACATGGTTAAAAGATAGGAAACAAAGGGTAGGAATAAATGGTAAATTTTCAGAATGGAGAGGGGTAACTAGTGGTGCTCCTCTAGGTCAGTTCTAGGATCAATCCTATTCAATTTATTCATAAATGATCTGGAGAAAGGGGTAAACAGTGAGGTGGCAAAGTCTGTAGCCGATACTAAAGTGCTCAAGATAGTTAAGACCAAAACAGATTGTGAAGAACTTCAGAAAGATCTCACAAAACTAAGTGATTGGGCAACAAAATGGCAAATAAAATTTAATGTGGATAAATGTAAAGTATTGCACATTGGAAAAAATAACCCCAACTTACATACAATATGATGGGGACAAAATGAGCTACAACTAATAAGTAAAGAGATCTTGGAGTCATCGTGGATAGTTCTCTGAAGACATCTACGCATTATGCAGAGACAAACAAAAAAGCAAACAAGATGTTAGGAATAATTAAAAAAGGGATAGAGAATAAGACAGAGAATATCTTATTGCCTTTATTTAAATCCATGGTACACCCACATCTTGAATACTGTATACAGATGTGGTCTCCTCATCTAAAAAAGATATACTGGCATTAGAAAGGTTCAGAGAAGAGCAACTTTAGGGGTTTGGAAGGGGTGCCATAGGAGGAGAGATTACAGAGATTAGGCCTTTCATCTTGGAAAAGAGGAGACTGAGGGGGGATATAATAGAGGTCTATAAAATCATGAGTGGTGTGGAGAAAGTGAATAAGGAAAAGTTATTTACTTGTTCCCATAATATAAGAACTAGGGACCACCAAATGAAATTAATGGGCAGCAGGTTTAAAACAAATAAAAGGAAGTTCTTCTTCACACAGCGCATACTCAATCTGTGGAACTCCTGGCCTGAGGAGGTTGTGAAGGCTAGCACTATAACAGGCTTTAAAAGAGAACTAGATAAATTAATGGAGGTTAGGTCTATTAATGGCTATTAGCCAGGATGGGTAAGGAATGGTGTCCCCAGCCTCTGTTTGTCAGAGGGTGGAGATGGATGGCAGGAGAAAGATCGCTTGATCATTACTTGTTCAATTCGCTCCCTCTTGGGCTCCTGGTATTGGCCACTGTTGGCAGACAGGGTACTGGGCTGGATGAATCTTATGTTCTTATGGGTTAAAGCCCTGATGGAGAAGAGTCCACATGGCTTTTTGGAAAAGGAAATCACGACTCACCAATCTACTAGAATTCTTTGAGCGGGTCAACAAGCACGTGGACAATGATGTTCCAATTGATAGTGTGGACTTGGGTTTTCAGGAAGCCTGTGACAAGACCCAAAGGTTCTTTAAAAATGATGGATTGTGTGATAATAGGGAAGATCCTCCAATGGACTGGTACCTGGTTAAAAGACAGGGAACAAAGGGTAGGAATAAATGGGCAGTTTTCACATTGTAGAGAGAAATATCTGTAATCACGAGAAGCAAATACTAGCGTCCCCATGATGAGTGAGTACGGAGACCCAGGCTGATCAACATATTTATAAGCGATGAGAGGGCAAAGTTTGCAGATGATAAAAAATCACAGTCATAACCTGACTGTGAAATGTTACAAAGAGATTTCACAACTTTGGGTAACGTGGAAAGAAAATGTCAGATGGAAGTCAGTGGTGACAAATGCAAAGCAATGCACATTGTCACGCATAATCCCAGCTATACATACGATGTGGTGAGATCTAAATAAGCTATTACCGCTCAAGAAAGTTCTTGGAGTCATTGTGGAGAATTCCCTCCGAACTTCTGCTCAGTGCATAGGTGCAGTCTCTAAAAGCTAACAGACTGCCAGGGAGCATTAGGAAAAGGACAGATAATCAGGCATCAGATAGCATAATGCCACTGTGTTAATCTATGATATCCCCTATGCCCACACCTTGAATATTGCAGGCAGTTCTGTGTGCGCCAACAACCTGTGGAGTTCATTGCCGGGGACGTGCACAGGCCAGAAGCAGAGCTGGGCTCACAAAAGAATTAGGTCGGTTGCGGGAGGGCAGTTTCCTCACTGGCTGTTGGCGAAGCGGGACCAGAGGGGAGCCCCGTGCTCGGAGGCGCAGGGACACGTGGGCTGCCCCAAGCTGGGATGGGGTGACAGGACCCCTCAGCGATGCCTTGCTCTGCTCCTGCCTTCCGACGCACCTGGCACCACCAAGGCGGGGTCCCAGGATGCTCCACTCACCTCTTGTCTGGCACCTCCCGCCGCTCAGCCTGAGGTTTAGCGGTCGAGGACAATGTTTCCTTCCACCTATTGCCCACAGTCACTCCATCTCTTGCTGGCCTGCAGCCCCTCTCTCGCTCCAGCAACCACAGTCTCCTGTTTGTTACTTGGCCCTTCAGCCCGTTCACTCCGCGTTCCCCACTCAAATCTCTCACGTCCACAGTGACTCAGGGGGGGCCTCCCATCCACTGCCCTCTTGGTGCCACTTACCCAGGTGGGTTCCAGCCGTCCTGGGCTTTCCTCTCCCAGCCCTGCCTGCTCCGTCCCTGGGCAGCTTCCTCCCACTCCTAGCTCTGGGTAGGTCAGCTCCAGGTGCTCCTCCCTTTCCCAAGGTGTGACTGCCCGTTCCAAGGAGCAGCCCCTCCCATGCAAACTTCTTAGTTAGATATGCCCAGCCTATTCCCGCTTCCGGGAGCCTGTTAGCACTCACTTGCCTGCTCCCTGGCTCTTCCTTCAGGTGTTGGCTCTGGGCTCAGTTCCACCCCACTCCTGTCTGTGTCGGCTGGATGCCCCATCACAAACTCCCCCACTCCAGATATCTCCCCGTGGGAGGGGCAGGTATCGTCTCCCCTGCCTCTGACATAGCTAAGCCCAGAGACCCTCCCTCTCCTGCCCAGCGTCACCCACCCCCCGTCCAGGGCATCTCTTCCTTTCTTCCCCCAGGATTCCGGGCCATGCGGAGCCACCCGAAAGGCCCCGTCCTCACCTGCTTCACTTCCCCAGCGGGTCCCCCAGCAGCACCCTCTCTCCCAGGGCCTGAGTCCTCACAGAGCCCTTCCCCCGTCCCCTGTTTCCCACCTGTAGGCCCCTGCACAGTGTCACACCCACTGTCCCTGGTCTGGAGCCGCTCTCATGCCAGGAACCGCAGAGCCCTCTTCATGACTCGGCCTTCTGGCTGGGTCCCTCAGCGTTCCCCCTTCTGCACTACCAGCCTTCAAGCCCTCTGTTGGCACCACGCTGACTCTGGCAGTCTCCCCGCTGCTGCCACTTCCCCAGGAGTGGGTAGGGATCCCGGGCCCATGCTCCGCTCTGGGCTCCAGAGACCTTCAGCCCAGCAGGAGAGAGGGGTTTAGGTTTCCTGATGAGTTCTGGAAACAGAAAAGGCAGGATTGGCCACAGCCTGAATGTGCAGCACAGGGGAAGGACGAGTCCAATATGCTATTTGGTTTGTGTGTGTGTGTTGGTGCGTGGGTACGTACGTGGGCTTATCTTTGATTTCGAATCTCTGGCTCATTGCAAAGTTTCCTTTGTTGGGTTTTTTTTCCTTTCATCGGCAGTTAGCAAATGACCCGAGGGGCTGAGATTAGAGGAGCTGGATCTTCCAACTTCCTTGTGCAAGAGGGTGCCTCACTTTCACTTGACTGACGGGGGAGGGAAGTTAAGGGAAGGTGAGGAGGAGTGCTATGGCTGACTCAGAAATCAACCGGCAGCAACGTTTCAAGCAGACCGTCAGGCACCGTAGAGCAGTGACAAACGTTTGCTGACCCTCAGCCACTACCTCTGAGGGTGTATCTCTCTCACACACTCCTTCTGTAATGTGTGTAGTTCTTGTAAAACGGAGCTCTGCTTCTCCCTCCCTCCCCATGGGGCTCTGCTGCAGGGTCTAGGTCCCCCAGAACTGGGTTCTTCTCCCCTTGGAAGCAGAGGAGCCCACTGACACTCACACCCACTACCAGAGTGCTGTGGGAGGGGCGGTTAATCAGCGCTCACCGGCTGACCCCTTGGTGTCCCTGGACTCAGCAGGCTGGGTTCACAGCAATGCCAAGCGGTGACCTCCTGGGCCCTTGCACTCCGTGGACTGATTCAACAGCACTTTAAGCGGCCACCTCGTAGGCCCCTGGGTTCAGCACCTCCCTGTCCCCACTGTCACCCGGCAACTGCTCTGCCAGTGAGCTGCTTGATGAGCAAACCCACAGGATGTTGGCATAGGCACGAGGAGTGTTGTTGCAGAGGGGAAGGGGGGGAAGAGAGATCACACCAGTCTGGGAAAGTCTGTTCTGATGTTTTTTGGTTGAGGTTTCAGAATTCAAATTGATCATTGCTGGCTATGGGTGGTGTTCTATCACCTCGCATGACGTGCGTGCTTTGCCTCCATTAACGGAACATGCAATTTTCATTTGCTTCTTTTACAATAGCTTCACGTTGGTGACTCAGGGTGAGAGTGAGATCCACCGAAGCTCCCGTATCTTTATCAGCCATGCTGCTGCCAAGCCAGTGTTTCCCCGTTCTGTATTTTACATTTGGGTTTTTCTCCATAGGTTCAGCGCCCTCCGTTTGTCTTGGGCCACATCTGCACTATGGGATAAGGTCGTGTTTGTTAAGGTCGATTTCTTACCACCTGATTTTGGAAAGTGGAAGGTCTATGTCCCCACCGTGTGCAGGAATTCCATGTAGTTCGATGTAGCGCTACCCCAGTCTAGACGGGGCAAATGGTGGAAAACCTCTTCCAGAAAAGCAATCGGAAAAAGCTACGCAAATTCTGAAAAAAGGCTGTAGTGTAGACGCCGGTTTGGGTGCCGGGAAAGAAGCGCAGACCACTACACTCCACTACAGCTGCAACATCAGCGGCAACGCAAGCAAGCGTCTGGACTCTGAGTCCAGGAGTGTGTACACTCTGGGGTGGGGTCACTGTTGTACAAATGTTAGCTGTATAAGCTTCCATTATTGCTAAGTTTTGATAATGCTATTCATTGCTAAACTGTTAATCCCTGTTTATTTAAGTTAAGTAAAGATGGTTTATTTTAAAATATTCTATTAGATGTCTATGATTTGTAGCTGTTCTGGAATTAGATCCAGATGATAGTTGGAATGAATATGTTCCTAGAGGCTCTCAAGGCACCAGTGTGTGTACAAGGCCAGGTAGGCGGAGGCACCGCCATTTTACATTCATCACAAGCATGGGACTGCAGCAAGGGGGTGGACAGGACTTTCCGCAACTAAACACCATCCACACTAGGGTGCTCAGGATCTCTTTTGGGTTAAAACAGCAGGCACCCAGGCATACCTGTGAGTGTGACCTGCTCCCAGTAACCCGGGGAGGAAAAGGGGAGTTACACCAGATAATATTAAATTAATCAAAATATTAAGTCCAAAGTGGACTGAGAAATGTTACAAAGAGAATTCACAAAATGGGTTGACCGGGGAACAAATTGGCAAATGAAATTCAGTGGTGAAGAAAGGCACATTGTCACACGTAATCCTAAGCACAAATAAAATATGCTGAGATCTAAAGCATCTCTTAGTACTCAAGAAAGATCTTGGCGTCATTGTGGATAGTTCTCTGAAAACATCCTCTTATCTTGCAGCAACAATCTCAAAAGCAAACATTGCTAGGAAGACTTAGGAAAACAAAAGATAAGAAGACATCATATATCATAAAGGCTCAATATAAATTCACTACATGACCATATGTTGAATACTGCAGGCTGTCCGGTTTGCCCCATCTCCAGAACAAATAAAAAGAGAATTTAGAATTGAGAAAAGGTTTGGAAAAGGGCAACAGAACCAAGTAAGAGTCCAGGACAGCTGCAGCATGAGAAGAAATGAAAAACTGGGGACTGCTCAGCTTAGAAATGGGACGACCAAAAGGAGAGATGATAGAGGAGGAAAAATTCATGAACGTGGAGAAAGTGAATAGAGAAATGTTGTTTAATCCTCTACGTAATATAAAAATCAGGGGTCAACCAATGCAATGAATAGGTGGCAGGTTTCAAACAAACCAAAGGAAGGACCTTTCCCCCCCAACATCCAGGCAGCCTGTGGAGTTCATTGCCGGGGACGTGCACAGGCCAGAAGCAGAGCTGGGCTCGCAAAAGAATTAGGTCGGTTCCGGGAGGGCAGGTTCCTCACTGGCTGTTGGCCAGAAGGGCCCAGAGGGGAGCCCCGTGCTCAGAGGCGCAGGGACACGCGGGCTGCCCCAAGCTGGGATGGGGTGACAGGACCCCTCAGCGATTCCTTGTTCTGCTCCTGCCTTCCAACGCACCTGGCACCACCAAGGAGGGGTCCCAGGACTCTCCACTCACCTCTTGTCTGGCGCCTCCCGCCGCTCAGCTTGGGGTTTAGCGCGTCAGGCCCCCTCTCCTCCACGGTTTGTTCACTGCCGCTCCCTCCGTCCCGTCCTCTCTCGCTCTGCCCTGCAGCCCCTCGCCCACTGCGGAACCAAATCTCCTCTGTTCCCTGCCCGCCAGCCCGGTCCCACAGTGCTCCCCTGCCAGGGCGCGGCTCGTCCAATCTCTCCCTCCCACAGTGACCCAAGGGCTCTGCTCATTCGCTGCCCTGCTGGGGCCACTTCCCCAGGGCGGGGTGGGGGGGACGTTCAACGCAGCAGCTCTGTTCTTTCCTCTCCCAGCCCTCACTGCCTGCCCTGCCCGGCTTCCTACAGCTCCTGGTTCAATCCGCTCCAGACGCTCCTCCCTCTATCCTGGGCATGACCTCAGTTTATGGGCATCAGCCTCTACAGGGTAAATTTCCAGCTTCCCTGAGCCTGTTAGCACTCAGTTTCCTGCTCCCTGGCTCTTCCTCCAGGTGCCGCTGTGGGCTCAGTCCTACCCACCTCCAGCCTGTGTCGACTCTACGGCCCATCACAGACTCCCCCACTCCAGATGGCTCCTTGTGGAAGGGGCAGGTATCGACTCCCCTGACTCTGACATAGCTAAGCCCAGAGACCCCCCCCCTCCTGCCCAGCATCACCCACCCCCAGCCCAGGGCATCTCTTCATTTCTTCCCCCAGGATTCTGGGTCATGCAGAGCCACCTGAAAGTTTCCCTCTGTAGCTACTGCCCTGGCTCTCCTTTCGGGGCAGGCTGTGCAGGTAACAGGCCTACCTGTCCTGCGTGGGTGAACACCCCATGACAGTCGGAAGACAGGGCTCTGGGCTTCGTGTTCTGACCCTGCATGGCTGTTCTTATGGTCTTAAACTGCATGAAAGTTCTCATGGGAAGCTCTGGCCTATGGGTGGAAATTCAGCCTCCTTCCCCCTAAAAAATTGTACAAAATATTTCACCCAGGTCTTGTCAAGGTGCTTAAATCCCCTAAGAAAAACTGCAGGCAAAGATTGAAATCAGAGCTAAGCCCATTGGAGAGCAGACGTTTGTGTACATGGGGAGAGCACACATAATCTTCTGGGGGTCCCAATAGCCCAAGAACATTGGCTTTTGGGGGCCCACGTGTAAAAGGACTGTGCCAGGGACATGGAAAATCAGCATCTTCAGCGTGTGCCTACAGGAGAGCTGGGGAGTCTGGGGGTGCCAAGGGTTGGTGGGGCCCACATCATTCTATCTGCATGTTTCCTTTAAATGCCAGTTGCTGATCAGTGCCCTAGACTTTGGCCTCTCGATAGGCTGTTTTCAGCTCACAGTCCTCATTCAAATGGGCACAGAGGTGATCTGGGACCTTGAAAACAATGGACTGTGGTGAGCAGGAAGCAACGTTCCCCCTCCACCCTCAGGTAATGATTCAGAGAGGAAAACAGACATGGGGCCCTCCCTTCAGCCTACGTCTCTGATACACGTTCTCCCTCAGCAAGAGAGGGACACAGACCTTATATTCCACAGTCTGGGGGTCCCAGCAGGCTGGCAGGAGCCCTTATGTGTGCCTGTAGCCCAGCCCCAGCCTGTCCCGGATCCCGGCGTGGGCCCTGGCACAGCTAGACCCATGGACTGCTGTTTATTCCCCTCAGGGGAGGGCGCGACTTGGTGCCCTGGGATGGAAGGAGGGTCCAGTCGTCAAGGCCTGGTAGTGACAGATGGCAGAACAAGGAGCAATGGTCTCAAGTTGCAGTGAGGGAGGTCTAGGTTGGATATTAGGAAAAAGTATTTCACTGGAGAGTGGTGAAGCACTGGAATGGGTTACCTAGGGAAGTAGTGGAGTCTCCATCCCTAGGCGTGTTTAAGTCTTGGCTTGACAAAGCCCTGGCTGGGTTGATTTAGTTGGGATTGGTCCTGCCTTGGGCAGGGGGCTGGACTCGATAACCTTCTGAGGTGTCTTCCAGTTCTATGATTCTATGCTATCATTCAGTCTTGTTTTGTTGCCTATGGACCACTGCCTTCTGGGCCTTGAATAAGGACCTTATACGTGCTGGGGCAGTATGTTTTGAAGAGATTTTCCACTAAGGTGTTACTTCCTGCAATCACAGGCTTGTGTTCCCGGTTCATGTCATTCCACACGTGCATAGAATAGGAGTGGCTGAGGTCGGGGCTCTTCTCCCAGACCTCGAAGTACCGATTCCATTGTGCACAGGGGATGGGGTAGAAATGCTGAAGATGTAAGTAGGAAATATTCTGACAGCTTACATTCTCCACATTATGGAAATTGGCTTCTTGCTTCTAATGTTCTTTTCACTATTACTGTTTGAGACTTTGGCGAGCTGTTCTTCACATTCTTTTTTTGACTTTTTTAATTGTATTTTTACACTTGGCAGAGTATGCTCCTTTCCTCTGTCTTCACATGATTTAAGGATTTTTTTTTTATTTTTATTTTTTTGCCTCTCACTGCTTCTTTTATTTTGTTGTTCAGCTACAGTGGCACACTTCTGGTGTTCTTTTTTTTTTTTTTTTTAAAGTGGGGTATGCCTTTAAGACGAGCTTCTAATCTGGGGACTTTAAAAAAACTCCATGCAGGATGCAGAGATGTCACTTTTGGCACAATGCTTTTTCATATCTGTCTAACTAACCACCTCAGTTGTATGTAGCTCACCATTATTATTACCCTTCATTATCATTACCTGTGAACTGTTATTTCCCCAAACAACTCCCCCCCCCCCACACACATCTTCACTGACACACTCACTGTCTGATCCAAAGCCCGTATGAATCCACTGAGAAAGTCTCATTAAATCCAGGGGGCTCTGGAACAGGCCCCTCCTGGCAATCTCTGCAGAGGATGAAAAAGTGAGAGAAAAATTCAGGTCTCAGGTTATTGGGGGCAGAGCGGGCCGGGTGTACCAATATCGCACCCAACTGCCGATTTATTCCCCAGACTCTTCACTTTCATTTACAAACAAACTAGAGATTTAACCAGCCTTCCTCAGGGCCTTAACTCAATTCATTTTTATTTTTCTTCATTAAGTCATTGCTTCGGGGTATGGTTGGGCGAGAGGGGTCCAGTACACAGGCTGCTCCAAGGAGAGAGGGCAACCCAGCCCCCTCTCACTGCAGGAGCTTGGGACTAGGTGTTGTCAAACACCTTCAACAAGCATTGAAGTCATGTTTCCCAAATAGTGAATCCTCCCTTTACATTCATGCTGACTGAAATGTTTCGGATACAACGTTTGTATCAATCTCTTGCCTTTCTGGAAAAGATGGCGATTAACCACGCTGAAAGCGAAAGCGGAGCGTTGCTGGTAACGTGACTCCAGCAGCTGGGGCTTTAAGAGAAACACTTTTGATCAAATCCCAAGACTTGGCAGTGCTGATTTAGAATCCCTCCTTCCGAAGTGGAGAGCGACCTTTGAACTCTGCAGCCCCTCCCACAGCCCTCGGCAGCCCAGTCGGCTCCTCCGCCCAGCAACTATGCCCCAAAGGGTCCATACTGGGACCTGATCCTTTTCAACCTATTTATAAATGATCTGGAGAAAGGGGTAAGCAGCCAGGTGGCAAAATGTGCAGATGATACTAAACTACTCAAGATAGTTAAGAGCAAAGCAGGCTGTGAAGAGCTTCAAAGGATTTCATAAAACTAGGAGCCTGGCCAACAAAATGGCCGATGACTTTTAATGCTGATAAATGCAAAGTAAATGCCCATTGGAAAACATTGTCCTAACTCTAGGTACAAGTTCATGGGGACTAAATTAGGTTTTAGCGCTCAAGAGCGAGATCTTGGAGTCACTGTGGATAGTTCTCTGAAAACATCCACTCAACGTGCAGCGACAGTCAAAAAAGCAACCAGAATGCTAGGAATCATTAAAAAAGGGATAGAGAATAAGACAGAGAACATCTTATTGCCCATGTATAAATCCATGGTGCGCCCACTTCTTGAATGCTGCGTACAGATGCGGTCACCTCATCTAAAACAAACCAAAAAAAAGCTATCTTAGTATTGAGGAAAAAGTTAAAAAAAGAGCAACAATAATGCTGAGGGGTTTGGAACAGGTACCCTATGAAGAGAGATTAAAAAGACGGGGACCTTTCATCTTAGAAAAGAGGAGACTAAGAGGGGATGTGATACCTCTCTACTACTATTCTACAAGTAAATAAATTACTGAAGAAACAAGCTACGCTCTAGATATGAGCGAAAGCAATGGCTAACCTGGTGTCATCAGGGCAGGGAAAAATCAGCAAAAATCAAATTGCCAGATTTCAACTGAATCAATAGTCCATGGTCACTTAAACAAAAAAAGAGTAAATACATTTGTAAATTTCCCCAAATTGTAAATTTGCCCAATTTATTTATTTAAACAATTCTTCATTTAAAAGGAATCACTATCAAGAGTATCAGAAGGGCGGCCGTATTAGTCTGAATCTGCAAAAGTGGCAAGGAGTCCTGTGGCACCTTATAGACTAACCGAGGTGTTGGAGCATAAGTTTTCATGGGCAAAGACCCACTTTGTCAGATGCATGTAGTGGAAATTTCCAGAGGCAGGTATAAATGTGCAGGCCAGAATCAGGCTAGAGATGACAAGGTGGATCCAATCAGGGAGGATGAGGCCCACTTCTAGTAGCTGATCTGGAGGTGTGAATACCAAGAGAGGAGAGGCTGCTTTTGTAGTTAGCAAGCCATTCACAGTCTTTGTTTAGTCCTGAGCTGATTGTGTCAAACTTGAAGATGAACTGTAGCTCAGCAGTTTCTCTTTGAAGTCTGGTCCTGACATTTTTTTGCTGCAGGATGGCTACTTTTAGATCTGCTACTGTGTGTCCCCTACAGGTTTTTGTATGTTGCCATTCCTAATATCTGATTTGTGCCCATTGATTCTTTTACGTAGGGACTGTCCAGTTTGGCCGATGTATATAGCAGAGGGGCACTGCTGGCACATGATGGCATATATTAGGTTAGTAGATGTGCAGGAGAATGGCTGTGCAGTGACAGTATGGCTGATCTGGTTAGGTCCTGTGATGGTGTCGCTGGTGTAGATACGAAGGCAGAGTTGGCACTGAGGTTTGTTGCATGGATTGGTTCCTGAGTTAGAGTTACTGTGGTGCGATATATAATTGCTGGTGAGAATATGCTTCAGGTTGGCGGGTTGTCTGTGGGCAAGGACTGGCCTGCCTCCCAAGGCCTGTGAAAGTGAGGGATTATTGTCCAGGATGGGTTGTAGATCACTAATGATGCGTTGGAGAGGTTTTAGCTGAGGACTGTAGGTGTTGGCCAGTGGTGTTCTGTTGGTTTCAAAGAAGTGATGGTCACATAAACACCACCCTATGCCGAAAGCCTTCTGACGAAGTGGGTCTTTGCCCATGAAAGCTTATGCTCCTACACTTCAGTTAGTCTATAAGGTGCCACAGGTCTCCTCGTCGCTTTTGCAGATTCAGACACACCATCCCAGACACACCACACGATCCATTGTTTACAGCCAAGCACTGAGATACAACCGCATATGCTCCAACTTCTCAGACAGAGACCTACACCTACAAGATCTTCAACAAGCATTCTGTAAACTACGATACCCACACGAGGAAGTGAGGAGACAGATTAACAGAGCCAGACGTGTACCCAGAAGCCTCCTGCTACGGGACAAGCCCAAGAAAGAAACCAACAGAACACCACTGGCCATCTCTTGGGTACATTGGGAAAATGTACCTCCTAAAGAAGGAGACATACTTATCAAGTCATCATGAATGGTTTTTACACCCCCGGCTTCCCAGTCATTTCATTAGGTCATGGGGAACCTTGGGAGAAGAGGTGGATTCTCAGAGGTTCTCTCTTACAAAGTCACCTGCAGAGAGAAAATGGCCGAGAGTCACTGGCTAAGAGGAGATACACTTTGTGCACAGCTGATTCAGTCACAGCACTGTCAAAGGACGGAAGGGTCGCTTCATTCTCCTAGATGCCGTCATACAGTCTTGTTTTGTTGCAGATGACCACTGCCTTCTGGGCCTTGAATAAGGGTTTTATATGTGGTGGGGCAGTATGTTTTGTACAGATTTTCTGCTAACGTGTTACTTCCTGCAACTGCAGTTTTGCGTTCACTGTTCATGTAGTTCCACAGGTGCAGAGCATAGGAGTCATTGAAGTCGGGGCGTTTCTTCCAGACGTCATAGTACCGCCTCCATGCCGGGTAGGGGATGGGGTAGAATCGCTGAGGATGTAAGAAGGTAATGTTCTGACAGCTTATATCCTCCACTTTATGAAAATTGGTCAAATTGCACAATGCCTTGAGATTTCTTGTCATTAAGCTGGGGCCTTGGTGACCCCAAATGTATCCTCTGTAATTTCGAACAAAATCCTCCATGCAACCCCAAATGAACCCGTGATGGTGAGGAAAGCCAAAAACCCCATTGCTGGAGTACTGGGAAGACTGAGCCGCCAAGAAGTTTGCTACTGGAATAGGCCTGATGGAGATGACATCAGTGTCCAAGTAGATCCCACCATATTTCCAGATGAGTGCTAGCCGGCTCGCGTCAGAGCTGACATGAACCCAGTACCTTTCCTTGGCTGGATTTACCTGCAGAGGTGGAAAGGAATCACACAGATGTAATTGACTCTACTTCGAAACATCTCAACACCTGCTCCCGTTAGCTATGTCCTGTACAAAACTCTCAGCTGTGTCCTAACTGTAATCCCTTTGTCCATTAATGGACGTTTTTCTTGTTCAGCTATGAAACTTTGCTAGGAAAAGGTAAGAGCAGATGTAGCTTTTGTTCGATGTGATTTTGTCTATCTTGACTAACAGCCATTGATGGACTTATCCTTCATACATTTCTCTAGTTCTTTTATGAACCCTGTTAAAGTCCTGGCCTTCACAAAATCTTCTGGCAAGGAGTTCCAATCTCCTCTTGTTTCTGGAGCTTGTCCCCAGACATTTTCGTTGCTGTCAGACACCTTTAACAAGCACTGAACTCATGTTTCCCCAACAGTATATGCTTGCTTTAAATTCATGCTGACTGAAATTTTTTTAATATACACATTTTTATCAATATATTGTCTTTTTGGAAAATATGGTGGCCATGCTCCCCATGCTTTATGAAAATGGGCTGACGAATATGACTATGCATGATTTGCAGAGCTTTTAAACAAATAATCTCAGATAACATAAATTTTAATGTCACAATCTGCTTAATGCGTATATCTTATTTTTGTGTGTGTTTCATTGTAGTATGTGCTTTTAGAACTACCATATTTTAGCGAATATAACAGGCGGGTTATATTAGTTTTTACAAACCCTGCCCCCCCCCTCGTGGGGTATACTCGAGTGCGGGGTATACAAAACTTTGTCTACTCACCTGGGGGTGAGTGCAGCTGTGCAGGAACTGGGCGGTGAGTGTTTCTCCGGTCAGAGGCTTGGCCTCCGAAAGCTACCAGGAAGGTGAGTGCTCCCTTGCCTGGATCAGGCTCACAGGCAGGCATCACGGGGCACAGTGCCAGGCAGGCCGTGCTGCACATGTCTTGGAGAATGCCTTCCCCTCTTCCCCCCGCTCTGAGAGCCCCTCCCAGCTGAACCTTTGCTGGGCTGGGGTTGAGAGCTGCAACCAGCTTTGCCCCCGCAGAGAGTCGGTGCTGGATTGAACAGCCCACGGCTGAACAATGAGGGGAAACTTACAAGGGAGGAGGGCGCAGCCCAGTAACTTTTTCCCGGAGTGGCTCTCCCAGAAGGGGAGGTGAGGGACAAAGTCTTCCCGGGAGCCCGGCTCACTCACTGGGAACGCTCTGGAACTGGGGTAGAGGCATCCCCAGCAGAGGCGCAAGGTGGGAGGCTCCCAGCCTGGGCTGACAAAGGGAAGGAGCCCGGAGCCCTGTCCCGGGCAGCGGGTGGCCCGCGCTGCAGATCGCTGCAAACCGCCCACGCCCCCTGGCAACCTGCTTGCAATCTCCCCTGTGCCCCCTTGCAAACCCTCCTTTGAGCTCGCTTGTCATACCTCGGAGCAGTTGTGGGCACAGGGTTCAGCGGCCAGCAGCAGCAGCGGGAGGCTGCAGGCAGCTACGGTGCACAGGAGTGGGGCAGGCAGGAATATATCCGCACCCGAATAAACCCCACCCTCCTCCCCCATGGGCCATACTCATGCGTGGGATATACAGGGATTTCTAAACTCAAACGGGAAAAATCGCGTGGCATATTCAGGTGCAGGGTATATTCGCGAAAATACAGTATATAGTGTGGATCTATTGCTGTTTTGAAATGTGCTAAAGAAACTTAATGGCTCGGTGATCAAGTCAATGATCTGTGAATGGGTCTGTTTTTCCTGTAAGCCTGGATTGTGGTTGGTCATGCCTGGGTCTGAGCCAAGACCACCTTATGAGGAAACCCATTTTGTATCTTGTACTTTTCCACTGGTGGTGAGAAAAGATTGAATTGAGCACAAAGAATTCCCACCTTTGGCAAAAGGTTTAGAAGGGAGGGGGAATCAAACAATAGGGGCAATTACCAGATGCCAGGAGATTCCACCTTACTCCACGACTTACCACCTAGGATGCCTGCAGGAAATATCTAAAACTGAAAAGGAGGAAAGATCAGGGCCAAGGTAGGAGGCTTCTTAGCTTGTGAAAGAGATGTTTAGAGTTTAGGGTAAGTATTTGCATTTATCAAGTTTCTTAGGGTACGTCTAAGAGCGTACTTCTTAGACTACAAGCCTCTTTCAATAGTGGCTTTTTCGAAAGAGACTTTCAAAAAAGCCTCTTTCGAAAGAGAGCGTCTAGACTAAGGCCGTTTCTAGACTGCAGGGTTTTTTTCGAAAAAAGTAGCCTTTTTTCAAAAAAACTTCACCTGCGTCTAGACTACAGCCGCGTTCTTTTGAAATTAAATTGGAAGAACGCGGCTTTTCTTTCAACGGCGGCACTCCTCTTTTCACGAGGAAGAACGCTTTTTTTTGAAAATGCTCTTTTGAAAAAAGACATTCTTGAATGCAAACAGTGCTTTTTCAAAAGAGAGCTCTCTTTTGAAAAAGCGGCTTGCTTTTCTGAAAGTACTGCTTGCAGTCTAGACGCTCTTTTTCGAAAGGGGCTTTTTCAAAAGAGGCTTGCAATCTAGATGTAGCCTAAAAGAAGATTTTTCAAAAAAGCGGCTTGCTTTTTCGAAAAAGAATCTAGATGCTCTCTTTCAAAAAAGCCCTGTTTTCGTTCAATAGCATCTTTTTCGAAAGATGACTTTTAAAAAAAGGCGATATTCCTCAGAAAATGAAGTTTACTGCAGTCGACAAAACTGCTGCATTCTTTTGATTTACTTTTGAAAGAACGCGGCTGTAGTCTAGATGCAGGTGACGTTTTTTTGAAAAAAAGCTACTTATTTCGAAAAAACCCTGCAGTCTAGACACACCTTGAGTGGATTAGGGTTAGCTGGTGTTTTTAGTTACTTTAATTTAGTAACTTACTTTGATCTGACTTTTATCACTGACAACCACTTAAGTCTTACTTTTTATTACTTAGTAAAACTCTTTTGTTTATTATCAAGCCCAGTGTAAATAATTGTTACCGGGTGGGGGAAGCAACCATTGTGCATCTCTCTCTCATAGCTAAAGAGAGCTTCCCTTATGAGCTTTCTCTGTGTAAAACCTTTACTTGGACTAAGATGGATTTTTATTAGGGATTTTGGTTTCTTTTGCAGGTTGGTTTCCTGGGTGCTGAGCCCTTATAGTTTAGCCCTCCTCACGCTGAACTGATTCTGCATTTGTGTTACTCTGCAGGGGGACGGCTGCCCCAACTTTATGCCTCTGGGGAAGACCAGAGCTTCTGGCCCAGCAGGACAGGGAGGTGAGGAATCCCAGAGGGCAGGATGGAGGACATCAGTGGCTTGATCAGCACACAGGGAGACAACCCCAAGTGGACTTCTGTGTTCCAACTTGTCACAACGGTGATTAACCGTTTTCATAAAATAAGGTGATCAAAATCATTTGAAATGTTGCATTTGCCATAAATCCTGCCAGGAAATAGAAAAGATCCATAACAATTTCAATCAATATTTTGACTGTGCATAGCAAACAGTCATGAAAAAGGAGTCCACACTGGGTGCAACGAAATGACAACAGCTTCAAAACTTGAAAAAAAGGTGCCAAAACACCAGTTATTTTCAACCACCTCTACTTCAAATATTGTTCAAAAATATCGTGCCTCCCACTCCATATATTTCCTCTCACCTTACGGTACCATGGGAGCAGAGGTGTCTCCTCAAACAAAGTTTCCATCTGGAAAGGATGGATGAAGACATTCTCCATCGCAGATAGAAGAGCGAAGGCCGCGGAAGTGGAATTTGAATCCCACCGTGTGTTATTTTTTAGCCCTTTCATGAAGAAACGAATGGGTCTGTCGGGATAGATCCTGGCAGCAGATTCTACAGAACATGAAACCAAGGGAGGAGGCTCCAGGCGGTCTGTGGTCTCCACGAAGATGATGCTTCTACTCTGGCTCAAATCCTCCTCTTGCATTGGGAGTGGCTCAGGAGTGGGCTCGCATGAGAAGATGCAGCCAGACGGCCGGGAAAGTTTATAAACAACGGAAAAGACAAAGACAAAAAAGAACCAGAGCACGAATTTGATCTCCTTCAGCATTGCTGCTTTTCCTTGGACCGATGAGTCTTAATAAAAACAAATAAAGTCAGTATCAGCGGTTCACTGTTTATGGCTGGGACAGGACGGGATTTCAAATGTTTATTTTTACCTTGGATTATTTCTTATGCGCTTGACAGCTTGTCACAATAGTGGGGAATCAAGAGTTAAACCAAATCACAGACCTGAGTTGGCATCAGCCTCTTTGAATCTGGCAGTGGTTTATGAAAAAGGCTTGTCATGCTAAAGGAGATTAGAGAGGATATGGGCTGGTAGGGTCTCTACCACTGAAGGTGCGAACAGCTTTCTGAGTGGTATCCTTCCTGTCTCAGCAATCTATCTATTGACTTTGATCTTTATCTCCCTAGGTTTAAGTACCCATTCTCCAGATACTTAATAACGCCTTGTTTCCCATTCCCCACCCCTTCCTTTTTCCTTTCTCTTCCCCTCTCCTATTTATTTCCAGTTTTCATATCCCCTACTCATAACTCCGGTCATCTAAAGAAGTGGCCTGTGCCCACGAAAGCTCATGGTGACATCTACATGTTTTGTTAGTCTATAAACTGCTACCAGACCATTTGTTGTTTTTTAATAATAATAGGGGATTTCAGTTACCCCCATATTGACTGGGTACATGTCACTTCAAGATGAAATGCAGAGACAAAATTTCTCAATACCTTAAATGACTGCTTCTTGGAGCAGCTGGTACAGGAACCCACAAGGGACGAGCCAATTCTCGATTTAGTCCCGAGTGGCACTCAGGTTCTGGTCCAAGAGGCAACTGTAACAGGACCGTTGGGAAATAGTGACCATAATATAATAACACTTAACATTCCTGTGGTGGGAAGAACACCTCAGCAGCCCAGCACTGTGGCATTTAATTTCAGAAAGAGAAACTAAGCAAAAATGAGGAGGTTAGTTAAACAGAAATTAAAAGGTAGAATGACTAAAGTAAAATCCCTGTAAGCTGCATGGACACTTTTCAAAGACACAATAATAGAGGCCCAACATAAACATATGCCCCAAAGCGCCACTGTGGCTTAACAACCATGTAAAAGAAGCAGTGAGAGAGAAAAAGGCATCTTTTAAAAAGTGGAAGTTCAATCCTAGTGAAGAAAACAGAAAGATGCATAAACACTGCCAAATTAAGTGTAAAAATGTAATTAGAAAAGCCAAAAAGAAGTTTGAAAAACAGCTAGCTAAAAACTCAAAAGGTAATAACAAAATGTTTTTTAAGTACATCAGAAGCAGGAAGCCTGCTAAACAACCAGTGGGGCCCCTGGACGATCGAGATACAAAAGCAGCACTTAAAGACGATAAAGTCATTGAGTAGAAACTAAATGAATTCTTTGTTTCAGTCTTCATGGCTGAAGATGTTAGGGAGATTCCCAAACCCGACCCATCTTTGGAGGAGAGAAATCTGAGGAATTGTCACAGATTGAAGTGTCATTAATGGAGGTTTTGGAATTAATTGATAAACGTAACAGTAACAAGTCACCGGGACCAGATGGCATTTACCCAAGAGTTCTGAAAGAACTCAAATGTGAAATTGCAGAACTATTAACTATTGTTTGTAACCTAGCCTTTAAATCAGCTTTAGTACCCAATGACTGGAAGATAGCTAATGTAATGCCAATATTTAAAAAGGGCTCTAGAGGCAATCCCGGCACTTACAGAGCAGTAAGTCAAATGTAAGTACTGGGCAAATTAATTGAAACAATAGTAAAGAATAAAATTGTCAGACACATAGAAGAACATAATTTGTCGGCTGGACGCCCCATCACAGACTCCCCCACTCCAGATGTCTCCCCGTGGGAGGGGCAGGTATCGTCTCCCCTGCCTCTGACATAGCTAACACCAGAGCCCCTCCCTCTCCTGCCCAGCGTCACCCACCTCCAGCCCAGGGCATCTCTTCCTTTCTTCCCCCAGGATTCTGGGTCATGCGGAGCCACCAGAAAGGCCCCGTCCTCACCTGCTTCCCTTCCCCAGCGAGTCCCCCAGCAGCACCCTCTCTCCCAGGGCCTGAATCCCCACAGAGCCCTTCCCCCGTCCCCTCTTTCCCACCTGTGGGCCCCTGCACAGTGTCACACCCTCTGTCCCTGGTCTGGAGCCGCTCTCATGCCAGGAACCACTGAGCCCTCTTCATGCCTCGGCCTTCTGGGTGGGTCCCTCAGCGTTCCCCCTTCTGCTCTACCAGCCTTCAAGCCCTCTGTCGGAGCCACGGTGACTCTGGCAGTCTCCCCACTGGGGCCACTTCCCCAGGAGGGGGTAGGGCTCCTGGGCCTATGCTCCGCTCTAAGATCCAGAGACCTTCAGCCCAGCAGGCGAGAGGGGTAGGCTTCCTGATGAATTCTGGAAACAGAAAAGGCAGGATTGGCCACAGCCTGAATGTGCAGCACAGGGGAAGGACGAGTCAAATATGCTATTTGGTTTGTGTGTGCGTGTTGGTGCGTGGGTACGTACGTGGGCTTATCTTTGATTTTGAATGTCTGGCTCATTGCAAAGTTTCCTTTGTTGGTTTTTTTCCTTTCATCGTCACTTAGCAAATGACCCGAGGGGCTGAGATTAGAGGAGCTGGATCTTCCAACTCCCTTGAGCAAGAGGGTGCCTCACTTTCACTTGACTGACGGAGGACGGAAGTTAAGGGAAGGTGAGGAGGAGTGCTATGGCGGACTCAGAAATCAACTGGCGGCAACTTTTCAAGCAGACCGTCAGGCACCATAGAGCAGTCTGAAGGTGTATCTTATTCCTTCTTTGAAGTAGGAATAAGAGCCTCCGGAAAAGGGCGCTTTTTCCGGAGGATCAGGGCCAGTGTAGACGCTCTTTTCCGGCTTTTCTAAAAGCCGGGAAAAAGCGGCGGACATTTTTATTTAAATGCCGCGGGGGATATTTAAATCCCCCGCGCATTTCCCTGCTACGATGGCTGAAATTAACATGCCCCTTCTGGAAAAGGGGCCAATGTAGACGAGCCCAAACTGTAGGGGAGCATTTTAACCAGCCTGGACATTCAATAATGGATTTCAAAGTGGCCATCTTACCAAAAAAGGATTTCAAAACCTAAATCCAATGGGAGACAGCTGAGCTGGAGTTCCTTTACAAATTCAACTCCATCAACCTAGGATTGAATAAGGGGTCTTAACTGGTTAACGGACTACAAAGGCAATTCCCCCCCCCCTTGACTTTCACATCCCACATCAACTGCTGTGAATGAGCCACTTCTACCCTGACTTGATTAGCTTCATTAACAGAAGTAACTTGATTCTTTTCTTGTCTATCTATATCTATATCTATATCTATATCTATATCTATATCTATATCTATATCTATATCTATATCTATATCTATATCTATATCTATATCTATATCTATATCTAATCTGCAGTAACCATCTATAATACTCACTAAGCCTGTGAATTAACTGAGTACATTCTACTGCTAAATTGGGAAATATACCCATATTGGTTTATCTTGTAACATGTCTTATTAATTAATTAATCAAATCAGAATGCCAAGTACCAGGTACTGCACACCAATTATGAGCCACAGAAAAACATAACATGTAGGGGAAAAGTCAACCAGCCTATTGAAAAGGGAAATCCTGCCTCACCAAACTATTAGTATTCTTTGAGGGGGTCAGCCACCTTCTGGACCAGGATGATCTGCTAGTGATAGGGTACTTAGATTTTCAGAAAGTCTCTGACAAAGTCCCTCATCAAAGGCTCTTAAGCACAGTCAGTTGTCATGGGATAAAAGGGAAGGACTTCTTATGGATTGGTACCTGGTCAAAAGATAGGAAACAAAGGGTAGGAATAAATGGTCAGTTTTCAGAGGAGAGGGAAGAAAACATCAGGATCCACTTGTAGAATTGGTTCTGAGACCTATGAGGGTCAACATATTCATAAGAGACCTGGAAGAACATGGCA
The DNA here is from genome assembly GCF_049634645.1 of Pelodiscus sinensis. Taxonomy (NCBI): domain Eukaryota; kingdom Metazoa; phylum Chordata; order Testudines; family Trionychidae; genus Pelodiscus; species Pelodiscus sinensis. Next base: position 2,389,833 of record NC_134720.1, on the reverse strand, counting down.
AATTGTGATGTGGCAAAGTTTCTAGTGTAGTCCCCTTACTAAAGGGGCCTCTGTTTTTTCCCTGGAAAGACCCTGTGTGCTGCAATCCAGACTACAATTCCCATGAGCCCTTGGGAAAAACAGGAAGGAAGGAGTCTTGTGGGGGAGATGACTCTCTCGCCAGGTGCTTGAAGAAAGAGGCCTAGGAGTCTGGGACTCTGCCTTGGAGTTTGGAACGGAAGGGGAGCCAGGCTGCTGTCAAGGAGATTGATCCATTGCAGGGGCTGTTGGATGCAGCTACAGACCGGGACTAGATGCCTTTGGAACTGGGATTTAGCAGGCTGCTTCCGATAGGCACAGCATGAGGCAGTAAGTTTCTGGGCCTTGTTGAAAAAGTGCTGCCTGGGACAGAGCTGCTGTCTAGCCTGGACAGAATCTCCACTACAGCTGCAACATCAGCGCCAACGCAAGCAAGCATCTGGACTCTGAGTCCAGGGGTGTGCACACTCTGGGGTGGGGTCACTGTTGTACAAATGTTAGCTGTATAAGCTTCCATTATTGCTAAGTTTTGATAATGCTATTCATTGCTAAACTGTTAATCCCTGTTTATTTAAGTTATGTAAAGATTGTTTATTTTAAGATATTCTATTAGATGTCTATGATTTGTAGCTGTTCTGGAATTAGATCCAGATGATAGTTGGAATGAGTGTGTTCCTGGAGGCTCTCAAGGCACCAGTGTGTGTACAAGGCCAGCCAGGCGGAGGCACCGCCATTTTACATTCATCACAAGCAAGGGACCGCAGCAAGGGAGTGGATAGGGCTTTCCCCAACTAAACACCATCACCACTAGGGTGCTCAGGATCTCTTTTGGGTTAAAACACCAGGCGCCCAGGCACACCTGTGAGTGTGACCTGCTCCCAGTAACCCGGGGAGGAAAAGGGGGGTTACACTAGATAATATAAAATTAATCAAAATATTAAGTCCAAAGCAGACTGAGAAATGTTACCAAAGGAATTCACAAAATGGGTTGACCGGGGAACAAATTGGCAAATGAAATTCAGTGGTGAGATGTGTGAAGAAATGCACATTGTCACACGTAATACTAAGCACAAATAAAATATGCTGAGATCTAAATCATCTATTAGTACTCAAGAAAGATCTTGGCGTCATTGTGGATAGTTCTCTGAAAATATCTTCTTGTCATGCAGGAACAATCTAAAAAGCAAACAAGCTTTAGGAAAACAATAGATAAGAAGACATCAAATATCATAAAGGCACAATATAAATTCACTTCATGACCATATGTTGAATATTGCAGGCTGTCCGGTTTGCCCCATCTCCAGAACAAATAAAAAGATTATTTAGAATTGAGAAAAGGTTTGGAAAAGGGCAACAGAACCAAGTAAGAGTCCGGAACAGCTGCAGCATGAGAAGAAATGAAAAACTGGGGACTGCTCTGCTTAGAAATGGATCGACCAAAAAAGGAGATGATAGAGGTGGGAAAAATTGATGAACGTGGAGAAAGTGAATAGAGAAATCCTCCACGTCCTATAAGAATCAGGGATCTCCCAATGCAATGAATAGGCGGCAGGTTTCAAACAAACCAAAGGAAGGACCTTTCCCCCCAACATCCAGGCAGCCTGTGGAGTTCATTGCCGGGGACGTGCACAGGCCAGAAGCAGAGCTGGGCTCACACAAGAATTAGGTCGGTTCTGGGAGGGCAGGTTCCTCGCTGGCTATTGGCCAGGAGGGCCCATAGGGGAGCCCCGTGCTCGGAGGCGCAGGGAAACGCGGGCTGCCCCAAGCTGGGATGGGGTGACAGGATCCCTCACAGTTGCCTTGTTCTGCTCCTGCCTTCCGACGCACCTGGCACCACCAAGGCGGAGTCCCAGGACGCTCCACTCACCTCTTGTCTGGCGCCTCCCACCGCTCAGCCTGGGGTTTAGTGCGTCAGGCCCCCTCTCCTCCACGGTTCGTTCACTGCCGCTCCCTCTGTCCCGTCCTCTCTCTCGCTCTGCCCTGCAGCTCCTCACCCACTGCGGAACTAAATCTACTCTGTTCCCTGCCCGCCAGCCCGGTCCCACAGCGCTCCCCCTGCCAGGGCACGGCTCGTCCAATCTCTCCCTCCCACAGTGACCCAAGGGCTCTGCTCATTCGCTGCCCTGCTGAGGCCGCTTCCCCAGGGCTGGGTGGGGGGACGTTCAGCCCAGCAGCTCTGTTCTTTCCTCCCCGCCCTCACTGCCTGCCCTGCCCGGCTTCCTACAGCTCCTGGTTCAAGTTTAATCTGCTCTAGATACTCCTCCCTGTATTCAGGGTGTGACTGCAGTTTATGGGCATCAGCCTCTACAGGGTAAATTTCCAGCTTCCCTGAGCCTGTTAGCACTCAGTTTCCTGCTGCCTGGCTCTTCCTTCAGGTGCTTGCTGTGGGCTCAGTCCTAACGCCCTCCAGCCTGTGTTGGCTCTACTCCCCATCACAGACTCCCCCACTCCACATCGCTCGCCGTGGGAGGGGCAGGTATTGTCTCCTCTGCCTCTGACATAGCTAAGCTCAGAGACCCTCCCTCTCCTGCCTTGTGTCACACACCCCAGCCCAGGGCATCTCTTCCTTCCTTCCCCCAGGATTCCAGATTGTGCAGAGCCACCTGAAAGGTCCCCTCTGTAGCTACCGCCCTGGCTCTCCTTTCAGGGGCAGGCTGTGCAGGTAACAGGCCTACCTGTCCTGCGTGGGTGAACACCCCATGACAGTCGGAAGACAGGGCTCTCGGCTACATGTTCTGACCCTGAATAGCTGTTCTTATGGTCTTGAACTGCATGAAAGTTCTCCTGGGAGGTCTCTGGAAGCTCTGGCCTATTTGTGGAAATTCAGCCTCCATCGTCCTGCAAAAATTGTACAAAATATTTCACCCAGGTCTTGTCAAGGTGCTTAAATCCCCTAAGAAAAACTGCAGGCAAAGATTGAAATCAGAGCTAAGCCCATTGGAGAGCAGACATTTATCTACATGGGGAGAGCACACATAATCTTCTGGGGGTCCCAATAGCCCAAGAACATTGGCTTTTGGGGGCCCACATGTAAAAGGACTGTGCCAGGGACATGGAAAATCAGCATCCGCAGCGTGTGCCTACAGGAGAGCTGGGGAGTCTGGGGGTGCCCAGGGTTGGTGGGGGCCCACGTCATTCTATCTCCACGTCTCCTTTCTATGCCAGTTGCTGATCAGTGCCCTAGACTCTGGCCTCTCAATAGGCTGTTTTCAGCTCACAGTCCTCATTCAAATGGGCACAGAGGTGATCTGGGACCTTGAAAACAATGGGCTGTGGTGAGCAGGAAGCAACGTTCCCCCTCCACCCTCAGGTAATGATTCAGAGAGGAAAACAGACATGGGGCCCTCCCTTCGGCCTACGTCTCTGATACACGTTCTCCCTCAGCAAGAGAGGGACACAGACCTTATACTCCACAGTCTGGGGGTCCCAGCAGGCTGGCAGGAGCCCTTATGTGTGCCTGTAGCCCAGCCTCAGCCTGTCCCGGACCCCGGCATGGGCCTGGCACAGCTAGGCGCATGGACTGCTATTTGTTCCCTCAGGGGAGGGCGCGACTTGGTGCCCTGCGATGGAAGGAGGGTCCAGTCGTCAGGGCCTGTTGACATGGCGCTTCACTACACACCAGAGGGGGCGTTTAGTCTGCACCAGCGTGTTCCACCCCAATGGGCCCACGTGGCCCCTGCTGCCCCACACCAGAACTTCCCTGGGGCATGCTGCCCTTACCCTGCTTGCAACGGCGCCACCATGGAGCTGTGGGGCCGCCCATGGGGTGCTCCTTGTCCGCAGAGGACCGGCTCTGCCACAGAAAGGGCCCCTGGCACAAAGGGCCTGGGAAGGGATCTGGTGGCTGTGAAACGACATGGTTAAATGACGAGGGGTAGGGGCCCCACGGGTGACAGGGAAACAACCACATGGGAGGTTGTTGGCTCTGTGCCTGCACACGCCGGGTTTCCAGAGCTAGCGCAGGCCGATAGTACACAATTCTGAGCTGTAAAAAGGCCGGAACAGGGCAATTTCCTGCAATATTCTGGGCAAACCTGAGTTTCTGTTTTCATTGTGGGCTGGGATTGTGTGTGCTCCATGGGAGAGTGGGAGCCCAGCCTTCCAGGTGCTAGTAATATTCTGTGAGGGGACGGGGAGTCCCTCAGTTGTAAGACCAGCAGAGAGACCCCAGCCCCTCGGGGGGACCCCCCACCCTGCCTCACACTGGAGTCTCCCGGCACCCGCAGGCACAGGAAGGGTTTTGGGGTCACTAGGCTGAATTTAAACTGGCTCGGGGCCTGCTTCCCGATCCAGCAACCGGACCGTCTAAGGGGGCCGCTCATCCTTAGGGAAGGCTTGGAAGGGCCGACGCGGAGCAGGGGCCTGCTGGAGATTGGGGGGCGGGGGGGGGGGGGGGGCTCTGACAAACTGATTAACCTGCCTGTCAATGGTTGTGTATTTCACTGTCACAAGGCCAGTGCCTGCTTAGAAACAGCCTGGGGGGGGGGGAATCTGGCTCAGTTGTGTTTGTGTCCAGAGCTGCAATGAGGCAGTTTCAGTGCCCTGGGCAACAGGCATATTTACACCCCTTCCCGCTTTCCCTATTATTTCTCCTCCCCGTTTCTCTGCCCCAGGGTTTTATGCCCTGCCCCTCCCCCTCCACCCCTGGCATTTGCCCCCTCCTCCTGCATTGAGCTCTCCCACATCTCCCAACCTCCTGCCCTAATTCCTGCCCTCCCATCAGCTGCCTGAGCACCCCACTTCTACTCTAACCCCTGCCGCCCCCACACGCCCAGCCCCTCCCTGAGCTCCTCCTAATCCCCCAGCCCTGAGCCCCTCACATCTGCAAGCCGCTGCCCTGACTCCTTTACCCCCCCACCTCCAGCCCCCTTCCCTGAGCACCCCACATCCACTGCCCTGCAGGACCCAGGCAATACCGAGTAACGAACACTGTTGAGTTTGTCATAGTGATTTGTCCAACAGCGAGACAAAATGAGTCATTTGTTATTCACACCCGGCTGGATCTTCAGCTGGCGTGAGGTAGTCCAGCTCCTTTGACACCGGGGAGACCATCCAGTTGGCTTCGGGAGAGTGGTGTCAGGTTGTACCACTGGAAAACAGCTCTGTAGGGCAGAACGCAGTCGTCCCCAGCGGCGCACTGCCAGAAGGGGACTCTTACGTGAAGCACTGTCACCCATTCCCAGTTTCTGACAAACAGGCTAGGGACATTCCTACCCATTCTGGCTAGTAGCCATTGATGGACCTAACCTCCATGAATCTATCTAGCTCTTTTTTGAACCCTGTTAAAGTTCTGGTCTTCACAATATCCTTTGGCAAGGAGTTCCACAGGCTGACTGTGCGCTGCGTGATGAAAAACTTTCTTTGGTTGGTTAAACCTGCTACCTATTCATTTCATTTGGTGACCCCTACTTCTTAAGTTATGGGAACAAGTCAATAACTTTTCCTTATTCACTTTCTGCACACCCGTCGTGATTTAATAAAACTCGATCACATCCCCTCTTAGTCTCCTCTTTTCTAAGCTGAAAGGTCCCCGTCTTTTTAATCTCTCTTCATAGGGTACCTGTTCCAAACCCCTCAGCATTACTGTTGCTCTTTTTTTAACTTTTTCCTCAATACTAAGATACCTTTTTTTTGGTTTGTTTTAGATGAGGTGACCGCATCTGTACGCAGCATTCAAGAAATGGGTGCACCATGGATTTATACATGGGCAATAAGATGTTCTCTGTCTTATTCTCTATCCCTTTTTTAATGATTCCTAGCATTCTGGTTGCTTTTTTGACTGCCGCTGCACGTTGAGTGGACGTTGTCAGAGAACTATCCACAGTGACTCCAAGATCTCGCTCTTGAGCGCTAACAGCTAATTGAGGCTGTGTCTAGACTGCAGGCTTCTTTCGAAAGAGCCTCTTTCGAAAGATCGCGTCTAGACAGCAGGCGGATCTTTCGATAGAGGAAATCCGCTTTTTCGAAAGAGAGCACCCAGCGAGTCTGGATGCTCTCTTTCGAAGACGGCCTCTTTACATTGTAGAACGCCTTCTTTCGAAAGAGGAACTTTCGAAAGAAGGCGTTCTTCCTTGTGAAACGAGGTTTACCACCATCGAAAGAAAAGCCGCATTCTTTCGAAATAATTTCGAAAGAACGCGGCTTGAGTCTGGACGCAGGGGAAGTTCTTTCGAAAAAAGGGTACTTTTTTCGAAAGAACCCCTGAGTGTGGACACGGCCCAAGTCCCCATGAACTTGTACCTAGAGTTAGGACTATGTTTTCCAATGGGCATTACTTTGCATTTATCAGCATTAAAATTCATCTGCCATTTTGTTGCCCAGGCTCCTAGTTTTATGAAATCCTTTGAAGCTCTTCACAGCCTGCTTTGCTCTTAACTATCTTGAGTAGTTTAGTATCATCTGCACATTTTGCCACCTGGCTGCTTACCCCTTTCTCCAGATCATTTATAAATAGGTTGAAAAGGATCAGGTCCCAGTATGGACCCTTTGGGGCATAGTTGCTGGGCGGAGGAGCCAACTTGGCTGCTGAGGGCCGTGGGAGGGGCTGCAGAGTTCAAAGGTCGCTCTCCACTTCGGAAGGAGGGATTCTAAATCAGCGCTGCCAAGTCTTGGGATTTGATCAAAAGTGTTTCTCTTAAAGCCCCAGCTGCTGGAGTCACGTTACCAGCGATGCTCCGCGGCGAAAAGCCTGAAATCAAGAGAAAAGCCTGAAATCAAGAGCGAGAGAACGCTGGGGGTCAGGACCCAGAAAGCAAAGAAAGCAGAACCAACGTTAGGTGTTATATGTTTTTTTAAAATACCGTCTTGCTTTTCAAGCCAATCACGTGGTTTTGAGCAGGACTGTTCTCTGGGCTGCCGTTGTGTTGTGCCTGGGACGGGATCGACAGCAGCTGGCTGTGGCTTGCAGCAGGCGCTGGGGGCTGTTGGGTTGGAGTGATGTGAGGATTAAGCTAAAAGGATGGAGCTGTTAAAACACAAGTGTTCTTGTTTCACTGCAGAGAACAGGAATTACCTGCAGGGCAGGAGATGCAAACACTGATTACTCGATTCATGCCATGTTAGGACGGGGAGAGGCCAGAGAGGAGGCGGTTGTCTCCACAAACATGTAGCATGTGGCAAGCAAGACTGTAAATCTATCCCTGGCCTCCCACGCTCTATCTGGCCGGGTGACTCCCTGCTGACATGAACTAGCCCTTCCCTAGTGTGCAGCAATCAACTCCCTTTTCCAAGCGGGGCAGCTCCTCCGACTGCCAGATCTTACATGAGATCGTCAGTGTTCTTGCGGAAATTCAAGCGGCCAGTGTAGACAGCTGGCAAGTTTTTCCGCAAAAGCAGATGATTTTGCGGAAAAGCTTGCCAGTCTAGACACAGCCGCAGTGTTTTCATGATGCTCTAATGATCCTTAAGTTGCTTGAATATCAAGGTCTTTTGTTATCTTAATCAAAAAACAGAACTATGTAGTACTTTAAAGACTAACAAGATGGTTTATTAGGTGATGAGCTTTCGTGGGCCAGACCCACTTCCTCAGATCAAATAGTAGAAGGAAATTGTCACAACCATATATACCAAAGGATACAATTAAAAAAAAAAGAACACATATGAAAAGGACAAATCAAATTTTCAGAACAGAAGGGGGATGAGGGGGGGAGGTAAATGTCTGTGAGCTAATGATATTAGAGGTGATAATTGGGGAAGCTATCTTTGTAATGGGTAAGGTAATTATATTCTTTATTCAAACTCAGTCGTGAAGTGTCGAATTTAAGCATGAATAACAGTTCAGAGGATTCTCTTTCATGTGTGGTCTTAAAATGCCGTTGAAGCAGGATGCAGGTAATTAAGTCATTGAGACAGTGTCCTTTCTGGTTGAAAAGTCAAGAAACTGTTTTTTCTTTGTGACCCTGTCTAATATCTGTTTTGTGGGCATTGATCCTTTGGCGAAGTGTCTGAGACGTTTGTCCAATGTACATAGCAGACGGACACTTTCGGCACATGATAGCATAAATTATATTTCTGGATGCGCAGAAATATGTGTTCTTGATCTTAATCACCCTGCCTCCTCCAAAGGCAAAGCTGGGAGCAGGCAAACTATTGCAGTAAAGAGCTGCCTCTGGAGCTAAGGCAGGTGCTTTAAGCAGATCTCAACTATGAAATCCAGGGATTCAAACTTTAGGGCAGCTACTGACCCCCTGGCCCCTCATAAATTACACCCTTGCCTTCTCTGCTCAGCAGCACTGCGATCGGCATAATGGAGAGGGTTAACAACGCCAGGGCAATGGGGATGGGCCACGTTTGCTTGTGTAGCTCAGTAACTCAGAGCTTGTATGGTTCAAGCTGCCTTATTTCAGTCCCGTCAACTCCCCCGGGCTGCAATCAGCTCCCTCTCCTTCAGCTTCTGCCTTGCTGCTTGATAGATCCCAACTGGGTAATAACCTTTCGATCAGCTAATCAGCCATCAAGGGAAGGTGGAGGGACACGATCTCTACCCCCTGCTCCTCTCTGCTCTTTTTGCAGACTTGTTTAAGTAATTGATGTCACCGGTTAAGGGGTTATTTTTTTAAGGAAAGACATTGCTGTGAACGTTCTTTTGTTTTATGTGTGTGTGTATATATATAAAAGGAAGTTACTCACCTCGTGCAGTAACGACTGTTCTTCGAGGTGTGTGTTCCCGTGGGTGCTCCACTGTAGGTGATGGGTCTTCCCCGGAACCGCAGATCGTAGACTTTTTCATAGCAGTTAGCAGTCGAGCCGCACGTACACACAGAGCCTCTCGTGCTGGTGGCAGTTGACAGTTGAGCATGGCCCAACCTCCTCCCTTCAGTTCCTCGTCTACCGCAGAGCGATTGGACTCTGAGTAGCAGGGAGGAAGGGAGAGTCCTGGAGCATCCATGGGGACTCACACCTCGAAGAACAGTGGTTACTGCATGAGGTAACTTCCTTTGCTTCTTCAGGTGATGTCCCCCTGGCTGTTCCACTGTAGGTGACTACAAAGCGGTACTTGCTGTGGCTGGCGGGACTCGGAGTCACTGCTTCGAAGCGGCAGATAGAACTGCCTTAGACGCGGATGTGTCAGTCGCCAGTTGAGGCGTAATGTTTGAGAATGTGAGGTCCAGTGACCATGTGGGTGCCCGATAAATGTCTTTAAGAGGCACCCCCTTAAGGAATGCCGCAGATGTTACTGTATCACGGGTGGTGTGTGCCCTTAGGGCCATCTTTAGTGGTTTGTTACCAAGGGAGTGGCATGAGAGGATGCAGCTCGTTATTAACTTCGACATGTGTGGTGTGGAGAGTGGGTTGCCCCTGGAGTAGTTTGCGACAGAGACAAAGAGGCGTGGGAACTGGCGAGAACGTCTGCGTTGTGTTGATGTAAAAAAGCCAGGCCCTTCTGACATCGAGGATGTGAAGCATGGCATGTGTAGTCAATGAATGTGGCTTTGGAAAGAACGCAGGTATTACTATAGATTCGTTAATGTGAAATCAGGTGTTGACTTTAGGTATAAAGGCTGGATGTGGTCTCAAAGTCACTTCATCTTTAGTGGAGACCGGGTATGGGGTCCCCACCATTACGGCTCCTAACTTGCCCACCGTCCTTGCTGACATGATCGTCCCCCAGAGAAAGCACCTTCATTGTGAAGAACAGGCGAGGGCATGTGGCCATAGTTTCAAAGGGGGCCCTCATAAGGGTCTTCAGGACCAAATTCAGATCCCAAGGGGCATTGTACTCTACGCGGTGGGAAGAAGTTCTGAAGGCCCTTAAGGAATCTTTTTATCACAGAATGCGCAAACCCCAGTGAGTCTTCCCTGCAGTCATGAAAGGCTGTAATGGCTGACAAGTGTTCTTGTATGAAAGACATTGACAGGCCTTCACTCTTTGTATAAGTAGTCAAGTGTAACGTGGATTGGTGATTTGTCTGGACTGGGTTCTCTTTGATGACACTACGATGCCAAGCGTTTCTTTTTGCTGGTAAATTGCTCTAGAGGTGCGTCTCGCTATGCATGAGAACGTTTGTGACCTGTTCCGAACAGGCTGCTTCTGTGCCTCAAAACCGGACAGAAGCTGGGCATGGAGATGAAGGGGATTAAGAATGCATCTCCCCTGGAGAGCAGGTTAGATAGGTTTAGGTTGGACCTGAGGAAAATTTCCCGTCAGGGTGGTGAAACACTGGAATAAATTGCCTAGGGAGGTTGTGGCATCTCCATCTTTGGAGATATTTAAGAGCAGGTTGGACAGACACTAGCACTGAGGGAACAGAGTGTTCCCCACCTTATTTTGTTTGCCTTTGAAGTGGTAATAAAGTATCAGTGATCTAAGATGAATTGAGGTCAAAAGGTTGAAGGTTTTATCTATGAGGAGAAAATTGCCTGAAGCGGTGGGAAGACTTTGTCTATAGCCAAGGGTGGTAGACGAGGAACTGAGGGGCGGGGGTCCGACCGCGCTCAACTGTCACCTGCCACTAGCGCAAGAGACTCTCTGAGCTCGCGCAGCCTGACTGCTAACTGCTATGAAAAAACAAATGGTCTGGTAGCACTTTGAAGACTAACAAAACATGTCGATGGCGTCATGAGCATTCGTGGGCACAGCCCACTTCTTCAGATGACTGGAGTTTTGAGTTTAGGATGTGCAGACCCAAAATAAATAGGAGAGAAGGGGGGGGCGAGGAAAGAAAAGGAGGGGAGTGAGAGACAGGGAGTCTACACAAAGAGCTGTTTGCACCTTCAACGACTGTTAAGTTGATAGTGTCCCAACCATCCTTCATTGTGATTGAGTCCATTAGCATGTGAAGTGAATTTGCGGATGAACTCTAATTCCAATGTTTCTCTGTGTATCTGGCTAGTAGAATTGGTTTGTGACAAGACAGCCACTTGAAGATCTTTTAAACAGTAATTAGGAAGATTAAAGTGTTCCCCAATAGATTTCTGTATGTTTCCTTTACGTGTATCTGATTTGTGTCCATTGATTCTTTTTGCAGAGACTGTCCCGTTTGTCCAATATATATAGTGGTGGGGCATTACTGGTATTTTATGGCATAGATCAAATTGCTGGATGCTAATGGACTCAATCATGATGAAGGATGGTTGGGTCACTATCAACTTAATAGTCGTTGAAGGTGCAAACAGCTCTTTGTATAGACTCCTATGTCTGGAAGGATACCATCAATTGACTTTGATTCTTATCTGCTTAGTTTTAACTACCCAATCTTCAGATACTTACTGATTCCCTCTAGCCCCCTGTTCCCATTCTCCTCCTTTTTTTCCTCCCCCCACCCTTCTCTCCTATTTATTTTGGTTCTGCACATCCTAAACTCAAAACTCTGGTCATCTGAAGAAGTGGGCTGTGCCCAAGAAAGCCCATGATAACATCTACATGTTTTGTTAATCTATAAAGTGCTACCAGACCATTTGTTGCTTTTTTTCTGTACAGACTAAATCGGCTACCCCCTAATGCTATGAAAAAGTGTCTCATCTATGGCTCTGGGGAAGACCCGTCACCTACAGTGGAGCACTCACAAGGACATCACCCGAAGAAGAACACAAATTTGACTAGCTAGCAAAGTATTAATTGAGCTCATTTGAAATAGGAAGTGAAGGTGAATGGAGTTTAGGAGGTTTAGTAGAGGATAAAATGTAGCCAAGTAATCAGCTAGGCAGTGATCCCAGGATCCTATGAACCAGGAGTGTGGTGAGCAAGACACGAGAAGTCATTCTTCTGCTCTACTCTGTGCTGATCGGGCCTCAACTGGAGTGTTGTGTCCAGTCCTGAGCACCACATTTCAAGAAAGATGTTTAGAAATTGGAGAAGGTCCAGAGAAGAGCAACAAGAATGAAGAAGGTCTAGAGAACATGAACTAGGAGGGAAGGCTGAAAGAAATGGGCTTGTTTAGATTGGAAAAGATAAGACTGAGAGGGGACATGATAGCGTTTTTCAAGTACCTAAAAGGGTGTTACGAGGAGGAGGAAGAAAAATTGTTCTCCTTGGCTCTGATTATAGGACAAGATGCAATGGGATTAAATTGCAGTCAGGGAGTGTGGCGGGTTTTAAGGGTGCGAGCTCCACACCCCAGATCCCCCGGGCTGGGCCAGCGGGGTGGGGTGGGGCTCCGCGAACCCACCGCCTTCCGAATGCCCAGTTACCCTGCCCTCCGGGGCTCACGGGCGAGTCCGGTCCCAGGTGCGATCACCCCTCGCCCCGAATAGGGCCGAGGGGGCTCGGCGGACCCGGACCTGTAACTTCCCGGGCGGCCCCCAGCCGGGGGTCCGACCGGGGCTCTTGAGCCGTCCCTCTAATCCTTGCCCCCTTGTCTGGTTGCCCCTCTCCGCGGGGAAGGGGAGGGGCGGTGTGTGCGGCTGTCGCCGCCTTGTGGACCTCCACTGAGGTCGGGGCGTAGGGGAATTAAGCAGGAATTAAGCATAAATATTGTTAAACAAATTGTTCAAAAGAAAACGTTACTTACCCAGAGGTACCAAAGACCCAGCCTCCACTCGGTCCAAATTCCATACTCTGTCAGTCTGACAGACGATGCTTTTAATACGGGATTTCTAAATCTACAGGAAGTAAAAGGCCACTGGATGAATGTTTGACTAGCAGCTCACAGATTGTGGTAAACCAAATACAGGCTAGATCTCCCTGGTCCCCCTCGGGACCTGACCGGTCCCAGATAAAGGATTTTTCCGGACCAGGGGAGGTCGTTTCTGGCTCCCCACCCACAATCTCCACCCCCAGACCCGGCCTGGCCCATCGGCCTCCCAGCCAGCCCCCCACCTCCTGCAGACCCTGCTGCCCTACTGACTCCACTGGTGCCTCCCTGGCCCACTGGAAGGGGGAGGAAGTAGACAGTAGTAAAGAGCCCTCCCCCCAAATGTGGGGGACCTCCGCTCAGAACCCTCCTCTGGTTGGGGAGAAGGGAGCTGACCAGGGATCTGCCACCTGCTAGGGGCTGCTCCAGCCCCAGGGCTAGAAATCCATTCGCACTGGCTCAGGCCCAACTGATGTTTAGTGAAAGAGAAATGGCTCCAACAGGAGAGCCTGGGGGAGGCCCACCTGGAGCATCCCACGGCCCCGTCGTTCAGGGGGCTCACCTGAGACGTCACATCCTTTATCCTCAATGGGCAGAGGGGCTTGACCAAGGTCTCCCAGCACCTGGGTGAGCGCACGAGCCACTAGGGCCACGACACAGCCAAGAACGTAAGCGCATGTCTCACACAGGATGGATGAGGGCATAACGGGGAAGTTTTCCCCCTAGCGCCGGGTCTAGGGCACAGCAGCAAGGGACCAAGTTGCCAGGGTTGCTGAAGTGAGTGGGGAAAAGGCTCCTTCCCCTCACTCCCCCCTTTCCCCAGAACAATCTAGGCTGGGAGGCTATTTTTGTCCTCTGCCTGGAGCTCACCTTGTGGTAGTTATTGGTCCCAGCCTGCAGGAGGAGTTGTTGGGTGGCAATCATCTTCTTCCGCCTCTGGCTCTCCTCCTTTACCCCCTTCAGCTCCTCCGCCTGCTTGTCCAGCTCCTGCCTGGTGCGCTTCAGCTCCTCCTGGGCCATCCGCAGATGCTCCTCATGCAGCGCCACGCTAGCGCTCAGGTACTCCTGCGAGTGCAGCAAGTACTCGATGGTCAGCTGCGCCATCTTCAGGACCTTCAGGAGAACTGGGTCTACAGGCTGCTGGCAGTGCGGGCACTTCTCTGAGTCCAGGTTACAGAAAGTGACGCCGGCAATGTTCTCCTGGAGCGTGGTCATGTCCAGCTCCCGGGCCACCCGCTCCATGTCAATGGCACTGAACCATCTCTGTCTTGGCAGGACTGGAATTTGAAGGTGGGAATTCCGCCAGCGTTGGCCGGCATGTTCCCAAAGACAACCCCGCTAGTTGTGTACGTCTGTGTGTGTGTGTGTGTGTGCCCAGGCATAGCCAGCCACGGAGGTGTGAAGACAGGACAATGCAAGGGGTAGTATGTATTTTGGAAGAAAGGCTGGAAAATAAGAAGGGAAAGGCCGGTAAGTTCATTTATTTTTCTTCACACACTGATCTGCACTGAGTGTCCACATCGACCGTGCGCGGACACAGAGCCACCCTTCCTTTGCATGCCTTCATGACTAATCATATAATTAATCATTGTGATAGATCATCTGATTAATTGCACTGTTAAACAATAATAGAATACCCTTGATTTAAATATTTTTGGATGTTTCCTACATATTCAGAGAGTGCTCACTTTATTTTTGATTACAAATATTTGTACTGTAAAAGTAAATAAATCAATTTCTCCCATTGCAAGTACTGTAATGCAATCTTTTGGCCAAGAAAATTCAAGTTACAAATGTAGAATTTTGTACAAACTAAAACTATGTAAAACCGTAGAGGCTAGAAGTCCACTCAGTCCTACTTTTTGTTTAGTCAAATGCATAGACAAACGTGTTTGTTTACGTTTTCAGGAGATAATGTTGACCCTTTTTATTTACAATGTCACTTGAAAGTGAGAACAGGTGTTCGCATGGCACTTCTGTAGCCGGCATTGCAAGGTATTTACGTGCCAGATGCTCTAAGGATTTGTGTGTCCTTTCATGCTTCAACCATCATTCCAGAGGAGATGTGTCCATGCGGAGATGAGTTCTGCTCAATAACAGTCCAAAGCAGTGGGGACTAATTAATGTTCATTTCACCATCTAAGTCAGATGCCATCAGCAGAAGGTTGATTTTCTTTTCTGAGGGTTCGAGTTCTAAAGTTTCCATACCAAAGTGTTGTTCTTTTAAGATTTCTGACAGCATGCTCTATACCTTGTCTCTCTTAGGGTATGTCTACACAGCAAAGTTATTTCGAAATGACAGCTGTTTTTTCAAAATAACTTTACTAGCATCTACACAGCCAAATCGTTATTTTGAAATTAAGTCAAAATAGCGGAGCGCTTACTTCGAATTTCGTAAACCTTATTCCAGGCCAAATTCGAAATGGCTATTTCAAAATAAGTGCTGTGTAGACACTTATTTCAAACTAGGGGCCCTCCAGCCTTCCCAGGGTGCCCCGGTGGCCATTCCAGCCTCAACCAAGAACACTCCTCTCCCTCTCCCACTCTGAAAGGGGTTGACGCTGGCCTGTGGCAGCTGCAAGCCTGCCAGCCCAGAGCCAGCAGTCACTGCCCCTGACCCAGTGGCCCCAAAATATGAGCCTGCAAGCCACTGGCAGCCAGCCCTCTACAGCTGCTCAGGAGTGAACATCCCTGCTCAAGCAGGTTGAGCAGTGTCCTTTGCCTCTCAGACTCACAAGTCCAGAAATGTAGGTGTCCCACTCACACGCCCAAATTTTCTCCGTACTCCACTCATGGTCACTGCCCTTGGTCAGAGCAGACCAGAGCTCAGAGGTGATCGGCAGAGCTCATCTCCCATCCTTAGGCAGTGGTGATAGCAGGCATCTCACCCACTTCCTTGGTCACTTGCTGCTACTCCCGCCAGCCGCCCTACTGGCCACCTGCTCCTGCCAGCCGCTTGGAGGTGGGAGAGGGGAAGAGAAAGTGTGGGAGAGGGAAACCTTGGAGGAGGGAGCTGGAAGGGGGAAGCAAGGGGAAGAAGGGGGAGGGGAAGCTCAGGGCCCAGGGTTGGGGGTCTCGCCGGACCAACTTGATTTTCATGCAAACCTGCTCCTGGGTTCACATGTGGCCTTTGGTGGCCAGCCTGGCAGCTATCCTGCCATAGATGGCCACATTCTTCCATCTAGTGCAGAGATCATGGACATTGGGGGCATCCCCCCTAACTCTGAATAAGGTCCATGATCTCCACCCTGGACCAGGAAGGCGCCCACCTTCTCCAGCCCCTGTCAGGCTCCTGGGAGCTGGCAGACTGCTCCTGGGGAGCGGTGGAGGGCTGGCTGCCAGTGGCTTGCTGGCTCATGTTTTGGGGCCACTGGATCAGGGGCCCCGGTGGCCACTGCTGGCTCTGGGCTGGCAGGCTTGGAGCTGGCACAGGCACTGTGGCCAAAGTCTACCCCTTTAATGGCTCCGGGGCTGGGGGAGAGAAGAGTAAGTTTTCCTGGTTGTGCCCAGAGTGGCCACCAGGGCTCCCTGGGAAAGGCTGGAGACCCCCTATTTTGAATTAAGTGTCTACACAGCACTTCATTCGAAATAGCTATTTTGATTTTGGCGTTATTCCTCATAGAATGAGGTTTACCAAATTCGAATTAAGCGCTTCGAATTCATTTCGAAATAGCAGTTTGCTTGTATAGACGCTATTAAAGTTCATTTGAAATAACAGCTGTTATTTCAAATGAACGTTGTGGTGATTTCAGCTCTTTATCCGCAGGGCAGGCCAGCAGAAAATAAAGAGACTCCTTGGGTACGTCTAGACTACAGGGTTTTGTCGACAGAAGTTTTGTCGACAGATACTGTCGACAAAGCTTCTGTTGACAAAGAGCGTCTAGACTACAACCAGTTCTGTCGACAAAGCAAGCTGCTTTGTCGACATAACAGTGTGGACGCAAAGGACAGTGTAGATACAATAATGCCTTCTATTGACAGAACTCTGTCAACAAAAGGTGTTATTCCTCGTAGAATGAGGTTTACATACGTCGACAAAACTGCTGAGTTTTGTCGACGTTATGTTGACATAACTCAAAGGCAGTGTGGACGCAGGTATAGTTTTGTCGACAAAAGTCCATTTTTGTCGACAAAACCCTGTAGTCTAGACACACCCCTTATGGAATATGTTTTAGGTCTATCCTTAGAACAGGGGGGAAGTGAGACAGGTTGAACCAGTCTCACAGCTCATGCCTGCAGAGCATGTAGCCAGCTAACGTCGTGTGGTGCTTCTCCCCACCACATCCAATCCACTCAGGTCTGGAAGGGGGAGGCTTGTCCATCTGAGATTCTTCGCAGTGACAGTGTCTCTCCTGCAAGCACTGGTGTCATAGTCTACAATTCCTACATTTAGGGTTAACATGGTTTGTGACCCTCACAATAGCCAAATTAGTTACAACAGGCAAAACATCATTCTAATAACTGAGCAGCTATCAGCCGGACAGCAGTAATTGAACTGGATTTACAAACCACACCCCGGATTTCTTCCCCATTTCAGCAGGAACTGTATTTACATAACAGCTGAATACCTTACAGGGCTAAGCCCCTGAGTGAGCATAATCACACCCAGGACTCCTCTCCCTTCCAGCTAGCTGCATTGGAAGCTGAGAGTCACACCCTGTGCACATGTGTAGTTGGCAGGATTACCAGATAAGCCTGGTTTATTGGTTAATTGCACAGTTGTTCATGCGATGGCATCCCTAAATTAACCCAGCCATGAAAGAGCAAATCCCAGCCACGGGGCATGTGCTGCATAGAGCAGCAGGAGACACCTCAAAGATGCCAAAGTCTGGAACAAAACCTCGCCCCACGGTAGGTTTTCCCCCTTCCTCTTTACCGGACGTGTGTCCAAGGAGTGAATCCCAGCTGGCAAGGGCCTAGATGCCACCGGCCTCCAGCTCCAGGCAGGTCCATGCCAAAGGCCCAGCATGCGAGGGCAGGGTGGAGTGACTCCAGGAAGGGCCCCCGCCCCCCCACCAGCACCCCTAGAACTGAGCTCATAACTTCAGGGTGAGTAGGTGGAGCCTCCAGATTGTTCCCAGACCGGAAGAGCCAAGAGCCTCCATAGGCCACATGAAAGATGAGGAGGGGGACACAGCTGTGTGCTCCCAGAAGGGATGGAACCTCTGGTGGAAGGGGTGGGCCAGCCCTCAGTGCCAGTAGGACCATGGTGCACCCCACTGCCCCCCACTTCAGAGCTGCTGGAGCACGTGACGTGATGATCCAGTGGCCATTTTATGGGTCCAGGGCTTTGGCTGTCACCACTACTGCAGGCTGCTGGCTCCCCAGCCCTCCCATCTCTTGGGTGGAAACACACGTCTCTTTCTCTCGCCTTCCTGACCGGGTATTTCCAGGCAGCACAGCTCTCGGCCATCTCTGAGGAGAAACGCCAGGCAGGCCAGCAGAGGAAGTCTGACCCCTGGGGAATTCATAGTGCAGGCAAATGGCCTCTCAGCCAGGGCCCTGACCAGGGTGGAGGGAGGGGGCAGGGCACAAAGCCATGGGGCAGAAAAACAGGGAGGAGAATCATAGAATCATAGAACTGGAAGGGACCTCAAGAGCTCATTGAGTCCAGTCCCCTGCCCTATCTAATTTGCCCTTAAATATCTCCGGCGATGGAGATTCCACAACCTCCCTAGGCGATTTATTCCAGTGTTTCACCACCCTGACAGGCAGGAAGTTTTCCCTAATGTCCAACCTCAACTTCTCCTGGCCAAAAAGAAAGAAAGAAAGAAAGAAAGAAAGAAAGAAAGAAAGAAAGAAAGAAAGAGAAAAACCCCACGCCTGGACAGTGAATGGGGTGTTTTCTGTGTGGTTGAACTCAGCCTTTGAAATGCAATTTCATTTCAATGTTCTTGGTTCGCTAACTGTATTTTGAAATAAATAATCTGGCAGAGGTTGAATTTCCACCAATAGGCCAGAATTAGCAGGGACCTCCCAGAAAAATCTTGATGTAGTTTAAGACCATAAGAGCAGCCATTCTAGGTCATAACACGTAGCCCAGAACCCTGTTTTCCGACTGTTATGGAGTGTCACTCATGCAGGACTGGTAGCCAGGTAGGCCTATTACCTACCTGGTAGCCTGCCCCTGAAAGGAGAAAGAGGGTGGTAGCTACAGAGGGGACTTTTCAGATGGCTCAGCATGACCTTGAGTCCTTTGGGAAGAAGGTGCCATGGGCTGGGGGTGGGTGACTCTGGGCAGTGGGGGGGGGCCTCTGGGCTTAGCTATGTCAGAGGCAGAGGAGACGATACCTGCCCCTCCCACGGGGAGCCATCTGGAGCGGGGAGTGTCTGCGATAGGGCATCCACCCAACACAGATTACAAAGCAATAGGATTAACTCTACAGCCCACACTTTGAGGAAGAGCCCAGGAGCAGACACCTGAGTGCAAGCAGGCTCATGTAAGCAGGAATATACAACAAAAAAGTTTGCACCAGAGAGGCTGCTGCCCATACAGGGCGGTCACACCCTGGATAGAGGGAGGAGCGTCTGGAGCGGATTGAACCAGAACCAGGAGCTGTAGGAAGCCGGGCAGGGCAGGCAGTGAGGGCGGGGAGAGGAAAGAACAGAGCTGCTGGGCTGAACGTTCCCCCACCCAGCCCTGGGGAAGTGGCCCCAGCAGGGCAGCGAATGAGCAGAGCCCTTGGGTCACTGTGGGAGGGAGAGATTGAACGAGCCGCGCCCTGGCAGGGGAGCGCTGCAGGACCGGGCTGGCGGGCAGGGACCAGAGGAGATTTGGTTCCGCAGTGGGCGAGGGGCTGCAGGGCAGAGCGAGAGAGAGGACGGGACGGAGGGAGCGGCAGTGAACAAACCATGGAGGAGAGGGGGGCCTGACGCGCTAACCCCCAGGCTGAGCGGCGGGAGGCACCAGACAACAGGTGAGTGGAGCGTCCTGGGACCCCGCCTTGGTGGTGCCAGGTGCGTCGGAAGGCACGAGCAGAGCAAGGCATCGCTGAGGGGTCCTATCATCCCATCCCGGCTTGGGGCAGCCTGCGTGTCCCTGCGCCTCCGAGCACGGGGCTCCCCTCCGGGCCCTCCTGGCCAACAGCCAGTGAGGAACCTGCCCTCCCAGAACCGACCTAATTCTTTTGTGAGCCCAGCTCTGCTTCTGGCCTGTGCACGTCCCCGGCAATGAACTCCACAGGCTGCCTGGATGTTGGGGGGAAAGGTCCTTCCTTTGGTTTGTTTGGAACCTGCCGCCTATTCATTGCATTGGGAGATCCCTGATTCTTATATTATGTGGAGGATTAAACAACATTTCTCTATTCACTTTCTCCACATGTTCATGAATTTCTCCTCCTCTATCATCTCCTGCCTTGGTAAAATGATTTCTAATCTCAGCAGTCCCCATTTTTTCATCTCTCTTCATGCTGCAGCTGTTGTGGACTCTTAATTGTTTTTCTTGCCCTTTTCTGAACCTTGTCCCAATTCTATGTTTTTTATATGGGGCAAACTCAACTGCCGGCACTATTCAGGCTGAGGGCATAGGCCAAATCATGGATTTATGTAACAGTGTGATGATATTTGATGTCTCCTTATCTAACCTTAGCTGCCTGTTAATTTTTTTGGCCGCTGCTGCGCATTAAGTGGATGATTTCAGAGAACGCTCCCCAATGACTCCACAATTGTTCCTGTGTAGCAATAGCTAATTTAGACCTCAGCATATTCCATGTATAGTGAGGATTATGTGTGACAATGGGCGTTTCTTTGCACATATCAACACTGATTTGCAGCTGCCAATTTGTTCCGCCATCACCCCATTTTGTGAGTTTCTTTTGTAACATTTCTCAGTCTGCTTTGGACTTAATATTTTGATTAATTGTGTATTATCTGGAAACTTTGCCACATCGTGGTTTGCCTTGGTTTTCCAGATCACATATGAATATGTTGAAGAGCATCGGGCTCAGGACAGATTCTTCAGGTGGAACCTGATATTTATTTCTCTCCACTCTGAAAACAGACCATTTATTCCTACCCTTTGTTTCCTGTCTTTTAACCAGGAACCGATCCACGACAAGCCCTTAAGAGTCTTTGGTGAGGGACCTTGTCCGAGGCTTTCTGAAAATCTAAGTACGCTATCTCTGCTGGATCATCCTGGTCCACGTGGTGGTTGACCCTCCTCAAAGAATTCTACTGGATAGGTGAGGCAGGATTTCCCTTTACAGAAAGCCATGTTGACTCTTCCCCAACATATTATGTTCTTCTGTGTCTTATAATAGGTGTGCAATACCTGGTACTTTGTATTCTGATCTGATTAATTCATTAAGAAGATATGTTGCAGACAAATTAATTCGGGTGTATCTCCTTGTGGTAGAAATACAGTGTACTCAGTTTATTTGCAGGCTTAGCGAATATTTAGATGGTTAATGCAGACACCTCAAATCCACAACTGCCAACAATTGCCCTCATGCTAGACACTGGAATGGAATCCAGGAAGGTCTGGCTTTCTCTTTTAGGCTATGCCTACACTACATGCTTCTTGCGCAAAAAGTCTTTTGCGGAAGAGTTCTTGCACAAAAACGTCTTGCGCAAGAGCACCTCCACACCTCAAAGCACATGGCAAAAGCTCTTGCGTAAAAGCACACGTGAAGAACTCTTGCGTAAAAGGGAGTTATGCCTCGTAAAAGGAGGTTTAGTTATGGCAGAAAATACCCTCTGTTCTGCTGTTTTACTCTTGATTTCCTTGTGCAAAAGTGCATTTGAGGTGTGTACGCTCCACGGGCTTTTGCGCAAAAACTTTCCAGTGTAGACGTAGCCTGACAGCCTTATCCTCAAGATAACACAAGTGGCCCCTTCAGCACAGGCTGCTGTTCACAAAGCTCTGGCTGGCTCATGAGCATTGTGAGAACTATCTATAATGGAGATGCACTAGTAACAAGCAGTCAAGTGGCCCAACCACAGGGAACATACCTGAAATACTGGCCAGTCCAGACATAGGGGCAATTCTCCCTCCATGCAGCAACTTTTGATCCACCGAGGTTCTGCAGAAAGGCAATTTTCCCCTCTCCTGATATCCACATCTCCACGTCAACTGTGAATGAGCCACTTCCATCCTGACTTGATTAGCCTCACTAACACACGTAACTTTTTCCTTTTGTTGTCCTTATATAGTGCCCTGTCTCTGTGACTTCCACTCCAATTCACCTGATGAAGTGGGTTTTCCCCACAAAAGTTTATGCCCTAAGAAATCTGTTAGTTTCTAAGGGTGCATGTACACAGCACCCTAAACTCAAAATTGCATATCTTATTTCACCCGGGCCTGTCTTACGTAAAATAGATTTCTCTTACTGCAGCTTCCTGCACTGTGTGCTTGGGTGGTAATTTAACAAGCTATAAGGATGAGCAAAGCTAAATCTCTTTTTCTAGCAACACCCAACACAGCAAACCACCTGGGAGTTTACTTGTCAACTCACATTTATACTAAAACTATAAAGAGAGTCCTGAGCAATGAAGCATTGCAGAGTGAATTACTTACGAGACTCGCCAGTTGATCGTCTCTGCCATATCCACATCTTCAGACACGACATTTTCTCCCAGTGAACAATTTTCCTTCTGACGTTTCAGTCTCAGAATTAGCCCCCGCATCTTCTTCTTGCCTTGCTTCCAGTTGACACGTTTTCCCCAGGGAATGGAATGTTTCAAAATGTCCCCAAAGAGGGTCTCTTTTACATGCAGGAGCCAGGAAAGTTTTTTTCTGTAGCAAAAGTGTGGAGCGAATAGAGAAATCTGTGGGTGTCCTGAACAATGCCTTCTCTTTTTCCTTCCAGTCAATCCACGGTTCCTTTCTATGTTGCCTCAGTCCTTTTTCTATCTCTGTTGTCTCTCTGCCTTTAAGACAAAGTCTTAACTAACTCCTCTGCCCCAAGATCAGCCACCATGTAAGCACAGAGCAAACCAATCCGACCCGACCTGTGTGCCTTTGCACTTGTCACTGTAGTTTGCTGACAAATGGAAATTGTAAGCCGAGGGCTCTCAAGAAGCAAGAGCAGGTAGTGAGGCTGGGCAGACTAGAGCCTGTCATTCCTGTTTTATGAGACTGTCAGTGTGAGCGCAACATGTTTGTGATGAGGCGTAATTGTAACTGTTACTTTCAAATACAAAATTTGGTATTTTATTGAGGATTTTTAAAAAATCAAAAAAATCCAATTTACATTTAAAAAAAAATCGGATTTTTTTTATCTGCCCTAGAAATAATCCAAAGTAATAATAACACTTGAAATCCTGTCTTCTTGTATTTGTCTCCCATCGATAGTCAATGAACCGCTAACTCTGACTCTTTGTTTTGGTTAAGACTCATCTGTCCAAGGACAAGCAAGAATGTTTAAGAAAATGAAAATAGGGCTCGGGCTCACTCTTCTTTTTGCCCTGGCCTTTGTCTATAAACGTTCCCGGCCGCCTGGCTGCCTCTTCTCATGTGAGCGGAGTCCTGAGCCGTTCCTGACAGAAAGGGACGTCATGAGCCGGGAGAGCGGCATCATCTTTGTGGAGACCACAGACCGTCTTGAGCCTCCTCCGTTGGTTTCATGTTCTGTGGAATCTGCTGCCAGGATCCACCCCGACAAACCCATTCGTTTCTTCATGAAAGGGCTGAACAATAACACATCGCTGGATTCAGAGTCCATGCCCGCAGCCTTATCGTCTCTGTCTGCCATGAAGAATGTCTTCCTTCTTCCTCTCCAGACAGAAGCTTTTTTCGAGGACACACCTCTGCTCTCATGGTATCGTAAGGTGAGGAGGCATATTAAGGGGGGAATATTTTTTGAACAACATTCATGTAGAATTGGAGGGAAATGAAAGGCTTGGCACATTTTTGTTCAAGTTTTGAAGCTTGTCGTCGTTTTGCTGCACTCAGTGTGGACCCCTTTTTATGACACTTTGCCCTGTATTAGTCCAACTATTTAGTGAAATTGTTATGGGCGCTGTCCATTTCCTGGTGGCGGGAGATATGGCAAATGGACCATTCCTATCATAATTTCGATAACCACATTTCCTCCAATGGTGAATCACCCCTTTTCCAGAAAGGCAAGAGGTCGATACTAACATTGTATTTGAAACATTTCAGGCAGCATGAATTCAAAGGCAGGATTTAGATGGGGGCTAATTTGGCTACGACAAATCAGGAAAGAGATCTTGGAGTTATCGTGGACAGTTCTCTGAAAACTTCCACACAGAGTGCAGCAGCGGTCAAAAAGGCAAATAGGATGCTAGGAATTATTAGGAAAGGGATAGAAAATAAGACCCAGAACATCTTACTGCCCCTGTATAAAACTATGGTACGCCCACATCTTGAATACTGTGTACAGATGTGGTCTCCTCACCTCAAAAAAGATATTTTGGCCTTGGAAAGGGTTCAGAAAAGGGCAACTAAAATGATTAGGGGTTTGGAACGGGTCCCATATGAGGAGAGGCTAAAGAGACTGGGACTTTTCAGTTTAGAAAAGAGGAGACTGAGGGGAGATATGATAGAGGTCTATAAAATCATGAGTGGTGTGGAGAGGGCTGATAAAGAAAAGTTATTTATTAGTTCCCATAATAGAAGAACTAGAGGACACCAAATGAAATTAATGGGTAGCAGGTTTAAAACTAATAAAAGGAAGTTCTTCTTCACACAGCGTGTTGTCAACCTGTGGAACTCCTTGCCAGAGGAGGCGGTGAAGGCTAGGACTATAATAGAGTTTAAAGAGAAGCTAGATAATTTCATGGAGGTTAGGTCCATAAAAGGCTATTAGCCAGGGGATAAAATGGTGTCCCTGGCCTCTGTTTGTCAGAGGCTGGAGAGGGATGGCAGGAGACAAATCGCTTGATCATTGTCTTCGGTCAACCCTCTCTGGGGTACCTAGTGCTGGCCACTGTCGGTAGACAGGATACTGGGCTAGATGGACCTTTGGTCTGACCCAGTATGGCCGTTCTTATGTTCTTAGGATTTGCTGTTTGGGAAACACGACTTCACTGCTTGCTGAGGGCGTTTGACAGGCATGAAAATATCTGGGCACAAGCTCTTCTCCCCAGTGTGTACACAGATGTCGCTGGCTGTTCCCCTTTGTCAGTGAGAAGGGGAAATGAAAGCGGAGAGTCTGGAGAATAAACAAGCATCAGAGTGCGCTATTGATACACCCATTCTCCCCCTTCTGCCCCCCCGCATTGCCCAAGGGCTGAATTCCTCTCTCACTCTTTATGCTCTGTACAAATTTCCAGGAGGGGCCTGTTGCAAAGTCAATGCGACAGACCGATCCATCTGGGTAGAGGCTTTCATGGACAAGCTGATGCATCTGACAAAGCGGATCTTTGCCCACAAAAGCCTATGGCCAATAAATCCATTAGTCTTTAAGGTGCCAATTGCTGTACCTTGTACAGGCTGTCCTCGCTGTACGTCCAACAGATGTACCAAGAATCTTGGCTTTATAGCAAAACAACTGAAAGCGGGGAATTGTTTTCCATTCCATTTCCGCAAACTGGGGAGGGGGGCTTGACACGGCTTAAGAACAGGGAACGGGAGGACTTACAAGGTATCGATTCCTACAGGCGTCAACGCCTTTCGTGGGGAAGGGATGTATGCCGGGTCAACTTATAGCGGGGATGCCCTGTAACCTATCCTTTAATTC
This sequence comes from Pelodiscus sinensis, assembly GCF_049634645.1. Lineage (NCBI taxonomy): Eukaryota > Metazoa > Chordata > Testudines > Trionychidae > Pelodiscus > Pelodiscus sinensis. The sequence goes on along the minus strand of NC_134720.1, from coordinate 2,364,662 downwards.
AACTTCTCTACCAAATGACTGGCGGATAGCTAATGTGACACCAATTTTTTAAAAAGGGTCCAGAGCCGGTCCCAGCAATTACAGGCCAATAATCCTGACTTCACTACTCAGCTATTTGGTTGAAATTATAGTGTAAATATTGCCAGACCTATAGGTGAATATAATTTGTTGGGGATGAGTCAACATAGTTTTTGTAAAAGGAAACGAAGCATCATCAATCCACTAGAATTCTTTGAGGGGGTCAACAAGCATGAGGACCAGGGGGATCCAGTGGATACTTAGATTCCCAGAATGCCATTGACAAGGTCCCTCACCAAAGGCCCTTAAGTACAGCAAATGCTCAAAGGATAAAAGAGAAAGTCTTCTCATGGATTGGTAACTGGTTAAAAGATTGAAATTGAAGGGTAGGAGTTAGTGGTCACTTTTCAGAATATAGAAGTAAATATTGGAGTCCCCCCAAAGTCTGTCCTGGGACCAAACCTATCCAACAGAGTCATAAATGTACTGGCAAATCATGGCCAACCGTGAGGTGGCAAACTCTGCAGCTGCTACAAAACTGCTCAAGATAGGTAAGTCCCAGGCAGATGGTGAAGCGCTCCAAAAGGATCTCTCAAAACTGGGTGACGGAGCAACAAATTGGCGGATGAAATTCAATGTTGGGAAATGCAAAGTAATGCACCTTGCCAAACATAATCCCAACTGTACAAGTAAAATGATGGGGACTAAATTAGCTGTTACCACTCAAGAGCGAGATCTTGGAGTCATTGTGGATAGATGTCTGACAACATCCGCTCAGTGTGCAGTGGCAGTCAAAGAAAACAAACACAATGTTGGGAATGATTTGGAAAGTGAATTTAGTAAGGCAGAAAATATACAAATCCATGCTGTGCCCACATCGGCTACGTCTGGACTGCAATCCTCTTTCAAAAGGGGCTTTTTTGGAAAGAATAAAAAGCCTCTTTCGAAAGAAAGCATTGAGACTACCAGCAGATTTTTCAAGAAAGCACAGTTTGCATGCAATGGCGCCTTTTTTTGAAAGAGCACTTTCGAAAAAAGGCATTATTCCTTGTAACATGATGTTTACCGTGACTGAAAAAACTGCCATGTCCTTTTGATTTACTTTCAAAAGAACGCAGCAGCAGTCTAGACACAGGGGAAATTTGTTCGAAAAAAGGCGACTTTTTAAAAAAAAACCTGTAGTCTAGATACACCAATCCTGAATACAGCATGGCGATGTTGTTGCCTCATATCAAAAAAGTTATATTGACATTGGAAAAGCTTCAGAAAAGTGCAATAAAACCAATAATGGGTATGGAACAGATCCTGCATGAGAAGACATGAATAAGACTGGTACTTTTGTGCTTGGGAAAGAGGCCACTAACAGGGCTGGTGTAGACAAAGGAAGAGATATTTACTCCTTCTCATTACACAAGAACTAGGAGTCACCAAAAGAAATTAAAAGGCAGCTGCTTTAAAACAAACAAAAGGAAACATTTCTTCAGCGAGTGCACAGTCAACCGGTATTTTTTGCCAGAGAATGTTGTGAAAGCCAAGACTATAAATAACAGGGTTCAAAAAAGAGCTAGATACATTCATGGCAGATAGGTCCATCAACTGCAATTAGCCAGGAGGGGTAGGAATGGTGTCCCTACAGTCTGTCCCTACAGTGTGATGGTTACCTGTTCTGTTCATTCCGTCGTGGGCACCTGGCATTGGCCACTGTCTGAAGACAGGATCGTGGGCAAGATATTTAGTGAGACCCAGTATGGGCCTTGTTATGTTATTACGATTCAGATTCTCTTTATGTTGTAATTGTGGGGTGTTTTCTTTACCTTGGACACACTCGTACAATGACATTGAACAAAAGCTCCATCTGCTCTTGGCTATTTCCAGCACCGTGTCATGCCTGAACAAGAAAAACGTCCATTATTTGACAAAGGGATTACAGTTAGGACAGACACGGCTGAGAGTTTTATACAGTACGTAGCTAATAGGAGCAGGTATTGACAAGTTTCGAAATGGAATTAATTGCATCTGTGTGATCCTTTCCCAACTCTACAGGCAAATCCAGCCCAGGAAAGGTACTGGCTTATTGTCACCTCCGACGCTAGCCGGCTTGCACTCGTCTGGAAATACGGTGGGATCTACATGGACACTGATGTCATCTCCATCAAGCCTATTTTGCTGGAAAACTTCCTGACGGCTGAGGATTTCCAGTGGTCCAGCAGTGGCATTTTTGGCTTTTCTCGCCATCACAAGTTCATGTGGGATTGCATGGAGGATTTTGTTCAAAACTACAGAGGAGACATTTGGGGCTACCAAGGGCCCAGGTTACTGACAAGGAGGCTCAAGGCCTTGTGCCCCGTAACCACTTTCCATAACGTGGAGGATGTAAACTGTCAGAATATTTCCTACTTACACCCTCAGCGTTTCTACCCCATCCCCTGTGCACAATGGCATCGGTACTTCGAGGTCTGGGAGAAAAGCCCCGAGTTCAACAACTCCTACGCTCTGCATCTGTGGAATCACATGAACCGGGAGCACAAGCGTGTGGTTGCAGGAAGTAACACCTTAGTGGAAAATCTCTTCAAAACATACTGCCCCACCACGTACAAGGTTCTTATTCAAGGCCCAGACGGCAGTGGTCCATAGGCAACAAATGAAGACTGAATGACGGCATTAGCAGAATGAAGCCCTTACGGACCTGGCACTAAATCAATTGTGCACAACACATAGCTCTTCTTCGTCAGACTCTCAGCCTTTTTCTGTCTGCTGGTGACTTGGTAGGACAGAGCCTCTCAGAATCCACCTCTTCTCCTAAGATTCCCCAGGGCGTAATGAATTCAGTAGGAAGGGGGGAGGTTGCAAATACCATTGTGATGATTTGATAAGTAGGGCTTGTCCTTTCGGGAATGGTTTTCCAAAGCACCTAAGTGACCTTAGAGCCTGAGTCCTATTGTGAAAAGTCATGTTGGGTTTGGGAACCAAAACTCCATTGAAAATCGGGGCCACTCAGGAACCCAAGGGCCAGACGTTCCCAGGCATTTGGTGTCTGCAGATGCCCCTAAGTGCTTTTGAAAATCCCATTGGGCATCTGTCTGCATCTGTCTGCCGAAATGCCTTTCAGAATCTGTCCCCGTAGATGCATTTGGACATTTTTCCCAGTCACTTGCTGTGTGTGTCCTGCATCACCTTGTGCGATGAGCCTGAGGCTTCGCCCTGCTACTGAAATATCGATGTTCAGTGACTGTGAACACAAGGATGCCCAGCGAACAACAGCCCACACCTCCCGCCCCCTCCAGGTGTTCACTACGATTGTTTGCTTCCTTCTCCTTTGCTTCCCCCCCGTACAGTGGGTGCAGGCAGGGGGTGCTCCAGGCCTGGAGAGACTACTCCCATCCCTCGCATGCCGCAGGCAGGGGCTTCTCGTGCTTGTCCGCAGCAGCCTCTGTCTGTGGCCCTGGAGGGATGGCGGATGGGCACCCATCCCCAACCCCATCCCATATAAATCAATTACATTCAAAGTGGGGACGCTTCTCTGGCTGCCAGACACGGCCCCACGGATGGGCCGGCAGCTGGTCCCGGGTTCCTGAGATCCACAGGCAGCTGCAGCTGCTTCCAGGGCTCCCTGCCCCCAGGTCACTGGCTCTGCAGGCTGCCACTGAGCAGATCAAGATTAAACTAGATGGGTTTATGAAGAGGATGGTTTGATGAGATAACATGATCTTGGTAACTAATTGACCATTCATTATCAGTGGGAAATAGGTCAATGGAGGGATGATAGGAGTTACTATAGAGAACTTTCTGGGTGTCTGGCTGGTGAGTCTTGCCCACATGCTCAGGGTCTAGCTGATCGCCATATTTGGGGTCAGGAAGGAATTTTCCTCCAGGGTAGATTGGCAGAGGCCCTGGAGGTTTTTCACCTTCCTCTGTAGCATGGGGTACAGATCACAGCTAGAGGATCTCTGCATCTTGGGGTCTTCAAAGTATTTGAGGGCTTCAATATCTGAGATATAGGTGAGAGGATTATTCTAGGAGGGGTGGGTGAGATTTTGTGGCCTGCACTGTGCAGGGGGTCAGACTAGATGATCATAATGGTCCCTTCTGACCTTAAAGTCTATGAGTCTATGAGATCAGCTCTGCTCCCAACCTCTACCCTCTGTCCCCCTCTTGCGCCCACAGCCCCTCCCACATCTGGCACCCCTGCCCCAGATCACAATCCCCTCCTCTCCTAGGTCACATCCCAAACCCCTGCACTCCAGTCCCCTGCCCAAGGTCACAACCGCCTGCTTCATCCCAACTCCATCCCAGACTCCCTTACCCCAAGCTCCCTTCTGCACCCCACCTCCATCCCAGACCCCACATCTCCATTCACGTCATGCAGGAGTGCAGCCCTCGACCACTTTCCAAAATCTTGGACTGCCCCTCCCCATCAAAAATTATTGCCCACCCCTGCTTTAGGGCCATCATAACGTCAGCCTCCGCCTGCACAAGATCGCTCTCAGCCAGGGCCAAACTCACACCCGGCAGGTTCAACAGGCAATCAGCTAGAAGCCGGGCAGTCGGCTGCACCAGCCTGGCCCACGAATCGGACAGAGAGGGGAACGTCGTTGGCACATTATCGATTTGTTCGTCTTTGAGACGTCCCTGGTGGAAAGAGCCGGGCCGGCCACACTCCCAGCCAGCCCCGTTCACACGAGGACAAAACAGGGCAACAGAGTCCAGCCCCCTCTGGTTCTCCGCCCAGGACGGGGGCAGCATTGAAAGGGGTTGGGTGAGAAGACACCACGAGGGACCTCTAGTTCCATGCACGGCCAAGATCTAAACCAGGGGTGGGGAACCTAAGGCCCGGGGGCCAGATTCGGCCCTTGGCTCGCCTGGATCCGGCCTCGGACGCTCACAACTCCCAGCATTGCAGAGCACCCCTCTCTCCCCCGCTGTGTCCCCACGGGGCTGGAGCACACAAGGGCAAAACTGGACTCATGCACTCTGGAGGCAGGCACACTGAGGGCCAGACAGGGTACAATTCTGCAGGTGGGAGATTGGCTGGGGGCCGGTTGTGCTGGTGGGGCAGGGCAGCATGTGAAGTGCTTTCCCTCCATGTCTGCCACACCCTGCTACCCTGGACAGTGCTATTTCCAACCCTGCAGGAGCCTGCGGGCGGAATGGGGGTACGGGGTGGTCATGCGGGTGGGACAGTGCGGCAGGTCACGCAGCTTCACGTCTCTGTCTCCAGCACATCCCCTTCCCAGGAGAGCCCTCACCGCCGAGTGTCCAGTCTCCAGCCACTGGGGAATTTTGCTACTGGCAGTTGCCAATGGCCCTCGTGCCATCAGAGGCAGAAACGTATCTAGCTCATTCCTGAAGCCAGTCAGGTGCTTTTACCCCCACTGCTGCCCTGGAAATACTCTTCCAGAATCGCACTCCTCTCATTCTTAGAAACGGTTGCCTAATTTGGAGGCAAACCTTGTTCCTGGACAGTTTATAGCCATTTGGTTCTGTGTCCACATTGGCCATTCACTTAAATAACTCCTCGCCCTCCCCGATAGTTCTCTTTGCATGAGTTGATACAGAGCAATGCTATCATCCCTCAACAGCGGCGCCATTTCCGATTTCTTTGGGGAAGGGGCTTTAACCAGGATCCCATTCCACAGGGCACCTGAAAACTTTTGGTTTTTTTGCAGGTGATAATTTAGAAATTAATGGACCGGATCAGTTTGCCTAATTCTTATATACACGCAAAAATAGAACAAATGCCAATTATGCCGTATTTTCAGTGTATGTGTCAATTTAGAACAATCACTAGCAAGGGATTTCCAATCGCAGAGCTTGAGGGGTCAGGTTTGGAACCTTAACACAAGTGTGATGCTTTGTACACTGTCTTTAGCAGCGATAAATCAAATCTGTTTAAAATCTGCTCAGCCTTGCAATTACTGTGATTTTGTAAATGTCTTTTGATCCACATTGTGAAGAGGACAACGAGAGAATTAATTTCTTCCAGGAATGATTAAAATTAAATAAATTACTGAAAAACAAACAACACTCCAGATACAAAATACGCATGCTTAATGCCATGTTCTCATCTGGGCAGGGAATAATCAGCAAAATTCAATTTGCCAGATTTTTTCTCAATCAATAGTCCACAGTCATTTAAACAAAAAACAGTAGCCCTAAAGTAGGGAAATCTATTCATTTAAACAATGTGTTTACAGTGAGCCCTCGCTACTTCGCGGTTCGACCATCGCGGATTCACGACTTCGCGGACTTTTTTCATTACGTATGTATATATTATAAAAGATATATATCGCGGATTTTTTTAATATTTGTGCCTGTTTTAGTTTAGGGTACTGTAGTACATGCATTAAGTGTTCTGTACATTAAAGGGTGGTTTGTTAACAGTACTACGTAAAGGGAGGGTTTTAAAAGTCTGAATATACATGTTAAATAAATACGTAAATATGGTGTCCCTACTTCGCGGATTTTCAGCTATCGCGGTCGGGTTTGGAACCTATCTACCGCGATAAACGAGGGTTCACTGTATTTTAAAAGAATCACTATGAAGAGTATAAGTAAATGATGGATGTTAGCAGCTCAGATCTATAGGAAACGGATTTTGTCAGCCACGTCTTGACTTGGGTTTATTTACGTGCACTGAATGGCATTCGCAAAGTGTAATGAATAAATACTAAGGATTAGAAGGAAGTTCCTAGCATGTTGATCTAAGGATTTGAGTATTTACAAGGGACTCAAGGGAGTGAGACTTGGCCACCCTGAGAGCGATTAGAGAGGAAGTAAAGAGGCGCTATGATTGATGGGTCACCGGTTGGCAGAGAAGGGCGTGCAGCCCAGCAAACCCAGCTATAAAATGTCCGGCTGCTTAGTGGAGCATTTGTTTGTCTCTTTGCATGGAAAGTCCCCGCGGGAGCAAACAGGAGAGTTTTCAGCGAAGTTGAAGCAATGTTTGTGCTGTGACGGCTCAGGGGCGTTTCCTGACAGCAGGGAGAGATCCCAGGGTGACACTTTAGCTCTGCTGCTCTTGCAGGGACTCACTGACACCTCCAAAGCCGGGTGACCCTGAACGTGCCAGGGGTCGCCCCCTCCCGCCAGAGCAGCCTTGTGTCTGCTGGTGTCACGGGGCTCGCTCCTTCCAGCCTCCCTGTGGGACTGAGGGCAGATCATGGTGAAATCTGCAGCAATCACCTTCTGAGCACGTCCTTCCTCACCCACCGCCCCCTCAGCCTGTGTCCCTCCATAGATGGGGAAAAAAATGGCTACCAAAATGCCCAGCCCCGCTATTGGCTCCACCAGAGGCACCTCTGCATTGCTGTGGGAAGAGCGAGGGTGACATGGGGGAGGAGAGGAGGGAACTGCCCTGTCACTCAGTGGGGCTGAGTCTGGAGGCGTGTGGAGGGGGAAGGGCCCAGAGAGGAAGAGCAGCTGAGGTTGCTGGAAAATATTGGGAAATTGCACCTTGAGCTCATCACTGCTGCATATGGCAATAGTGGGTCTTCCCCTCCTCTTCCTCATCTGTGTCACCAAAGCACCTGGGAGCAGGGCCCCACCGCGCCAGGGGCTGCACAAACCCACAACGAAAAGACAGACCCTGCACGAGGGACTTCACTGCCCAGAGGTCGGAGCGCCCAGGTGCGTGGAGCGCTCTGAGCCTGCGAAGGGGCAAGGGAGTGTTCACTGGGATCGATTAGCATCAGGGCTGGGGACACACGTTGCCTGCCGGGCCTACTGCGCCCTTTGCCGCCCCGTCAGCGGCCGTGATGATTATTGAATCTCCCATGAGTGTTGATCCTGCCCCCTATTCCCATTCCTACCCCCCAACCTTCCCAGCTACTTCAGCTTTCTAAGGGCGAACTTTCAGCAGGACCAGACCCAGCCTGTTGCATTCACAGCAGCTGTCTGCCCGGCAGCGCCCAGGCATGCGGGTGGGAGTCAGGGGGAGGGAGGCACCCGGAGGTGCACCCCTCCCGCCCCCAGTGTGTCTGGGCGGGGGCTATGGATTCACCTGGGGGGGCGTTGCAGGGGGCTGTAGATTCACCTGGGGGGGCGTTGCAGGGGGCTGTGGATTCACCTGGGGGGGCGTTGCAGGGGGCTGTAGATTCACCTGGGGGGGCGTTGCAGGGGGCTGTGGATTCACCTGGGGGGTGTTGCAGGGGGCTGTGGATTCACCTGGGGGGGTGTTGCAGGGGGCTGCCTTGGGGCAAGCCCAGCTCTGTGACCCCCCTGCTCCAGCCCCTCCGCCCGGGGCGCCCCCCACTGGCTCTCTCCGGGCTGGGCCAGGACCCCGCCAGGCAGGACTCCCGGGCTGCACCCCCCCAGCCGGCACTTACCTGAGCTCGCTGCCACGGCGCCGCCCGTCCCTGCAGGGGAGCCAGGCTGGGCTCCCACCGAGCGCCCCGCGGCCCCGGGGGAAGGGCCCCGCCCGGCCGGGGATGCGACGGGCCGAGGCGCCGGGGCCCGGCCTGCTCCCTTGGGATCCCCGGGCCCGGCCCCACCCGGCCCCAGGCGCATGGGAGCGAGCCCCAAGCGGCCCCCGGAGGCAGAGTTTGCAAAGCACCCGGCTGAGGGTGCGGGGGGTCCCCACGTGGCTGCGGAGGCCCCGGGCCCTGCACTGCCGTTGGGGACAGGGAGGTTTTCCCGCTGTAACCCTGCATCTTCCACGGGATTCAAAGCCCCCCGGGAAAGCAGCCCCCACCCCCCGAGCGTTTTCGAGGAAAACAAACTGCAGAGCGCACCCCACAGCCAAGCGGTTGATATGGCAACGGGCCAGGCCTGGCTCCGCTCCGCTCCCCGATGGTAAGTCCTGTGTTTTTGTACCAGTTACCAGTCCCTTTTGCGCATGGCCGCTTACTGGGCGTAAGAGCCTTCGGGGAGGGACCTTGTCAAAAGATTTCTGGGAATCGAAGTGCACTACGTCCACTGGATCCCCCTTGTCCACAGGCTGGCTGCCCCCCTCTAGAATTCTAGTAGATTGGTGAAGCAGGATTTCCCTTTACAGAAACTATGTTGACTCATCCCCCCAAAATTACGTTCATCTGCATGTCTGGCTGAAATTATGGTAACGAATAATATTGCCAGTTTGCCTGACACTGAAGTCAGGTTTTTCAGCCTGTCATTGCTCAGATCACTTCTGAACACTTTTTAAAAATTGGTATCACATTAGCTATCCTCCAGTCCTTTAGTAGAGAAGCTGAATTAAAGGGTAGGTCAGAAACCACACTGAGTAGTCCCGTTGCATCATAACGATGAACACGTTTATTTGGGCATCAGCTTTCCTGGGCATAGAACTCTTTAAATGCATCGTCTTTCCCCACAAAAGCTGATGCCCAAATAAATCTGTTTTCAAGCTGCCACAGGACTCCTCGTTGTTTTTGCAGATACAGACTAAAATGGTGACCCCTCTGACACTACCGTTAGTAGTTCTGCGATTTCATATTTGAGTTCCTTCAGAACTCTGGGGTGAGTGCCGTCTGGTGTTGGTGACTTATTACCGTTTCTTTTATGAGTTAGTTCCAAAACCTCCTTTCATGGCACCTTGATCTGGAACAATTCCTCAGATTTGTCTCCTTAAAACCTTTGGAAATCACCCTCCCATCCTCGACACAATGAATTAATTTAGTTTCTTCCATTGGCCTTATCATCCTCTGGGCTGTGTCCAGACTCAGGGGTTTTTTCGGGAAAAGTAGCCTTTTTCCGAAAAAACTTCACCTGCGTCTAGACTGCAGCCGCGTTCTTTCGAAATTAAATCGAAAGAACGCGGCTTTTCTTTCGACGGCGGTAAACCTCATTTCACGAGGAAGAACGCCTTCTTTCGAAAGTGCTTCTTTTGAAAGAAGGCGTTCTTGAATGTAAATAGGGCTTCTTCGAAAGAGAGCATCCAGACTCACTGGGTGCTTTCTTTCGAAAAAGCGGCTTGCTCTTTCGAAAGTTCCGCGTGCAGTCTAGACGCTCTCTTTCGAAAGAACCTCTTTCGAAAGAGGCTTGTAGTCTAGACATAGCCCGAGTGTCCTTTAACATCTCAATCATGCAGGGGCCTGGTTGTTTAGCCGGCTTCCTGTTTCTGATGTACTTACAATATTTTTTGCTATTTCTTTTTGAGTCTTTAGCTAGCTGTTCTTCAAATTGTTTTTTGGCCTTTTTAATTATATTTTTAGACATGATTTCCCAGAGTTTATGCTCCTTTCTACTCTCTGCACTAGGATGTAACTTCCATTTTGTTAAAGGGCATCTTTTTTTCTCTCACTGCTTCCTTTGTTTTGTTGTTCACCCACAGTGGCATTTTTTGGGTTTCTTTTGATGCTTTTTTTTTTTTTAAGTTGAGGTATATATTTAAGATGAGCCTCTATTCTGGTGACTTTTAAAAGTTTCCATGCAGCTTGCAGAGATATCACATTTAGTACTGTGCTTTTTCATTTCGGTTTAATTAACCTCCTCCGTTTTAGGTAGTTTTCCTTCATTATTATTACTCTTCATTATCATTGATCATTAACTGCTATTTCAACAAACAAATGCCCCTCTCCCATCTCAATTGACACACTCACTGTCTGAATGAATCAGTTGAGAGATTCTCCTTGACTTCTCGGAGCTTTGGAATAGACCCCTCCTGGCAATCTCGACAGAGGTTAAAAAGTGAGAGAGAAATTCAGGCTTCGGGGTATGCAGGGGCAGAGTGGGCAGGTGTTCCAATATTCCACCCAGCTGCCTGCTTATTCTTCAGAGTCTCAGCCTTCATTTAAAAATAAACTAGAAGATTTACCTGGCCTTGCTCAGGTCTTTAACTCAATTTTTGTTTCTCTTCATTTAAATCATTGCTCTGGAGTAGGGCTGGGGAAGAGGGGTTCAGTCTGCTCCATTTGCCATAACGCCTGTCATCAGGAAATACGCAGTGTTCATAACAATTTCTATCAATATTTTGACAATTGCACCGCAAAGTGTCATGAAAAAGGGGTCCACACTGGTTGCAACAAAAGGACAACAGCTTCGACACTTGAATAAAAATGTGCCAAGGCCTTCCTTTTCCTCCACTTCTTGTTTGACTCTTGTTCAAAAATATTTCCCCCTCAATACTTCCTCTCACCTTACAATACCATTGGAGCAGAGGTGTCTCCTGGAAAAAAGTTTCCATCGGGAAAGGAAGAAGGAAGACATTCTTCATCCCAGAGGGTACGTCTAGACTACATGCCTCCGTCGATGGAGGCATGTAGATTAGACAGATCGGCAGAGGGAAATGAAGCCGCGATTAAAATAATCGCGGCTTCATTTAAATTTAAATGGCTGCCCCGCTCTGCCGATCAGCTGTTTGTCGGCAGATCGGGGCAGTCTGGACGCGACGCGCCGACAAAGAAGCCTTTCTTGATCGGCACAGGTATGCCTCGTGAAACCAGGTTTACCTGTGCTGATCGAGAAAGGCTTCTTTGTCGACGCGGCGCGTCCAGACTGCCCCGATCTGCCGACAAACAGCTGATCGGCAGAGCGGGGCAGCCATTTAAATTTAAATGAAGCCGCGATTATTTTAATCGCGGCTTCATTTCCCTCTGCCAATCTGTCTAATCTACATGCCTCCGTCGACGGAGGCATGTAGTCTAGACGTACCCAGATAGAAGAACGAATTTGAATCAAATGATGTGTGATTTTTCAGCCCTTTCAAGATGAAAGGAACGGCACTGTCGGGGCAGATCCTGGCAGCAGATTCCACAGAACATGAAGCCAACAGAGGAAGATTCAGGTGGTCTGTAATCTCCAGAAAGATGATGCCGCTGGTCTGGCTCACGTCATCCTCTTCAACCAGGAACGTCTCAGGACTCGGCTTGCGTAAGAACACACAGCCAGGCGACAGGGAAAGTTTATAGACGGCCATGGCAAAGGCAAAAAAGAACAAAAGCCCTATTTTGATCTACTTCAACATTCGTGCTTTGTCTTGGACAGATGAATCTTAATAAAAACAAACAAAGTCAGCATTAGTGGTACATTGACGATCCCAGGGAGTCAAATATGACAGGGTAGGATTTCAAATGTTATTATTCCTTTGGATTATTTCTTATGTGATTGCAGTTATGCAATCAGCTGTCAGAGTCAGGAGTTAAACCAGATCACAGAACTGAGTTGGCATTAACCTCTCCGACTGAGGCTGCGGTTTATGAAAAACTCCTGTCAACCGTCTGGGGGGTTTCCAGTCCTGGAGTTTGCAGTCCTGAAACCGGAGGTGTTTTGTGCTGAACGTAATGGCAATGAAAAGGGCCCCAGATCCTAACAGGGTGGAGAAACTGCCTGGACTCTGTTGGAGCAGCAGACTGCATGCAAGGAATGGACCCTGCTGAGCTACCGTGGTGTGTGTTTGGAAAAGAGCCGGAGAAAGGCCCAGAAAATAGAACAACCCGCTGTCTTGTCTGGGGAGCTCCATATGAGGGAGCCAAAGAGCCAACAGTCACTCGCATCTTTCAGGAAGTATTTCATGTATTTTTCCATGCATATTCTTACTTCAGGGCATTGGTAATATTAGAATTAACATGGTCTGTTTGGTTGTGCAGTCCCTGTGAAAGCAGATCTATTATCCATTTGTCCTCTGTTTCCTTTTTTCTGTGTGAAATGCAAAATAGACGCACAGGCCAAATTCAGCCTTTCTGCACAACCTCAGAGGATCAGAAGTTGCTACATGAAGGAGGCAGATTTTGGCCCTGTGTCTAGACTGGCCAGTGCTTCAGGTGTGCTCCCTCTACCTAGCCCACTTGATTGCCTGTTTCCAGTGCATCTCCATTATCGACGGTTCTGCCAAATGCTCAGGAGCCAACCAGAGCTTTGTGAACAGCAGCCTGTGCCCAAGGGGGCCATTTGTGTTATCTTGAGCATAATGCCGTAAGAGAGAAAGCGAGACCTGCCTGGACTCCATTCCCTCACCTACAGCCTCTGAAGATGTATCTCTCTTACACACACTCCTTCCGTAATGTGTCTTGTTCTTGTAAAACGCCCAAACATAGAACGAAATCCTGGCTCTACCGAAGCCAAAGAGTTTTTTCATCTACTTCCGTCTCTTCAAGTCTTCCTTTCTGCCAAAACTTTCTGAAAAACACCATCCTGGCCACCGAGGATGTAGAAGCTCTTTACACCAACATTCCACACGAGGATGGACTACAAACTCTCAGGAATTTTTTTTTCAGGAATATCACTGATGCTCTGTAGTTTCCTCAGGAAGTCAATGGTGTCTTGAAGGTAGCTAGGAGTGCTGGTAGCATAGGGTCTGAGGAAAGAGTCAATATAGCCGGATAATTCTGCTGGGAGGGTGCCAATGCCTGAGATGATGGGATGTCTGGGATTTCCAAGTTTATGGATCTTGGGTAGCCGAGAAAAGACTTGGGGCCGGGGGGGGGGGGGGGGGGCAGGGGTTGTGTAGATTTGGTCCCACGCTATAGCTGGGAGTTTCTTCAGCAGATGGTAGAGTTTCTTTTGGCATTCCTCAGTGAACCCAGAGGGAAGAGGCCTCTAGAATGTGATGTTGGTGAGTAGATTGGCAGCCTCCTGGTGATACGCTGACCTGTTCATGATGACTACAGCACCCCTGTGATGAGAATGTCAGAGTTGTTTTTGAGGCTGTGGATAGTGTGGCGTTGTGCATGGCTGAGGGTGTGTGTTACCCAATGTCATTTGTTTACAACTACAGCCTGTTCATGTTTGCGGAAGCACTCATTGTGGAAGTCCAGGCCGTCATTTCGATCGTCAGGAGGAGACCACATAGAATTCTTCTTCTTGTAGTGTGTGTAGGAGGGATCCTGTGGGTCAATGAGATGGTGGGACAGTCAGCGAGATGTTCAGTGGTGTACTGGAAATGATCCTTCAGTCAGAGGCAGTGAAAATAGGCTTCGAGGTCACCACAGAACTATATCCTGGGGCGGGAGGGGGGGCGGGCATGGGGCAGAAAGAGAGTCCTCAAGCTAGAACAGACTCTTCTACCGGGCTCCTTGTGTAAGTGGCTGGATTGACCGTGTTGGTAGGTGAGCTGAGGGTACCATAGCTGTAGTTTCCTGTGGTATGTAGGAGTGTAGATAGTGTATTGTCCTTTTTTCTTCTGTAGGTGAGTGCTGAAAATGGCTTGTCTGGTTTGTGTGAGGTCCAGACACGTAAAAGTTTGTGTGAAAGCTGGGTTTTTCCAAAGCGTCTCTAGTTACCAGATGTGCCCATTATGGTGGGGTAGTCTCATTCATCAGGGTCACTCTTACTGGGGAGGGGCAAGGTTAATAATTCTACCAGGGTGCTGTTGTGTTACTTGTACCATCCTCTGGACCTCTGCTTCTTCCTCCCTCCCCATGGGGCTCTGCTGCAGGGTCTAGGTCCCCCAGAACTGGGTTCTTCTCCCCTTGGAAGCAGAGCAGCCCACCGACACTCACACCCACTCCCAGAGCGCCTCTGGGAGGGGCGGTTAATCAGCGCTCACCGCCTGACCCCTTGGTGTCCCTGGACTCAGCAGGCTGGGTGCACAGCAACACCAAGCGGTGACATCCTGGGCCCTTGCACTCCGTGGATTGATTTAACAGCACTTCAAGCTGCCACCTCATAGGCCCCTGGGTTCAGCACCTCCCTGTCCCCACTGTCACCCGGTAACTGCTCTGCCAGTGACTTGCTTGACGAGCAAACTCACAGAATGTTTGGGCGCTACAGGTATCTGTAGCTTGGGCACAAGGCGCGTTGTTCCAGAGTGAATAGGGAAGCCAAAACAATGCCCCTCCGGGGGTGGGAGAAGTGAGAGAGAGTGAAAAGCAACCAGCTTAACAGTGAAAGTTATTTCTTTCCAGGTAGGAGCCAGACAAGTGGAGACAAACAAACACAAGAGTGACACTATTCAGTGTAAGTGAAAGCTGATTACCAATGTTGGGGCGACAAACGATGACTGCTCACATAAGGCAGGGTCAGGACCCTATCGGTGGAGAGTGGATGGGGGGGCAGTCTGTTCATCCAGGGCCCCCTGCGAACACCTTAGGGCCACCATAAAGTGAGCCACCATCTGAATAAGACTTCTGGTACACTGGCCAAGGGAGACAGGGAAGGGTCGGTCTCTCCCCGGCAGAGGCTGCAGGGCTGTGAGCAGCCTGTGGGCCGCGGTGTCCAAACGGAGCATCTGTGCCACAGCTCCTGTCAGAAGCCCCCTGCAGGGAATCGTTCCGAGTCCCGTCTGCCCATGGCCCATTCTGGCTCTGGAAGGCGTTACCAGCCGGCAGTGACTGTCTGGGACAGACCGGCTAGGACCAGCCGCTGCCCCCAACGAACCAGCTGAACCGTCTCAGCAAAGGGGAAGTGGCCACACCCCCTGCCTGGCCGCTGGGGTAGCAGCCCTGTTGAGCTGGCCCTGCAGCAGACCGGCTGCTCTTCACTCGGTGCCAGGCCTGCAGCTGCCTTTGTCCTTCCAGGCCTTGCGCCAGCCCCTGGCAGCCCCTGTAGAACCGTAGAAACATAAAACACGGGAACTGGCAGGAACCTCAAAAGGACATCGAGTCAAGTCCCCTGCTCTCATGGCAGGAACAAGCACCAGCTAGATCATCCCTGACAGGTGTCTGTCCAACCTGCTTTGAAATATCTACAGTGATGGAGATTCCAGAACCTCCCCCGACCTCTTCATGTTCTGCCTTCCACCCCAGCTCTGCCTCTGCTTTACGACTCTGCTTCACCCTCCTCCTCTCTCCTTTGTCTTCTGAGGGTGTGTCTAGACTGCAGGCTTTTTTAGAAAAAAGTGACGTCTAGATTGCTGCCGCGTTCTTTCGAAAATAAATCGAAAGAACGCGGCATTTTTTTCGACCACGGAAAACCTCATTCTACGAGGCCTTTTTTCGAAAGTACTCTTTTGAAAAAAGGCTCTATGTCATGCAAACTGTGCTTTTTTGAAAGAGAGCATCCAGACTGCCTGGGTGCTTTCTCGAATAAGCGGCTTTTTCGAAAGTACTGGTTGTAGTCTAGATGCTCTTTTCCCAAAGAGGCTTGCAGTCTAGACGTAGCCTGAGTGTCTCTAGTATTTACATGCAGCTTGCTTCCTGGACTTTGCTCCTGGCTCCAGCTCTCACTGCTAGGCTGAACTCCCCCGCCACCATGAGACCTAAGCACCCAAGGCCCAGTGTGATAGAACACTCCCTTGCAGTCACACTCCTGTAATAACCTTTGAACGCAGTGTGCATTGGAAGGGATTGTTTGACTACGCAGGGTTCGTTGCTCAGCATTGTCCTCATGAAATGTTGTGGCAGCATTGAAAGGGTTTGGGTAAGAGGGCAGCATGAGGGCCCTCTAGTTCCACCCACTGCCAAGATGCAGGGGTTGTTGTTCCTAAACCAGGCTGGGGAACGTGAGGGCCAGATGGGTCCCCTGGCTTGCCTGGATCCGGCTCCTGAGGCTCGGAGCTTCCACTTCAGCATTGTGGGGCTGGAGCACATAAAATCTACTAGCCAGGGACCTCCTAAGCTCTGGTGTGCAAGGGGAATGTGGGGAGTGTATTTTTGCTTCGCACTTGTGTGTGGCCCCCGACTGTTTTCCTGTGGGTCTGCGGCCCCCGCCCCCTGAAACCTTTCAAGACAGGTGAGTATCCAGCCTCCATTTGAAAAATTCCAGTGAAGGATCTTCTACAACCTGCTTAGGCATCTATTCCATTGTTTGCTGTTCATACAAGAAGTTTTCCCTGAAATACAGTCTAAAACTGCTGGGGCGTGGTTTGCATCCACTGCCACTCATTCTGCCTGGTGTGGCGAGAAAGAACAAGTTTTCTCCTTCTTTCATATGGCAGCCTTTCAAGTATGTGAAAACTACGACCACGTCTTCCCGTAATCTCCCCTTTTCCAACTGAGCCTACCCCATTTCATCAGCCTTTGTCCATATGGCTCGTGTTCCATCCCGCTCAGCCTCCTTGCCACTCGCCTCTGGAAACTTTCCCTGTCCTCTACATTGGGGTGAGCAACAGAGCTTCTGTGGGTCAATTGAGATCTGGGGACGGGAGCACACATGAAGTCTCCTCTCCCCCAAGGGAGCATGTGGCACTTAGAGGGAACCATCAGCTGTTTAAAACAAGTAGCCAAACCAATCCCTACAACACTCCAAGCATGAGTGAAATCCCAATTAAAGCCGTATTTTAAGTTTATTTGTCTGTTTAGAGCAATCACCAGAAAATATTTCCAATCGGTGTCAGTTTTGGAGCCTTAACACAAGTTTGATACTTTGTACGCTGTCTTCAGTACCGATAAATCAAATCTGCCGAGACTTGCAATTATTGTTGTTTTTTAAACATCTTACGATCCACTTTGTGAAGAGGAGAATGAGAGAGTTCATTTCTTCCAGGAATATTTCCAAGTAAATAATTTACTGAAAAACAAGCAACATTCCAGGCATGCGGGAAAGCAATGGCTAATATCATGGTCTCATCTTGGGAGGGAAAAATCAGCAAAAATTGAATTGCCAGATTTTAACTTAATCAATAGTCCACAGTCACTTAAACACAAAAGAGTTGCCCCGAAGTAGCCCAAAGTGGCCGGCTGCTCAGGACAATATTTATTTGTATCTGTGCCTGTCAAAGACCAGCAGCTCCTCAAGAGTGTTCTGGGGAAAAGCCCTAGAATTAGAAAGTCCTCCTGCGGGGGAACCAGCCTTTGGCTCTAACAGCCTGTGTGGCCAGGCCCGACCTGGTAACCAGACCCATAGCCCAGTGTAGTCCAAGGAAAGACTCTTTGAGATCAGTGGGGTTATGTGGAAGAAGAGACGCCCACCCGGAGGTGTTGCTGTTCCCCCCAAAATTGAAGAGCTGGAACAAACGGGAATTTTCAGTGACGTTGAAGCAGTGTTTGCGCTCTGACACCTCATGAGCGTTTCCTGACAGCAGGGAGAGATCCCCGGGGTGACGCTTTAGCTCTGCTGCTCTTGCAGGGACGCACTGACACATCCAAAGCCGGGCGACCCTGAACATGCCAGGGGCCACCCACTCCCGCCTGAGCAGCCCCGTGTCTGCTGGTGTCACAGGGGGCTCGCTCCTTCCACCCTTCCTGGGAGGATGGGGGCAGATCATGGTGAAATGCGAAGCAGTTATCTTCTGAGTGTCCCAGCCCGCCCACCGCTCACTCAGCCTGCCTGTCCCAATGGATGTGCGGGACAAGTGCAGCCGAAGCTCCCAGCCCTGCTAGTGGCTCCACCAGGGACACGTCTACATTGCTGCTGGTAGAGCAAGAAGGGCCAACTGGGACAGGCTTGGCAGGGGGGAGGAGGAAGGAGAGAGAACCGCCCTGTCAATCAGTGGGGCTGAGCCAAGTGGCGAGTGGGGGGGAGCCCAAAGAAGAAGAGCAGCAGAGGGAGCTGCAAAATGCTGGAAAGTTGCACCTTGAGTGCATCACTGCTGCGTTCTGCAATACTGGGCCTCTTCCTCATTGTGTCCCCAAGCACCCAGGTGTCAAGTGGTTGCTATGGAAACTGGATGGGCCTGGCTGTGCTCCGCTCTGCCTTGCAACCTCCGGGCACGGGTGCAGGGACTGCGGTGCTGCTACTGTGGGTGGGCAGGGGAGCGGGGCAGGGCCTGGCCCAGAGAGTTACGGCCCTGGGGGGGGCGGGTGCTTGTGGGCCATGTGTGTGTCTGTGGCCTCCCCGCATTGACTGTGCTGTGGCTGGCGGTGCAGGGAGAAGGGACAGGCGCCGTCTGCCTGTCCCCGGCTGTGTCTGCCAACGACACCGTGTCGCAGACGGGACGCTGGCCAATGGGCTGCGGGTTTCCAAATGGCCCGTCCCGCGGAGCAGGCAGGATCTGCCTTGGTGAGCAGTGAGGCAGGGGGGTTGAATTCACAACGGGAAAGAATCCAGCTGAAATACTCCCCCCCGTTTGATGGGCTACCCAGTTCCGCACTGCCCCTAACCCACTGGACAGGATTTTCCATCCCCAGTAGCTTCAGCCTGGCACTGGCTAAGTGCCTGAAGATGTGCATATGGCTATGAGGCAGTTCAGAGGCCGGGTCACTCTTCTGGGTGATGGGACGCTTAGGGTCCAACCCCTTCTCCTTGCTGGGCAGAGGGGGGTGATGAACCCTGTGGGTTCCCTCAGGCCTGGGCTGAGGCTGTCAGGGAGGCTCCTCCCCGGCCCGTTTTGTGCAGAGCGAGGGGAGCTCAGCGCACACCTGCCAGACTGGGCCTTGCAGGGGCCTGGAGGCAGAAACTGAGGTGCCCAGGGATCTGGCAGCAGGAGTCCAGGCAGCGGCAGGGCCAGGCCGTGGCTGACTGGGGCTGTGTGGGTGGCGGCAGCGCCTGGCACTGGGGGTAGGTCCCTGGGTCCCATGGGGTGCTCCAGGCCTTCAGTTCCATGTCTGGGTCTCCAGAAGCGCAACGCTGGGAGAACAGAGCTTCCCAGCTGCACAAGGCTGGGGGTAGACCATATGCTGCAAGAACGGGGCCATTTAAAGACTTAAAGAGACATACATAGAAACAATCACTGAGCACAGACCCCGCCCTTTCTTCTTCACCCATCCCAGATGCTGCAGAGAGGCTTAGGTGAGGAAATACAAATTCAGAGCCATTGGGTGGGGTGGAATTTTTATTTAAAATGTCGCTGTGCAGAAGGCAGGGTCCAGAGCTGAAGCAAAGGAGAGGCAAAAATTGGATTTATGCCCCTATCTTCCTACTCATTTCATTAGGTCCTGGGGAAACTTGGGAGAAGAGGCATATTCCGAGTTACTGACTCAGAGGAGATCCGAGTTGCACACAATTTATTTTAGTCCCAGGACTCTCCGGGCTGGAAGAGTCACCTCATTCTGCTAGATGCCGTCATTAAGTCTTGTTTTGATGCATATGGACCACTGCCTTCTGTGCCTTGAATAAGGACCTTGTACGTGGTGGGGCAGTATGTTTTGAAGAGATTTTCCACCAAGGTGTTACTTCCTGCAACCACAGGCTTGTGTTCCCGGTTCATGTAGTTCCATAGATGCAGGGAATAGGAGTTGTTGAAGTTCGGGCTTCTCTCCCAGGGTATGTCTACACTAGAAAGTTAGTTCGAACTAACGGACGTTAGTTCGAACTAACTTTCCTATGCGCTACACTAGCGCTCCGCTAGTTCGAATTTGAATCGAACTAGCGGAGCGCTTAGTTCGAACTAGGTAAACCTCATTTTACGAGGACTAACGCCTAGTTCGAACTAGCTAGTTCGAACTAAGGGCTGTGTAGCCCTTTAGTTCGAACTAGTGGGAGGCTAGCCCTCCCCAGGTTTCCCTGGTGGCCACTCTGGCCAACACCAGGGAAACTCTATGCCCCCCTCCCGGCCCCGGACCCCTTAAAGGGGCACGGGCTGGCTACGGTGCCCGTGCCAGGTGCAAGCCTGCCAGCACCCAGCTAGCAGACCCTGCACCTGGCACGGCACAGAGCCACCCACCCGATGCCCCCCAGCCCACCCCCTCTTGCCGGGACCAGGCTGGCGGCTCCCGGGAGCTTGCCCTGGACCGCAAGAGGCGGGCACCTTCCTGGGCTAGTGCGGACATCGTGGACCTTGTCCACGATCTCCGCACTAGGCACAGGAAAGTGGCCGTCTAGGGCAGGAGAGCTGCCAGCCTGGCCACCCAGGACCAGGTGTGCATGAAAATCAAGGGGGTCCACTGAGACCCCCGACACTGAGCCCTGAGCTTACAATGGCCGTCCTGGGTCAGACCAAAGGTCCATCTAGCCCAGTAGCCTGTCTGCCCACAGCGGCCAACCCTAGGGACCCTGGAGGGGATGGACCGAAGACAATGACCAAGCCATTTGTCTCGTGCCATCCCTCTCCAGCCTTCCACAAACTTTGGGCAGGGACACCACTCCTACCCTCTGGCTAATAGGACTCCATGGACCCAACCTCCATGACTTGATCTCACTTCCCTTTAAACTCTGTTGTAGTTGTAGCCTTCACAGCCTCCTGCAGCAAGGAGTTCCACAGGTTAACTATTTGCTTTGTCAAGAAGAACAACTTTCTCTTACTAGTTTCAAGCCTGCTACCCATTCCTTTCCTTTGGTGTCCTCTAGTCCTTCTTTATGGGATCTCAGGAAGAACTTTTCTGAATGCACCCTCTCCACCCAACCCCTGCTTTTACAGACTTCTATCCTGTCCCCCCTCCGTCTCCTCTTTTCTAAGCTGAACAGTCCCAGTCTCTGTAGCCTCTCTTCATCTGGGACCTGTTCCCAACCCCTGATCATGTTAGTTGCCCTCCCCTCTCCCAGCCTTTCTCTTCCCCTCTCCCACCTCCTTTTCCCAGTCTCCCCCAGTTTTGTTCAATAAAGACAGAGTCAATGTTGGAAGAAACGTTATCTTTATTTTGTACATCAAGAAGAAGGGGGGCTAGGGAAGGGCAAGTGGAAGGAGGTGAGGGAGGAATGGGGTACGAGCCCCCGATGGGGAGGACTGGGCTGGCTCTGCGGGCTTCTGGGGGTGGAAGCTCTCCTGCAGCCCCCCAATTACTCCCTCTCCCCAGATGGCAGCCTGCGGCAAGTGCAGCCGGGCTGATGGCCGAGTGGTGTGATGTGCCCAGTGTGGGCACTCAGGGCACTCCAAGCCAGAACTTCTTTGCAAGCGGGGCACCCCTTAGAACTGTGTGTCCGGGGTGGGGGTCGGGACCCTTTAAGCGCAGCCCTCGGCTAGCCTGAGACAGTATCTCCATGCTCTAAGTCCTCCTTTTATGCCCTGCCGGCACTGCTTCCGGCCATCCTTAAGCCCTGTTCAGAGTCCACTCAATGTGGACTTACTAGTTCGAACTAGCAAAACGCTAGTTCGAACTAGTTTTTAGTTCTAGATGCGTTAGTTCGAACTAGCTTAGTTCGAATTAACTAATTCGAACTAAGTTAGTTCGAACTAGCGCTGTAGTGTAGACGTACCCCCAGACTTCAAAGAACTGGCTCCATGATGAGTAGGGGATAGGGAAGAAACGCTGAGGATGCAGGAAGGAAATGTTCTGACAATTTATATCCTCCACGTTATGGAAATTGGTCAGGCTGCACAACGCTTTGAGCCTCCTTGTCAGTAACCTGGGACCTTGGTAGCCCCAAATGTCTCCTTTGTAATTTTGAACAAAATCCTCCATGCAATCCCAGAGGAACCCGTGATGGCGAGAAAAGCCAAGAACCGCATTGCCGGAGACCTGGGAACCCTCGGCCGCCACAAAGTTTTCCAGCGGAATAGGCCTTATGGAGATGACATCGGTGTCCATGTAGATCCCACCATATTTCCAGACAAGGGCAAGCCTGCTAGCGTCAGCGCTGACATGCAGCCAGTACCTTTCCTCGGCTGGATTTACCTGCAGAGTTGGAAAGGGATCAAGAAGATGCAATTGACACCACTTTGAAACATCTCAACACCTGCTTCTGTTAGCTATATACTGTATAAATCTCCCAGACGTGTCTACCCTAATTGTAATTCCTTTATCAATTGATGTCCATTTTTCTTTTTCAGGTATGAAATGTTGCTGGAAAAAGGCAAGAGCAAATGTAGCTTTTGTTCATTGTCATAGTACGAGTGTGTCCAAGGCACAGTAAACCCCAAGGAAACATCTGACTTATGAAATAATGAGAATCTTCTGAATCACAATAACATAACAATGGTCATACTAGGTCACACTAAATATCCATCTCGCTCAGGATCCTGTCTGCCGACTGTGGGCAAATCCAGGTGCTCCAGAGGAAATGAACAGAACAAGGAATCATCGAGAGATCCCTCCCCTGTCATAAGAACGTATGAATGGCCATACTGGGTCAGACCAAAGGTCCATCCAGCCCAGTACCCTATCTGCCAACAGTGGCCAATGCCAGTTGCCTCAGAGGGAATGAATCAACAAGTAATGATCAAGCGATCTCTCTCCTGCCATCCATCTCCACCCTCTGACAAACAGAGGCTGGGGACACCATTCCTTACCCATCCTGGCTAATAGCCATTTATGGACTTAATCTCCATGAATTTATCTAGTTCTTTTTTAAACCCTGTTCTAGTCCTACCCTTCACAGCCTCCTCTGGCAAGGAGTTCCACAGACTGACAATGCACAGTGTGAAGAAGAACTTCCTTTTCTTTGTTTTAAACCTGCTGCCCATTAGTTTCAGTTAGTGCCCCCTAGTTCTTATATTATGGGAACAAGTAAATAACTTTTCCTTATTCACTTTGTTCACACCACTCATGATTTTATAGACCTCTATCATATTTTCCCTTTGTCTTCTCTTTTCCAAGCTGAAAAGTCCTAGTCTTTTTAATCTATCCTCATATGGGATGCATTCCAAACCCTAATAATTTTAATTGCCCTTCTCGGAACCTTTTCTAAAGCCTGTGTATCTTTTTTGAGATGAGAAGACCACATCTGTACACAGTATGCCAGATGTGGGCGTACCATGGATTTATATAAGGGCAATAAGATATTCTCCGTCTCATTCTCTATCACTCTTTTAATGATTCCTAACATCCTGTTTGCTTTTTTGACTGCTGCTCCACACTGCATGGACATCTTCAGAGAATTATCCACAATGACTCCAAGATCTCTTTCCTGATTAGTTGTAGCTAAATTAGCCCCCATCATATTATATGTATAGTTGGGGTTATTTTTTCCAGCGTGCATTCCTTTACATCCAGTCATCCATTCCCAGCTTCTGACAAACAGAGGGACACCATTCCTACCCATTCTAATTGGTTTTTGGCCTTAATTATATTTTTACGTATCATTTGCCAGAGTTTATGCTCCTTTCTACTGTCTTCACTAGGATTTAACTTCCATTTTTTTTAAAGGACATCTTTTTTTCTCTCACTGATTCCTTTGGTTTGTTGTTCAGCCATAGTGGCACTTTTTGGTTTTCTTTTTATGTTTTTTTTTTATTTTGGTGTATATATTTAAGAAAAGCCTCTATTCTGGTGACTTTCAATTGTGAGATTCTCATGGACTTCCCGGAGCTTTGGAATAGACCCCTCCTGGCAATCTCGACAGAGGTTAAAAAGCGAGAGAGAAATTCAGGCTTTGAGTTATGCAGTGGCAGGGTGGGCTGGTGTACCAATATTCCACCCAGCTGCTGCTTATTATTCAGAGTCTCCACTTTCATTTAAAAAGTAATCAAGAAGATTCACTCGGCTTTGCTTGGGTCCTTAACTCAATTCATTTTTGTTTCTCTTCATTTCAATCATTGCTGTGGGGTGGGGCTGAGGAGGAGGGGTTCAGTCTGCAGGCTGCCTCGAGGAGAGAGGACGACCCCAGTCCTCTCTCATCGCAGTAACTTGGGGTCAGATGAAAAGAGCCTCTCCATGGTTCATCTCTCCCTTTCTCTCCCCAGCCAGAGTGAGGAATGCAGCCAACTGTGCACTTTCCCCTCGCTCCCTGACAAAGGGGAACAGCCAGCAGTGCCTCCATATGAGTTGGGGGGGAGAAGGGAAGGAGAGCTTGAGCCCCGAATGCCCTCCCAAAGTGCGCTGGGGGATGGGAGGCTCAGGGATGGGGCAGTCCATGATGGATGGGCAGGGGCTCACCCAAGCCAACCCCTTTCACCTGCCGGGTGATTCTCTCTTTTCTGTATGGGTACGTCTACTCTAGCCCCCTAGTTCGATCTAGGGAAGCTAATGATGGCGAACGAAATTGCAAATGAAGCGCGGGATTTAAATATCCCGCGCGTCATTAGCATGTTCTCAGCCGGTCGCCATTTTAGAAATTGACTAGCCCGAAGTAACTGCCTACGTCTACACGCGGCAGTGAACCGGGATTCCGAATTAAAGCCCTAACTCAAATTATCTGTTATTCCTCCTGCAATGAGGTTTACCAGGTAATTCGAGTTAGGGCTTTAATTCGGAATCCCAGTTCACTGCCACGTGTAGACGAGGGCAGTTGCTTTGGGCTAGTCAATTTCCAAAATGGCGACCAGCCGAGAACATGCTAATGAAGCACAGGCTATTTAAATCCCGTGCTTCATTTGCAATTTCAGTTGCCCTCATTGGCCTCCCTAGATCGAACTAGGGGGCTAGTGTAGACATACCCCCTGCCTTTCTGAGAAGCAATCCCATTCCAGGCACATCCCATTTTCCTGGCACAACCCAATCCTGACCTTGCCTTAAGTTATGATAAGGGGAAGCTTTATACTGACTTTGGTGATTCTAGCTCTGACCGTTTAGAAGCATGCCTGCCTATGTTTCCAAAAAGGACAAAACAAAAACTCAGAGGGGTGTGAACTCTCAGAACAACACTTCTGAGAGGAGCGGGTAAAGAGTGGAGCCTTTTCCCTCCCCTCCATTGACCTCTGAATTCTTCTCTCACTTCTAAAGCTTGTGCCCAGACATTTTTGTTGCTGTCAGGCACATTTAACAAGCACTGAAATCATGTTTCCCAAACAGTAAAGCCTCACTTTAAATTCATGCTGATTGAAATTTTTCAAATACAACATTTTTATCAGTCTCTTGCCTTTTTGGAAAAGGGGGTGATTCACCATTTTGAGAAAATATTGTTATTGAAATTATGATGGAAGTAGTCCATTTGCCATAACTCCTGCCATCAGGAAATACACAATGGCCATAACAATTTCAGTCAATATTTTGACTATTGCATGGCAAAGTGTCATGAAATAGGGGTCCACCCTGGTTGCAACAAAAGGACAACAGCTTCAAAACTTGAATAAAAATGTTCCGAGCCCTTCATGTGCCTCCTCTTCTACTTGATCTAATATATTTCCCCCTTAATATTTCCTCTCACCTTATGATACCACGAGAACAGAGGTGTTTCCTGGAAAAAAGTTTCCATCTCGAAAGGAAGAAGGAAGACATTCTTCATCGCAGACAGAAGAGCGAAGGCTGCGGAAGTAGAATTTGAATCCCGCCATGTGTTATTTTTCAGTCCTTTCATAAAGAAAAGAACAGGTCTGTCTGGGTAGGCCCTGGCAGCAGACTCCACAGAACATGAAGCCAACGGAGGAAGCTTCAGGCGGTCTGTGGTCTCCACAAAGATGATGCTGCTGCTCTGGCTCACATCAGTCTCTTGCGTCAGGAACGGCTCAGGACTCGGCTCGCATGAGAAGATGCAGCCAGACGACAGGGAAAGTTTATAGACAACGCCCATGGCAAAGAGAAAAAAGAACAAAAGCCCTATTTTGATCTCCTTCAACATTCTTACTTTGCCTTGGGCAGATGAATCTTAATAAAAAGAAACAAATAAAGTCAGTGTTAGTGGTTCATTCATCATCCCTGGGAGTCAAATACGACAGGGTAGGATTTCAAATGTTATTATTCCTTTGGATTATTTCTTATGTGATTGACAGCTGATTGCAAAACGGGAGAATCAGGAATTAAACCAAATCATAGAACTGAGTTGGCATTAATCTCTCCAACTGATGCCACGATTTATGAAAAACTCCTGTGAACCGTCTGTGGGGCAAAGCCCTGGAGTTTGCAGTCCTGAAACCAGAGGAGTTTTCTGCTGAACATAGTGGCAATGAAAAGGGTCCCTGAACATAACAGGAAGGAGAAACTGCCTGGACTCTACTGGAGCGGCAGACTGCATGCAAGCAAAGGACCCTACTGATCTACAGTGGTGTGTGTTTGAAAAAGAGCAAGGGAAAGGCCCAGAAAACAGAACAACCCGCTGTCTTGTCTGGGGAGCTCCCTATGAGGGAGCAGAAGAGCCAAAGTAATTCACACCTTTCAGGAAGTGGTTCGTGTATTTTTCCGTGTAGATTCTCACTGCAGGGCATTGGTAATATTAGAATTCACATGGTCTACTTGGCTGTGCAGTCCCTGTGGGAGCAGAGTTACTATCCATTTGTCCTCTGTTTTCTTTTGTCCGTGTGAAATGAAAAATAAACGCACAGGCCAAATTCACCCTTTCTACACAACCTCAGTGGATCTGAAGTTGCCTCATGAAGTTGCTCCATGTCTGGACTGGCCTGTATTTCAGGTGTGATTCCTCTGTGGGGCCTCTTGATTGGATGTTACCAGTGCATCTCCATTATAGACAGTTCTGCCAATGCTCATAAATCAGCCAGACCTTTGTGAAGAGCAGCCTCAATGCCGAAGAGGGCCACCTGTGTTATCTTTTGGATAAGGCTGTAAGAGAGAAAGCGAGACCTGCCTGGACTCCATTCCAAT
Source organism: Pelodiscus sinensis (assembly GCF_049634645.1). Classification (NCBI taxonomy): domain Eukaryota; kingdom Metazoa; phylum Chordata; order Testudines; family Trionychidae; genus Pelodiscus; species Pelodiscus sinensis. The sequence continues at coordinate 2,337,606 of NC_134720.1, read as the reverse complement.
ATCTGGCAGGAGGGCGATTGTGTGGCAGTTGTAGATTGAGGTGTCTGAAGGGGAAAATCTACAGTAACCATCTATAATACTCACTAAGATTGTGAATAAATGGAGTACATTGCACTTCTAAAGTAAGGAGATATACCTGCATTGGTTTATCTGGTAATGCGTTTTGTTAATTAATTAATCAGACCAAAATACAAAGTACCAGGTACTGCACACAAATTATCAGACACAAAAGAACATAGTATCTTGGAGGAGACTCCATATGTCTTTTTGTAAAGGGAAATAATGACTCACCAATCTACTAGAATTCTTTGAGGGGAATAAACGAGCACGTGGACAAGGGGAATCCAGTGGATTTTGTGGATTGGGTGTGGAGGAACCCTATGACGAGACCCAAAGGTTCTTTGAAAAAGTGATCAATTGTGCAGTAAGAAGGAAGATCCTCCAATGAACTGGTACCTGGTTAAAAGACAGGAAACAAAGGGTAGGAATAAATAGCCAGTTTTCACCTTGTAGAGAGAGAAATATCTGTAACTAAGGCTATATCTAAACTACATCTGTTTTTCGATAAAGAGGTGTAGATTAGGCACGTCGATATTGCAAATGAAGCCGGGATTTAAATATTCCACGCTTCATTTGCATAATGGTGGCTGCTGGTTTTTTCAAAATGGGGCTTTTTCAAAAAACAACCCCCCCCCCCGGCAGTTTAGACGGGGTATTTCCGACAGAAGTGCCCCGTTTTGAAAGATCCTGTACTCAGGGTGGCTGAACTGGAGGAGCTAAGGGAGGTTTTGAGGGGGAGACCGCTCCCCGCACTCACGGCCGCCTGCCGGTGGTGGAGCGTGGCGTAGGAGATGCCGCACACCCCGGGAAAGACAGGCGGCGAAACGCTGGGCGTGTAAACGCCACCTGCAATGTGCTGCCAAGGGCGAGCAGTGGGACCCAGGAGGGATCGGGCAGCACGCATGCTGCACAGGGATGGGGCAGCGCCCATCCCATTCAAAAGGGCGACGGCAGAGAGGAACGGGAGGAGGAGGAGAACAGCAGGGCTGGCTGTGTTCTCCCACCCTCCACAGGCAGCCAAAAGGGAGCAGCAGCCTGAGGAATCCGGGACAACCCGCGAAGCACCCCTGACCTGGGGGCTACCCCGAGGGTGGAACCCGCCACCGGGAGGATGCCCATCAGAAGCGGAAGGACACCACCAAAGCCTGGGGTACGAGCAGGCCGAGCATGAACCCAGACACTGAGGCCACAGTGCCCAATGGGGGACAGCCCGATACTGGACTTTCACAAGGGCATTAAGCGGGCGGACTGAGGGCCCGCGAACGAGGGGAGGAGTGTGCGAGAGACAAGGGGTGACAGCTAACCACTTCGCTACACTGGTGGAGAATGTGGGTACTTTAGGGATAGGGTAGCAGAAAAAAAGGGGGGGAGGACTTGGTAGTTATGGGGAGATGGAAATGGGAAAGTTGCCAGAAAGTCTGGCCGAGAACCAGCAACAGCAGCAGATGCGGCTGCTCCAGCAGCTCACTGAGCAGCAACAGCTGGTACGGGATCTAGTAGAGCACCAGCAGAAGCAGCAGGATCAGTGGGCGCAACAGGGAGCTGGGGGGCCGGTCTCCCTGGCGTTAGGGGACAATGGGGGGGGGGGGGGACGGCCCTGGCCCTTCCTTTATTGCTTGTAAAAATGACAGCTGAGGATGACCCAGAGGCCTTTTTAATCACATTTGAGTGGGTAGCCACTGCCCCCTGCTGGTCAGAGGAACATTGGGCAACTCTGCTGGCACCCTACCTGAGGGGCCCCATGCAGTGGGCGTATATAGGGTTAGCCACACGAGATGCCCTACATTACCGCAAGGTAAAGGAGGCTATTCTAGACCAGGCGGGGGTCACTCCGGAGACCCACAGACAGAAGTTCCGGGTGGAGAAGTACCGACCAGGGGAGCGACCAAGGGCCATAGTGCAGAGGCTGAGGGAGGCTGCCATCCGCTGGTTAGACCTAGAGTGACATACAGCCACTCAGGTGGTGGACATGATCGTCCTAGACCAGTTTTTGCAGATTCTACCGCCCGACAGCCGGACGTGGGTACGCCGACACCAGCCCACAACACTGGAAGAAGCTGTATTGATCATGGAAAACTACCTGGCCGCGGAAGGGGAAGAAGACAGTGGGCGAGGCGCCAAGACCCCGGAGAGAGGCCCAGCACCCACTGGGAGGACTCATCCAGCAAGAGGCTGAGGGACGGAACTGGCCCCCCTATGCCCTGGGTGCCATGGGGGGATGGAGCGAGACCTGGAACCTTGGGGAGCCCCGACGAGATGCTGCCCAGGGCCACGGGGGAGCCAACAGTCAGAACTGGCAAAGCACGGGGCACAATTCGAGGTAAGAGCTGACTGGCTGTACCAGGTGGCCACCCGGCCGGGGGAGATGGGCGAGACCTGGCAATTGTTAGTATCGGCATGGTTCAGGTGGCAGGTGTTGGACCTGGCTCATGCCAGCCCCTGAGCCAGCCACCTAGGGGTAGAAAACATGTTACAAAGAATATTACAGCAATTTTACTGGCCAGGCGTATATAAGGAGGTTAAAGACTTCTGCGACTCCTGCCCCGAGTGCCAGCAAGCCAGTGCCAAAAGCTCCCCTTATATCCCTTCTGGTGGTAGACACGCCTTTCGAGCGGGTGGCCCTGGACCTGGTGGGGCCGCTGGAGAGGTCCAAAAGGGGCAACCAGTATGTCCTGGTATTTGTAGACTATGCTACCTGCTATCCTGAGGCCGTGCCCCTCCGTAACATCAAGGCCCCGGGGCTAGCGGCAGAAATGGTAAAGATCTTTGCATGAGTGGGCATACCCCAAGAAATCCTTACTGATCAAGGGACAAATGTATCCGAGTGAGTCATGGCAGAATTATGCAGGTTGCTCAAGGTAAAAAAACTTCAGACCTCGGTCTATCACCCCAAGACAGACGGGTTGGTGGAGCACTTTTAGAGGACCTTAAAGTCAATGTTAAAGAAGTTCATGGGGTTGGACCCCCGGGAGTGGGACCTTTCTTGCCAGCCCTCCTGTTCATGGTCCGGGAGGTATTGCAGGCTTTGACAGGTTTTTCACCTTTCAAATTATTATACGGGAGGCAACCTAGGGGCATCCTGGACCTCCTGCGACAGGAATGGGAGGAGCAGGACTCCTGTGTAAGAGGAACGATCCCCTATGTACTCGAGCTGCGCAAGAGGCTAAAGACGGCCGGCGAACTAGCCAGAGACAACTTGCTGCAAGCCCAGGCAAAGCAGACATGGTGGTACAACCAAGGGGTCAGGAACTGAATCTTCACGCTGGGGGATAGAGTACTGCTCCTCTTGCTGGCAGCAGAGTCAAAGTTGATGGCCAAATGGCAGGGCCCCTACGAAGTGCTGCGGCAGGTGGGACCCATGGATTATGAGATACAGCTGACGGGTAAGTGCAAAAACACACAAATTTATCATGTGAACTTGTTAAAAAAATGGAACGCTTGAGAGAGCATGCTGGTGACCACACGGGCATCGGAGCCCAAGCTAGGACCATGGGGAGGGGACTTGAGTGGACCAGGAGGGGAGGCAACCTTCGGGACCACACTGACGAGCACACAGAAAGAGGACATGAGAGCCCTTATGCGGGAATTCTTGGCCGTGCTGTCGACACTTCCTGGGCGCACACTGGTGACTTGCCACCACATCCAGACGACACCGGGATTGAAAGTGCAAACGCCCCTCCGATGGAAGCTGTGGGAGACCATGTGCGAAGAGACCCATAAAATGCTACAAATGGGAGTGATCCAGGAGTCAAAGAGAGGGTGGCACAGCCCAATAGTCCTGGTACCCAAACATGACGGAACACTGCAATTTTGCATAGACTTCCAGAAAGTTAGCGCCATTTCTAAGTTTGATGCGTACCCAATGCTGTGGACGGAGGAACTGCTGGAAAGACTGGGAAAGGCCTGCTACACCCGCTTCCCAGGAGAAGATGGCCTTCGCGACCCCCTTCGTACTTTACCACTTCTTAACCATGCCCTTTGGGTTGAACGGGGCCACCGCAACCTTCCAGCGGCTAATGGATCGGCTCCTGGAGTGGCACCAGATCTATGCCACTGCATATATCGATGATGTAGTCATCTATAGTGCCTCCTGGGAAGGCCACCTACAACACGTGCGAGCCGTACTGAAGATCCTGGGGGACGCGCAGTTGACAGCAAACCCCAGTACATGTACATTTGGGCAAAGGGAGGTGACCTACCTGGGCTACGTTGTGGGGAACAGACAACTAAAACCCCAAGTAAACAAAGTCGAGGCAATGTGAGACTATCAGACACCGAAAACAAAGAAACAAGTCCAGCAGTTCTTGGGACCTGCAGGTTATTACAGATGGTTTATACCAAACTTTGCCACAATAGCCACTCCACTGACGGATCTGACGAGGAGCGGGCACCCACAGAAGGTGTGCTGGTCCGAGCAATGTGAGAGGGCGTTCCAACAACTGAAGCAGAACCTAACACAAGCCCCACTGCTCGTGCAACCAGACTTCTAAAAAACCTTCCTGGTGCAAACCGACACCTCAAATGTGGGGCTGGGGGCGGTACTGGCCCAGGAGAAGGACGGGGCGGAGAGACCTATTTTGTACCTAAGCCGCAAGCTACTATCTTGCGAACAGGCATACTCGACCATAGAGAAGGAGGCCCTGGTGGTTAGGTGGGCAGTGGAAGCCCTCCAGTATTACTTGTTAGGGAACCCGTTCCAGCTAATGACAGACCATGCCCCATTAAAATGGATGCATAATATGTGGGAGATGAACCCCCGCATAATGAGGTGGTACCTATTCTTGCAACAGTACCAGTTTGAAATTGCGCACAAGGCGGGGCAGACCCACGGGAACGCCGACTTTTTGTCGTGCTGTGCAGAGGCAGGGGAAGAAAGGGAAGCTACTAGGGATCAAAAGGGGGAGGTTCTGACAGGGAGACCACTTCCCGCATTCACGGTCGCCTGCCAACAGTGGAGCACAGCATAGGAGATGCCGTACACCCCGGGGAAGACGGGCGGCAAAACGCTGGGTGTGTAAACACTGCCAAGGGCAGGCAGTGGGACCCAGGAGGGATTGGGCGGCACGCATGCCGCACAGGGGCAGGGCAGCGCTCGTCCCATTCAAAAGGGCAGTGGCAGGGAGAAATAGGAGGAGGAGAGCGGCGGGACTGGCTGTGTTCTCCCACCCTCCACAGGCAGCCAAAAGGGAGCGGCATCCTGAGGAATCCGGGATGACCCATGAAGCACCCCTGACACGGGGGCTACCCGGAGGATGGAACCCACCACCGGGAGGATGCCCATTGCAAGCGGAAGGACACCACCAAAGCCCGGGGTACAAGCGGGCCAAGCATGAACCCGGACATGGAGGCTGCAGCGCCCAATGGGGGACAACCCAATACCGGACTTTCACAAGGGCAGTAAGCGGGCAGACTGAGGGCCCGTGAACAAGGGGAGGAGCGTGTGAGAGGCGAGGGGTGACAGCTAACTACTTCACTACAGAGATAGAGATATATGTTGATGAGACTTTCTGGGACACTGCAGTACTGTCTCACCTCCAGTCTGAGAGCCCCAGTGCTCTTAAAGAGGATGAAAGTCTCAAGGGAACAGAGCATTCAATGGGAACAGGGGGAAACCATCCCGTAGTTGGGACCCTCCTTCCAGAGGATGTTGTGGTATCCTCTCGCACTGAGGATACCTCTGAGGGGGAGGGAATGCCAGTTGTTAGGAAGAGGCAGGTGTTAGTAGTGGGTGATTCGATCGTTAGAAACATAGATAGTTGGGTTTGTGATGACCGAGAGAACCGTATGGTCACTTGCCTGCCTGGTGCGAAGGTTGCGGATCTCTCGAGGCATCTAGATAGACTTATGTGTAGTGCTGGGGAGGAGCCGGTGGTCATGGTACATGTGGGTACCAATGACTTAGGGAAGGATAGGAGAGACGTCCTGGAGGCCAAATTTAGGTTGCTAGGAAAGAGACTGAAATCCAGGACCTCTATGGTGGCGTTCTCGGAAATGCTTCCAGTTCCACACGCAGGGCCAGGTAGGCAGGCAGAGCTTCAGAGTCTCAATGCGTGGATGAGACGATGGTGTAGGGAAGAGGGGTTTGGATTTATTAGGAACTGGGGACACTTTTGGGAGAGGGGGAGCCTATACAGGAAGGATGGGCTCCACCTAAACCAGGGTGGAACCAGACTGCTGGCACTAAACATTAAAAAGGCCGTAGAACAGTTTTTAAACTAAGAGATGGGGGAAAGCCGATTGGTGCGGAGATGCACGTAAATCGGATGGAGACTTCTCTTAGAGGAAAATCCATTGATAGAGATTCTCTAAGCTGTAGTCAGAAAGAGAGGAGGGGAGAGGACAAACCATGGGCCAGAGCAGACAAGCAACCGCATATAAAGGAATCCAATGCATCAGGGAAGGGCAGACAAATAAGCAGTGGCAAATTTTTAAAGTGCTTCTACACAAATGTTAGGAGTCCGACTAATAAGATGGGTGAACTAGAGTACTTCATATTAAAGGAGGAGATTGACATAATAGGCATCACCGAAACCTGGTGGAATGAGGAAAACCTGTGGGACACAATCATACCGAGATATAAAATATATCGGAAGGATAGAGCAGGCCGGGTGGGTGGTGGAGTAGCACTGTATGTGAAAGATAAAGTTGAATCAAATGAAATAAAAATATTAAATGAATCAACATGTTCAATAGAATCATTATGGATAGTAATTCCATGCTCCAATAATAAGAAATTAGCAGTAGGTATATATTATCGACCACCTGATCAGGATAGCGATACTGACATTGAAATGCTGAGGGAGATTAGATAGGCTACCAAAATAAAGAACTCTATAATAATGGGGGATTTTAATTATCCCCCATATTGACTGGATACATGTCACCTCAGGAAAAGAAGCAGAGATAAAATTTCTCAATGGCTTAAATGACTGCTTCTTGGAGCAGCTGGTACAGAAACCCACAACGGGAGAGGCTATTCTTGATTTAGTCCTGAGTGGAGCGCAGGATCAGGTCTGGAGATAACCGTTACAGGACCGCTTGGGAATAGTGACCATAATATAATAACATTTAACATTCCTGTGGTGGGAAGAACATCTCAGCAGTACAGCGCTCTGGCTTTTAATTTCAAAAACGGGAATTACACAAAAATGAGGTTAGTTAAACGGAAATTAAAAGGCACAATGACTAGAGCCAAATCCCTACAAGCTGCGTGGAAACATTTTAAAGACACCATAACAGAGGCCCAACTTAAATGTATACCCCAAATTAAAAAACATAGCAAGAGACCTAAAAAAGAGTCACCGTGGCTTAACCACCATGTAAAAGAAGCAGTGAGGGACAAAAAGGCTTCTTTTAAGAAGTGGAAGTCCAATCCTAGTGAGATAAATAGAAAGGAACATAAACACTGTCAAATCAAGTGTAAAAATATAATAAAAAAGCCAAAAAAGATTTTGAGGAATAGCTAGCCAAAAACTCAAAAAGAAATAACAAAATGTTTTTTAAGTACATTAGAAGCAGGAAGCCTGATAAAAAACCAGTGGGTCCCCTAGACGATCGAGCTATAAAAGGAGCAATCGAGGATGATAAAGCCATTGCGGAGAAACTAAATGGTTTCTTTGCTTCAGTCTTCACGGATGAGGATGTTAGGGAGATTCCCAAATCTGCACCATCCTTTCTGGGTGATGAATCTGAGAAACTGTACTGGATTGAAGTGTCATTAGAGGAGGTTTTGGAACAAATAGAAAAACTTAATGTTAACAAATCTCAGGGACCGGATGGCATTCATCCAAGGGTTCTAAAAAAAACTCAAATGGGAAATTGCAGAACTATTATCTGTGGTTTGTAACCTATCCTTTAAATCAGTTTCCGTACCTAATGACTGGAAGGTAGCTAACGTGACACCAATATTTAAAAAGGGCTCTAGAGGTGATCCTGACAATTACAGACCGGTAAGTCTAACTTCAGTACCGGGCAAATTAGTTGAAACAATAGTAAAGAATAAAATTGTGAGGCATGTAGAAGAACATGATTTGTTGGACAAAAGTCAACATGGTTTCTGTAAAGGGAAATCCTGTCTTACTAATCTATTAGAGTTCTTTGAAGGGGTTAACAAACATGCGGACAAGGGGGATCTAGTAGATATAGTATACTTAGATTTTCAGAAAGCCTTTGACAAGGTCCCTCTTTACCAAAGGCTCTTATGTAAATTACATTGCCATGGGATAAAAGGGAAGGTCCTTTCATGGATTGAGAACTGGTTAAAAGACAGGAAACAAAGGGTAGGAATAAAGGGTAAATTTTCAGAATGGAGAGGGGTAATTAGTGGTGTCCCCCAAGAGTCAGTCCTGGGACCAATCCTGTTCAACTTATTCATAAATGATCTAGAGAAAGGGGTAAGCAGGGAGGTGGTAAAGTTTGTGAATGATACCAAACTGGTTAGGATAGTTAAGACAGAAGCAGACTGTGAAGAACTTCAAAAAGATCTCACCAAACTGAGTGATTGAGCAACAAAATGGCAAATGAAATTTAATGTGGATAAGTGTTAAGTAATGCACATCGGGAAAAATAACCCAACTACACGTACAGTATTATGGGGGCTAATTTGGCTATTACAAATCAGGAAAGAGATCTTGGAGTTATTGTGGATAGTTCTCTGAAAATGTCCACGCAGTGTGCTGCGGCGGTCAAAAAGGCAAATAGGATGTTAGGAATTATTAAGAAAGGGATAGAAAATAAGACACAGAATATCTTACTGCCCCTGTATAAAACTATGGTACGCCCACATCTTGAGTACTGTGTACAGATGTGGTCTCCTCACCTCAAAAAAGATATTTTGGCCTTGAAAAGAGTTCAGAAAAGAGCAACTAAAATGATTAAGGGTTTGGAACAGGTCCCATATGAGGAGAGGTTAAAACAACTGGGGCTTTTCAGTTTAGAAAAGAGAAGACTGAGGGGGGATATGATAGAGGTTTATAAAATCATGAGTGGTGTGGAATGGGCGAATAAAGAAAAGTTATTTATTAGTTCCCATAATAGAAGAACTAGAGGACACCAAGTGAAGTTAATGTGGAGCAGGTTTAAAACTAATAAAAGAAAGTTCTTCTTCACACATCGTATAGTCAACTTGTGAAACTCCTTGCCAGAGGAAGCTGTGAAGGCTAGGACTATAATAGAGTTTAAAGAGAAGGTAGATAATTTCATGGAGGTTAGGTCCATGAAAGGCTATTGGCCAGGGGATAGAAATGATGTCCCTGTCCTCTGTTTGTCAGAAGGATGGCAGGAGACAAATCGCTTGATCATTGTCTTCGGTCCACCCCCTCTGGGGCACCTGGTGCTGGCCACTGTCGGCAGACAGGCTACTGGGATAGATGGACCTTTGGTCTGACCCAGTATGGCCGTTCTTATGTTCTTATGTTCTTATGTTCATTTTTCGAGGAGTACAGGATCTTTCGAAATGGGGCATTTTTGTTGAAAATGCCCTGTCTAAACTGCCATATTTCTTTTTTAAAGACCCGTTTTGGAAAAAAGCGGCAGCCGCCATTATGAAAATTAAGCGAGGGATATTTAAATCCCAGCTTCTTTTGTAATATTGACGTGTCTAATCTATATCCCTTTATCGAAAAAAAAATGTCGTTTCGACATAGCCTAAGAGAAGGAAATACCAGCATCCCCATGAAGAGTGAGTACGGAGACCCGGGCTGGTCAACATATTCACAAGTGATAACATGGCAAAGTTTGCAGATGGTACAAAATTAATGGAAATATGAAGTCCAAACCTGACTGAAATGTTACAAAGGGATCTCACAACATTGGGTAACGGGGCAAGAAAATGTCAGATGAACGTCAGTGGTGATAAATGCAAAGAATGCACGTTGTCACACATAATCCCAGCTACACATGGAATATGTTGAGGTCTAAATAAGCTATTACCACTCAAGAAAGGTCTTGGAGTCATTGTGGAGAATTCCCTCCGAACTTCTGCTCAAGGTGCAGGTGCAGTCTCAAAAAGCTAACAGACTGCCAGGGAGTATTAGGAAGCATAATGCCACTGTGTTAATCTATGATATGCCCTATACCCACACCTTGAATATTGCAGGCAATTCCGTGTACGTCATCAACCTGTGGAGTTCATGGCCGGGGACATGTACAAACCAAAAGCAGATCTGGGTTCCCCAAAAAATTAGGTAGGTTCTGGGAGGGCAGGTTCATCACTGGCTGTTGGCCAAGAGGGTCCAGAGGGGAGCCCCGGACTCAAATGTGCAGGGACACGCGGGCTGCCCCAAGATGGGATGGGATGACAGGACCCCTCAGTGTTGCCTTGCTCTGCTCCTGCCTTCCCACACATGGGGCACCCACCAAGGCAGAGTCCCAGGGCGCTCCACTCACCTCTTGTCTGGTGCCTCTTGCTGCACAGCCTGGGCTTTAGCAGTCGAGGACGATGCTTCCTTCCAGCTATTGCCCACAGTCACTCCATCTCTCGCTGGCCTGCAGCCCCTCTCTCGCTCCAGCAACCACAGTCTCCTGTTTGTTACTTGGCCCTCCAGCCCCGTCACTCAAATCTCTCACGTCCACAGTGACTCAGGGAGGCCTCCCACCCACTGCCCTCTTGGTGCCACTTACCCAGGTGGGTTCCAGCCGTCCTGGGCTTTCCTCTCCCAGCCCTGCCTGCTCCGTCCCTGGGCAGCTTCCTCCCACTCCTGGCTCTCCTCCTTTCTCTGGGTAAGTCAGCTCCAGGTGCTCCTCCCTTTCCCAAGGTGTGACTGCCCGTTCCAAGGAGCAGCCCCTCTCGTGCAAACTTCTTAGTTAGATAGGCCCAGCCTATTCCCACCTCCGGGAGCCTGCTAGTACTCACTTGCCTGCTCCCTGGCTCTTCCTCCAGGTGTTTGCTCTGGGCTCAGTCCTACCCCACTCCTCCCTTGCCTCTGATATAGCTAAGCCCAGAGTCCCCCCCCTCCGGCCCAGCGTCACCCACCCCCAGCCCAGGGCATCTCTTCCTTTCTTCCCCCAGGATTCCGGGTCATGCGGAGCCACCCGAAAGGACCCGTCCTCACCTGCTTCACTTCCCCAGCGAGTCTCCCAGCAGCACCCTCTCTCCCAGGGCCTGAACCCCCACAGAGCCCTTCCCCCGTCCCCTGTTTCCCACCTGTGGGCCCCTGCACAGTGTCACACCCCCTGTCTCTGGTCTGGAGCCGCTCTCATGCCAGGAACCACAGAGCCCTCCTCGTGCCTCGGCCTTCTGGGTGGGTCCCTCAGCCTTCCCCCATTTGCAGTACCAGCCTTCAAGCCCTCTCTCGGCACCACGCTGACTCTGGCAGTCTCCCCGCTGCTGCCACTTCCCCAGAAGTGGGTAGGGATCCCGGGCCCACGCTTCGCTCTGGGCTCCAGAGACCTTCAGCCCAGCAGGAGAGAGGGGTAGGCTTCCTGGAGAGTTCTGGAAACAGAAAAGGCAGGATTGGCCACAGCCTGAATGTGCAGCACAGGGGAAGGACGAGTCCAATATGCTATTTGGTTTGTGTGCGCGTGTTGGTGTGTGGGTACGTACGTGGGCTTATCTTTGATTTCGAATCTCTGGCTCATTGCAAAGTTTCCTTTGTTGTTTTTTTCCTTTCATCGTCACTTAGCAAATGACCCGAGGGGCTGAGGTTGGAGGAGCTGGATCTTCCAACTTCCTTGTGCAAGAGGGTGCCTCACTTTCACATGCCTGATTTGGCAGGGGGAGAGAGCTAGGGAACATGAGGAGTGCTATGACTGACTCAGCAATCAACCATCAGCAACTTTTCAAGCAAATCAGCAAGCAGCATAGAGCAGTGCACCTCCCACCGCCTGTACTTGTGACAAATACAATTTGCTAGGGAGACCTAGAGAAAAATGAAACAAAATGTGAAACTCCCTGAGAAATAATAAAGAGACGAAGGTGTGCTGACCCTCAGCCACCACCTCGGAGGGTGTATCTCTCATACACTCCTTCCCTAATGTGTGTAGCTCTTGTAAAACGGAGCTCTGCTTCTCCCTCCCGCCCCATGGTGCTCTGCTTCAGAGTCTAGGGCCCCCAGAACTGGGTTCTTCTCCCCTTAGAAGCAGAGGAGCTCACCGACACTCACACCCACTAACAGAGCACCTGTGGGAGGGTCGGTTAATCAGTGCTCGCTGGCTGACCCCTTCGTTTCCCTGGACTCAGCAGGCTGGGAGCACGGCAATGCCAAGCGGTGACTACCTGGGCCCTTGCACTCTGTGGACTGATTTAACAGCACTTCAAGCGGCCACCTCATAGGTCCCCGGGTTCAGCACCTCCCTGTCCCCACTGTCACCTGGCAACTGCTCTGCTAGTGAGCTGCTTGACGAGCAAACCCACAGGATGTTTGGCGTAGGCACGAGGAGTGTTGTTGCAGAGGGGAAGGGGGGAAGAGAGATCGCACCAGTCTGGGAAACGTGGTGATGGTAGCGGGGGGTCCAGCATGCTGGAGACAGGCAGAGCAGAGCAGAGCCCCCAGCAGGCTCAGCGAGAAGGTGACGTCCCAGTGGAACTGACGCAGACTCTAGATCTAGGCATCAGAACCCTTCTCCTGAGCAAGGCTGGGAGTTCCTGTAGGGACACAGCACTGGGTCGAGGGAACCTGGACTTGTTTATGGGTGAGCAGATGGTTCATGGGAGTGTTCTGAACTTGTTTGGTTTAGGCCAGACCAGCGCTGGGGAACCTTCTATGGGCTGGGGGCTGCTGACCCACAGAAAAACCAGTCAGGAGCCACACAAAAGTGAGATGCAAAAAGAAATAAAAACTTCATGAATGTGGCCCCACATTCCCTTCCCACCCCAGAGTCCAGGGGCTCTGCTTACTAGATTGTGTGTGCTCCAGCCCTGTGAGGCAGGGAGGACCTGAGTGCCAGCGTGGACTCCCCAATGCTTCAGTGGGGGGGGGGGGTCCCTAAGCCTTGACAGCCAGATACAGGCAAGCTGGGGCCTGCATCTGGCCTCTGGGTCTGAGGTTCCCCACCCCAGGGCTAGACAACAGAACGTGTTCAGTGCTGGCTATGAGCGGTGTTCCTTCAGTGAGCTCACACTGCAATTAGGGAGTTTCACTATTTTGAATGCCAACAGAGAAATTATTACTACAATTGTCTGATAATTACTGAGCTGGGTGTGGGCAGGCGTGGATTCATTAGCATCTGGAGGAGAGATTTCCCACCAGGCCGTGTTTTCCTGCTTTGGATGTGCTGGTCAGCACTCTCTATGATACTGGAGATGTTTTTCTGTCCTATCTTCGATGCAGATGATGCCAGGGGTGTTTCCATAATCTCTTCCCTCTTGCTGGGAAGGGTTAGGTGTGTCTGCCTCTGCCTTTTCATTGCATTGACTGATTCAAGCAGAGGCCTTGGAAAGTATTGACTTCCAAGAGTAATATGCCCTGGTTCTCCAAGAACACAGAGCTGGTAGGTAGTTTTCACTCCAGCACATCTGATGAAAGCTCATGACCTCATAAATGTGCAAGTCTCTAAGGTGCCACAGGACTGCGACTTGCTTTCAAAGTTACGACTAACGCGGCTTGTCCTCCGAGACTCCAGAAGCAGTACGTTCATCCAGGTCCCTCTGCAAACACCTTAGGGCCATTTTAACATCAGCCGCCATCTGGATAAGACCTCTGGTGCACTGTCCAAGGGAGACAGGGAAGGGTCAGCTCCTTCCTGGTAGAGGCTGCAGGGCTGTGAGCAGCCTGTGGGCCGTGGTGTCCAAACGGAGCATCTGTGTCGAGCGGTGATGGATTGAGCAGTCTCCCAGCCACGGCTCCTGTCAGAAACTTCCTGCAGAGAATTTTTCCGAGTCCTGTCTGCCCGTGCCCCATTCTGGCTCTGGAAGGCGTTGCCAGCCGGCAGTAACTGTCTGGGACAGACCGGCTAGGACCAACCGCTGGCCCGAATGACCAGCTGAACTGCCTTAGCAATGGGGAAGTGGCCTCACTCCCTGCCTGGCCACTGGTGTAGTGGCCCTGTTGAGCTGGCCCCACAGCAGACCGGCTGCTGTTCACTCGGTACCACACCTGCAGCTGCCTTTGTCCTCCTTCTAGGACTTGTGCCATCCCTGGAAGCCCCTACATCACCATAGAATCATAGAACTGGCAGGGAGTTCAAGAGGGCATCCAGTCCAGTCCCCTGGTCTCACGACAGGGCCAAGCACCATCTTGATCAACCCTGACAGGTGTCTGTCCAACCTGCTTTTTAATATCTCCAGTGATGGAGATTCCACAACCTCCCTCGGCCCCTTCATCTTCAGAATCCTGCCTTCAACCCCAGCTCTGACTTTGCTTTATGACTCTTATTTACCCTCCTCCTTTGTCCTTTGGAACATCAGAACATCAGAACAGCCATACTGAGTCAAACCAAAGGTCCATCTAGCCCAGTGTCTTGTTTGCCCACAGTGGCCAACACCAGATTCCCCAGAGGGAGGGATCACAACAGATAATTCTCACATGCTTCCTCCCCTATCTTCCACTTCCAGAGAAACAGAGCCTCGGGTCACCATTCCTACCCATCCTGGCAAATAAGTATAACGATACGGCCAAGAATGACCTTGAGCGGGTTACTGCGGATTACGGAGAGTTGGGAAGAAGGATCAAAGGATTCGGAGTGCAAGTGGTGTTCTCATCCATCCTCCCTGGTGAGGGAAAAGGTCTAGGTAGGGATCGTTGAATTGAGGAAGTCAATGTGTGGTTGAGCAGGTGGTGTCACAGAGAGGGCTTTGGTTTCTTCGACCATGGGTCTCTGTTCTGGGCACAAGGATTGTTAGGAAGAGATGGGATCCACCTAACCAAGAGAGGAAGGAGCATCTTCCCGGGCAGGCTTGCAAACCTAGTGAGGAGGGCTTTAAACTAGGTTCCTTGGGGGATGGTGACCAAAACCCTGAAGGGAGTGGGAAAGCTGGATACTGGGAAGAAATGCAAAGAGGAACTAGCAAGAAAAGAGGACCCCTGATTCAAATGGAGACGATAGGGCGATCAATTGGTTATCTGAGGTGTTTGTACACTAATGCGAGAAGCCTGAGAAACAAACAGGAAGAACTGGAGGACCTGGCCGTGTCCAAGAAATATGATTTAATTGGGATAACAGAGACTCGGTGGGATGACTCGCATGACTGGAGCACTCTCATGGAAGGGGATAGACTGTTCAGGAAGAACAGGCAGGGGAGAAAAGGAGGAGGAGTTGCACTGTATGTAAGAGAGCACTATGATTGCTCAGAACTCCAGTATATAGAGGGAGAAAAGCCTATAGAGAGACTATGGGTTAAGTTTAGAGGTGCAAACAACAGCAGTGATGTTGTGGTTGGTGTCTACTACAGGCCACCGAATCAGGTGGATGAGGCATTCTTTGGACAACTGAGAGAAGCTTCCAGATCGCAGGCCCTGGTTCTCGTGGGGGACTTTCATAAAACTGACATCTGTTAGGAGACCAATACGGCAGTACACAGGCAATCCAGGAAGTTTTTGGAGAATGTTGGGGATAACTTCTTGGTACAAGTGCTGAAGGATCTGACCAGTGGCCGTGAGCAGCTTGACCGTCTGCTCACAAACAGGGAGGAACTAATAGGGGAAGTAGAGGTGGGTGACAGCCTCAGAAGCAGTGATCATGAGATGGTAGATTTCAGGATCCTGACTAAAGGAAGAAAAGAGAGTAGTAATATATACACCTTGGACTTCAGAAAAGCAGATTTTGACACCTCATAGACCTGATGGGCAAAATCCCCTGGGATGTTAACATGAAGGGGAAAGGAGTCCAGGACAGCTGGCAGTATTTTAAAGAAGCCTTATTGAAGGCACAGAAAGAAACCATTCCGACGCGTAGCAAGAGAGGCAAACATGGTAGGAGATGGGATTGGCTTACAGGGGAAATCCTTGGTGAACTTAAGCACAAAAAGGAAGCTTACAAAAATGACCAGCGAGGAGTAAAAAATGTATTGCTCGAGAATGCCGGGGGGTTATCAGGAAGGCAAAAGCACAATTGGAATTGCAGCTGGCAAAGGATATGAAGGATAACAAGAAAGGTTTCTACAGGCATGTTAACAAGAAAAAGGTGATCAGAGAGGGTGAGGGGCCCCTACTGGATGAAGGAGGTAACCTAGTGACAGTTGATGTGGGGAAGGCTGAAGTACTCAATGCTTTCTTTGCCTCTGTATTCACGGACAAGGTTGACTGCTGGACTAAGGCGCTAAGTGACGCAAGATGGGATGAAGATGGACAGCCCGTGGTGGGTAAAGAACAGGTTATGAACTATTTAGAAAAGCTAAATGTACACAAATCCATGGGTCCGGACTTAATGCATCCGAGGATACTGAGGGCGTTGGCAAATGTCATCGAGGAGCCTTTGGCCATTATCTTTGAAAAGTCGTGGAGGTTGGGAGAGATCCAGGAAGACTGGAAAAAGCAAATGTGGTGCCCATCTTCAAAAAAAGGGAAGAAGGACGATCCAGGGAACTATAGGCCAGTCAGTCTTACCTCGGTTCCTGGAAAAATCATGGAAGGGATCCTTAAGGAATCCATATTGAGGCACTTGGAAGAGAGGAAAGTGATTAGGAATAGTCAGCATGGATTCATAAAGGGCAGGTTGTGACTGACCAATGTGATTAGCTTCTATGATGAGGTAACTGGCTTTGTGGACATGGGGAAGTCCATGGATGTGACATACCTTGACTTTAGCAAGGCTTTTGATACGGTCTCCCATAATATTCTTGTCAGCAAGTTAAGGGAATTTGGATTGGATAAATGGACGGTAAGATGGATAGAAAGCTGGCTAGAAGGCCGGGCCCAGTGGGTAGTGATCAACGGCTCCATGTCAGATTGGCGGTGGGTTTCTAGTGGAGAGCCCCAAGGTTCAGTCCTATGACGGGTTTTGTTCAATATCTTTATTAATGACCTGGTGAGGGGATGGATTGCACCCTCAGTAAGTTTGCAGATGACACTAAGCTAGGAGGAGAGGTAGATACGCTTAAGGGCAGAGATAGGGTCCAGAGTGACTTAGACAAATTAGAGGATTGGGCCACAAGAAATCTGATGAGGTTCAGCAGGACAAGTGCAGAGTCCTGCACTTGGGATGGAAAAATCCCCAAGTATTGTTACAGGCTGGGGACCGAATGACTTAGTAGCAGTTCTGCAGAAAAGGACCTGGGGATTACAGTGGATGAGAAGCTGGGTATGAGTCAACAGGGGGCCCTTGTAGCCAAGAAGGCTAATGGCATATTAGGTGCATTAAGAGGAGCATTGCCAGCAGATCCAGAGATGTCATTATTCCCCTTTATTCGGCTCTGATGAGGCCACATCTGGAGTATTGTGTCCAGTTCTGCCCCCCCCCCCCACTACAGAAAGGATGTGGATGCATTGGAGAGGGTCCAGCGAAGGCAACCAAAATGATTCGGGGGCTGGAGCACAAGACCTATGAGGAGAGGCTGAGGGAGTTGTGTCTGTTTAGTCTGCAGAAGAGAAGAGTGAGGAGGGATTTGAGAGCAGCCTTCAACTTCCTGAAGGGAGGTTCCAAAGAGGCTGGAGAGAGGCTGTTCACAGTAGTGACAGATGGCAGGACAAGGAGCAATGGTCTCAAGTTGCTGTGGGAGAGGTCCAGGTTGGATATTAGGAAAAACTATTTCACTAGGAGGCTGGTGAAGCACTGGAATGGGTTACCTTGGGAGGTAGTGGAGTCTCCATCCCTAGAGGTGTCTAAGTCTCGGTTTCACAAAGCTCTGGCTGGCTTGATTTAGTTGGGATTGGTCCTGCCTTGTGCAGGGGGCTGGACTTGATGACCTTCTGAGGTCTCTTCCAGCTCTATGAATCCATCTAGCTCTCTCTTGACCCCTGATAAAGTCCTAGCCTTCCGCCATCCTCTGGAAAGG
The DNA here is from genome assembly GCF_049634645.1 of Pelodiscus sinensis. NCBI lineage: Eukaryota > Metazoa > Chordata > Testudines > Trionychidae > Pelodiscus > Pelodiscus sinensis. The sequence continues at coordinate 2,319,677 of NC_134720.1, read as the reverse complement.
AGTTCCACAGGTTGACTGTGTGCTTAGTGAAGAAAAACTTCCTTTTGTTTGTTTTAAACCTGCTGCCTATTCATTTCATTTGGTGACCCCTAGTTCTTATATTGTGGGAATAAGTAAATAACTTTTTCTTATTCACTTTTTCCATACCCGTCATTATTTTATAGACCTCTATCATTTCAGCCTTTAGTCTCCTCTTTTCTAAGCTGAAAAGTCCACGTCTTTTTAATTTCTCTTCATATGGGACCCGTTCCAAACCCCTCATCATTTTTGTTGCCCGTTTCTGAACCTTTTCCAATGCCAATATATCTTCTTTGAGATGAGGCAACCATATCTGTATGCAGTATTTAAGATGCAGGTGTACCATGGTTTTATATAGATGCAATACGATATTTTCTCTCTTATTCTCTATCCGTTTTTTAATGATTCCTAACATTCTATTTTCTTTTTTGACTGCCGCTGCACACTGAGTAGATGTTTTCAGAGAACTATCCACAATGACTCCAAGGTCTCTCTCTTGAGTAGCTGTAGCCAGATTAGTCCCCCATGGGTGTGTCTAGACTACATGGCTCCGTCAACAGAACCATGTAGATGAGGCAGGACGACAAAGGGAAATGAAGCGGCGATTTAAATAATCGCCACTTCATTTAAATCAAAATGGCCGCCACGCTGTGCCGATCAGCTGTTTGTCGGCACAGCGCGGCAATCTAGATGGGGATCTACCGACCCCAGAACCCTTCATCAGCAGATCCTTTATGCCTCATGAAACGAAGCTTAGAGGATCTGCTGACGAAGGATTCTGAGGTAGGCAGATCCCGGTCTAGACTGTCGCGCTGTGCCGACAAACAGCTGATCAGCACAGCGCGGTGGCCGTTTTGATTTAAATGAAGCGGCGATTATGTAAATCACCACTTCATTTCCCTTTTTCGAGTAAACTCATCTACATGGCTCTATCGATGGAGCCATGTAGTTTAGACGTACCCCATGATATCGTGTGTATAGTTGGGATTATGTTTTCCAATGTGCATTACTTTACATTTGTCAGCATTATATTTCATTTGCCATATTGTTGCCCCATCACCTAGTTAACTATGTCTTCTGAGTCCCTCGAGTACTGACATGAAGCTTGATTCCTGGACTCCGCCCACCATGGACCCAGCTCTAACTTGTAGGCTGAATTCTCCTGCCACCGCGGGGCCTGATTGGCCAATGCCCAGCGTGATAGAACACACCCCCGTGGTCACACCCTCTGCACCACTGGTATCATTTGACCACGCATGGTTTGTTGGGGGTGGGGAACCTGGGGGCCAGATGGGGCCCTGGCTTGCCTGGACTTGGCCTCTGAGGCTCGGAGCTCCCACTCCAGCATTACAGACCCCACACTGGCACTCTAGCTGCCCCTTTGCCACTGTCTCCCTGTGGGGCTGAAGCACACAAAATCTATTAGGCAGGGACATCCTAGGCTCCGGTGTGCAAGGGGAACGTGGGGAGTGTCTCCTTCTCAGTTGGTGGCCATGTCAGTCGGTGTTTTGGTTTGGTTTTTTTGCTTCTCACTCATGTGTGGCCCCCAACTGATTTCCTGTGGGTCTGCGGCCCTGACCCCGACCCCCTGAAACCTGTCAAGACGGGTGAGTATCCAGCCTCCATTTCAAGGTCCAGGGAAGGATCTTCTACAACCTGCTGAGGCATCTGTCCCATTCTTCTGCTTTCCTTGAGTCTAAATCTGCTGGGCTGTTGTTTGCATCCACGGCCGCTCCTCCTGCCCTCTGTGGCGGCAGAGAACAACTTTTCTCCGTCTTTCATATGGCAGCCTTTTAAGTGTGGGAAAACGGTGACCATGTTCCAACGTAATCGCCTCTTTTCCAGCTGATCCTTCTCCATTTGGTCAGCCTTTCCCATACAGCTCGTGTTCCATCCCGTTCAGCCTCCTTGCCACTCGCCTCTGGAAACTTTCCTGGTTCTCTGCATCGGGGAAGGCAACAGAGCCTGCGTGGGTCAATCGAGACCTGGGGACGGGGGAGCACGTGAAGTCTCCTCCCTCCCATCAGGAGCATGAGGCATCTAGAGGAAACCACCACCTGTTTAAAGCAGCTGATGATTCTCTCTAGGCCCCGGAGTGTGTGGGGCAAAGTCTTCATGCACTCTTCCACCCCCCAGTGCCTTATTGCCCACCCCTGCTCTACATGCTTTCAATACATTGGTTTGCAAAATCAGACACCAGACTCCAGCTGAGGCCCAAGCAGAGGGATTCTATCACCTCCCGTGACGTGCGTGCCTTGCCTCCCTTAACGCAACATGCAATTTTCATTTATTTGTTTACCGTAGCTCCACCTTGGTGACTCAGGGTGAGAGTGAGATCCACCGAAGCTCTCGTATCATTATCAGCCATGCTGCTGCCAAGCCAGTGTTTCCCCGTTCTGTATTTTACATTTGGGTTTTCCTCCGTAGGTTCAGCGCCCTCCGTTTGTCTTGGGCCACGTCTGCACTCTGGGATAAGGTCGTGTTTGTTAAGGTTGATTTCTTACCACCTGATTTTATAAAGTGGATGGTCCCTGTCCCCACCGTGTGCAGGAATTCCATGTAGTTCAATGTAGCGCTACCCCAGTCTAGACGGGGCCAAGTGGCAGAAAAGCCTCTCCTGGAAAAGCAGTCTGGAAAAGCTACACAAATTCTGAAGAAAGGCTGTAGTGTAGACGCCAGTTCGGGTGCCGGGAAAGAAGCACAGACCGGTGGGACCCCCTAGTGCTGCAGCTACCGAACAATCAGCAGTGGCCTCAACACTTCCCAATGCACAAGGCCACCTCCATGGGACGTCCTGCGGGACTGAGCGCCGATCATGGTGAAATCTGCAGCAATCACCTTCTGAGCGCGTCCTTCCCCAGCCACCGCCCCCTCAGCCTGTGTTCCCATGGATGGGGGAAAAATAGCTGCCAAAGCGCCCAGCCCTGCTATGGCTGTGCCAGAGACACCTCTGCATTGCTGTGGGTGGAGCAGACACACGCCAGCCAAGAAGGGTGGGGAGCGGAGAGAAGAGGGAACCGCCCTGTCAATCAGTGGGGCTGAGCCAAGGGGTGTGTGTGTGGCAGGGAGGAAGGGGGGGCAGGCCTGGAGAGGAAGTGCAGCAGAGGGAGCTGGAGAATGCTGGAAAGTTGCACCTTGAGCGCATCACTACTCCATATTGCAATATGGGGCCTTCCCCTCCTCTTCCTCATTGCACCCCGAGCAGGACCCCACTGCACAAACCCACCAGGGACAGACAGACCCTGCGCTGGGGAACGTACAGCCCAGAAGTCGGAGCGCCCAGGTGCGTGGAGCGCTCTGAGCCTGCGAAGGGACAGGGGAGTGTTCACTGGATCGATTAGCATCAGGGCTGGGGACACACGTTGCCTGCCGGGCCTACTGCGCCCTTTGCCGCCCCGTCAGCGGCCCTGATTACTATCGAATCTCGCACCAGTGCTGTGTCCCCCCCTTTTCCATTCCTCCCCTCCCCCTCCCATCCTCACCAGCTCTCAACAGCTGGCAGCTGACTTACAGCCACGGAGCTTGGCTCTGAATTCTCAACCCCCGCTTCAGGGCTACCTCATGGCCAGCACTGGACCCGTCTGGTCATTTTTAATGGATTTGCCAGTTGCTGTTAAATAATTTGATCTGCTGGTTTGTCCTGGGGCTGGAGATTTGCGTCGTTCTCACCGGCACTGGGGCAGGACGGGAAAGTGTCTGTGCAGCGAGAGGCAGGTTCCTGCGCCCGCGGGTTCAGCAGGACCAGACCCAGCCTGTTGCATTCACAGCAGCTGTCTGCCCGGCAGCGCCCAGGCATGCGGGTGTGAGAGGGCTTGAGTTGGGGGACAGTGAGGTGCCTGGAGGTGCATCCCTCTCATGCCCAGTGTGTCTGGGCATGTTGGGGTGGGAGCAGGGTGTGGATTTACCTCAGAGGTGGCGGTGGGAGTATCAGGAGTCTTGCATTGGGTGGGACAGACACAAAACTCACTTTCTGCTGCATGGAGGCAACAGGAACATGCTCCCAACTGCTCCAGCAAGGCAGGGATTCCTGGTGCGGCTCCCAGGTCTCCTGGGCTGACTGTAATAAATCCCCCACCCACAGCCATCCCCAGTCCCCCACACTCTGGTGGGAAAGGCTGCTCCAGACAGGACACCGCAGCCGCAGCCGACACTTACACAAGCTCGTTTCTGCGGCGCCGCCTTTCCCTGCAGGGGAGCACAGAGATGCGGGTTCCCACTAGACACGGGGCTTCGCAAGGGCTGGGCAGGACTGCAGGCCGAGTGCTCCGTGTCACAATTAGGAAGGCAGCCAGCCTGACCCGGGGATGCAAACAGCTGAGAAAAAGGAACCTAGAGGCCTGCTCCTAAGGCACTGGCCTGTTCCCTTGGGATGTCTGTGGCTGGACTAGGGATGTTAGATGGCAAGTCATTGAGTCTGGAGGGGGGAGTCTTGTCCAAACAAGAGTCTTGGCAGTGACAGTGTCTTTCCTGCAAGCCCAGGGGTCATATTCTACAATTCCTACATTTGGGGGTTTCATGGTTTGTGACCCCACAACAGCCAAATGAGTTACAACAGGCAAAACACCATTCCAACAACTGAGCATCCATCAGTCCTACTGCACTGACTGAACTGGATTCACACACGCAGGCCCCGGATTTCTTCTCCATTCCAGCAGGAACTGTATTTACATAACAACAGCTGAATACCTTACAGGGCGAAACACCCCAGTGAACATAACCACACCCAGGACTCCTCTCCCCTTCCAGAAGCAGAGAGTCACACCCTGTGTACATGTGTAGTTGGCAGGATTACCAGATAAGCCTGGTTTATTGGTTAATTGCACAGTTGTTCATGCGAAGGCATCTCTAGATTAACCCAGTCAGGAGAGAGCAAATCCCAGCCACGGGACATGTGCTGCAAAGAGCAGCAGGAGAGACTCAAAGATGCCACAGTCTCAGAGTCACTGACCGGGGTGGGGAGGGCCTCTGAAAATTTACACACAGTCCCAGCCTGAGCACCTCCTCCCCGCCCCCGACTTGGAAACCTGGAACACAAGCTTGCCCCTCGCTAGAAATTTTTCCCCTTTACGGGACGTGCGTCCAAGGAGTGAATCCCGGCTGGCAAGGGCCTAGATGCCACCGGCCTCCAGCTCCAGGCAGGTCCATGCCGAAGGCCCAGCATGCGAGGGCAGGGCGGAGTGACTCCAGGAAGGCCCCCCCCCCCTCACCAGCACCCCTAGAACTTAGCTCAGATTGTCCCCAGACCGGAGGGGCTGACAGCCTCTTTGGGCCCCACACAAGGTGCGGAGGGGGACCTGTCTCTGTGCTCCCTGAAGGGATGGGACCTCTTGCAGAAGGGGTGAGCCAGCCCTCAGTGGCGCTGCCCCGACCATACCTGCCTGCGTGACATGGTGCTCTGGCAGCCATTTTATGGGTCCAGGGCTTGGCTGTCACCACTGCCACAGGCTGCTGGCTCCCCAGCCCTCCCCTCTCTCTCTCTTCCTCCTTCCTGACCAGGTATTTCCAGGCTGCACAGCTCTCGGCCGTCTCTGAGGAGAAAAGTGAGGCAGGCCTGCTGAGGGCTGGGCAATTCGCAGTGCAGGCAAACAGCCACACTGCCGGGGCCCCAACCAGGGTGGAGGGAGAGGGGCAGGGCACAAAACCATGGGGCAGAAAAACAGGAAGGAGAATCATAGAATCATAGAACACTAGAACTACAAGGGACCTTGAGAGCTCATCGAGTCCAGTCCCCTGCCCTCACGGCAGGACCCAGCACCGTCTAGATCGTCCCTGAATGGTGTCCATCCTGCTCTTAAATATCTCCAGTGATGGAGATTCCACAACCTCCCTCGGCAATTTATTCCAGTGTTTAACCACCCCGACAGGCAGGTAATTAGTTAAAACATAGAAATTAAAGGGTAGGAGTAAATGGTCACTTTTCAGAATAGAGAGAGGTAAATACTGGTGTCCCCCAAAAGTCTCTTCTGGGACCAAACCTATTCGACAGAGTCATAAATGTATTAGAAAATCATGGCCAACAGTGAGGTGGCAAACTCTGCAGCTGATACAAAACTGCTCAAGATAGGTAAGTCCCAGGCAGATGGTGAAGAACTCTGAGTCTACAAGGATTTCTCAAAACTGGGTGACAGGACAACAAAATGGCAGGTGGAATTCAGTGCTGGGAAATGGAAATGCCATCACAGTTTCATGTGGGATTGCATGGAGGATTTTGTTCCAAACTTCAGAGGAGACATTTGGGGTCACCAAGGTCCCAGGTTACTGACAAGGAGGCTCAAGGCATTGTGCCCTGTAACCAATTTCCGAAACCTGGAGGATATAAACTGTCAGAACATTTCCTATTTACATCCTCAGCGTTACTACCCCATCCCCTGCGGAGAATGGAATCGGTACTTCCAGGTCTGGGAGAAGAGCCCCGACTTGAGCAACTCCTATTCTCTGCATCTGTGGAACAACATGAACCGGGAACACAAACGTGTGGTGGCAAGAAGTAACACCTTAGTGGAAAATCTCTTCAGAACACACTGCCCCACCACGTACAAGGCCCTTATTTAAGGTCCAGAAGGCAGTGGTCCATAGGCAACGAAACAAGACTGACTGACGGCATCTAGCAGAACGAGGTGACCATTCCAGCCCTGACAGTCCTGGGACTAAATTAACTGTGCACTACATGGATCTCCTCTGAGTCAGTGACTCTCAGCTATTTTCTGTCTGTGTAGGACAGAACCTCTCAGAATCCACCTCTTCCCAGGACCTAATGAAATGAGTAGGAAGGGAGCGGAGTGTAAATACCATTGGAGGTGACTTGATAAGCATTTTTGTGCCCTTTTGGGTACATTTTTCCAAAGCCCCTAAGTGATCTAGGAAAACTTACGTTGGCTTTGGGTTCCAAAGCTCCACTGAAAATCAGGGCAATTTAGGAGTCCAAGGGTCAGACGTCTAAAGGTATTTGGTGCCTACAGATGCCCCTACGTGCTTTTGAAAATCCCACTGGGCATCGCTCTGCCTCTGGAGGTGTCTCAAAGCCTTTCAAAATCCGCCCCCTTTGGTGCGCTGAAAATTTTTCCCAGTCGCTTGCTGTGAGTGTCCTGCAGCACCTTGTGCGATGAGTCCAAGGCCTTGCCCTGCTGCTGTAATATCGATGTTCAGTGAACTACGGATGTTAAACTTAGATGAACTGGTTAATTGAAAATTCATTGCAATTCTCATCGACTGTTCGATTAGTCGATAAGGACGCCTGTGCCTTTGAATTGTAGCAACAGCCCTATTCCCAGTGGCTACACTTCAAAGGGGAAAGCGCTGTAGGGAGCGCCGGGCCAGCGGGAGACTCAAACAGTCCTCTGTTGGCCCCATGCTCCCCATGGTGTTTCCAAGTGGAAGCACAGGGACTCTGAGCTGCACGTGGTGCTACCGTTTTGAAGCAACCCTCTTCTTCCTCCCCTCCTTGCTGCCTCTTTCTGATAGAAGGCTCCGGGAGCTGGAGGCTGCGGAACTGGATGAGGAGGGAAAATTTCGCTGCAAGGGGTGGCAGCGGAGTCCTCTCCAGGCATGCCAACATGTGTCTCATCAGGGATGAAAAGACATTCCCCTGGTGCTGCTCTTGCACTTCCCTGCTCGCTCTCCATTCCTGCCGCGCTGCTCACATCCCCTCCAGTGGCGAGTTCTCCTCTCCATTTGCTCTTTAAACATGTCTTTCCTTGGACATTGTCGCCTGCGGGTTTGTGTGAGCTGCACAGCTGGTGGGGTCAGGGGAGTGCGCAGCAGGCTCCCTGCTGTTCCAGCTGTAAGGAAACGATACCAGGGCACACGTGACATTGTGGAGCCGAAACCCTAATCTGTTCCCATCCAGCAAAGATCTCACTAAAGCCAATGGAGACGTGTTCTGTGCAAGGCCAAGGCTGTGCTTTAAAGTGGCCACTGTCCAGCAGGTACCCAGCAACGCTCTCGAGGGGAAACTGGACTCATGCACTTTGGAAGCAGGAACAATGAGGGGTCAACCAGGGTATGATTCTGTGGGTGGGAGAGCAGCCTGGGGCCGGTTGTGCTGGTTGGGTAGGGTAGTGAGTCCCAAGGCTTCCCTCGTCTGTGTCTGCCACACACCGCTTCCAAGGAAAGTGCCATTTTCCCAATGGGCAGGAGCCTGCGGATACAATTTGGGACAGGGTCTGGTCATGTGGGTGGGACAGGGCGGCAGGTCACACAGCTTCCCTTGTCTGTCTCCAGCACAGCTGTTCCCAGGAGAGCCCTCACCGCCAAGTGTCCAGTCGCCAGCCACTGGGGTATTTTGCTACTGGCAGTTGCCAATGTCCCTCATGCCATCAGAGGCATCCCCTCCAGAAACGTATCTCGGTCATTCCTGACGCCAGTCAGGTGCTTTTACCCTCACTGCTGTCCTGGAAAAACTCTTCCAGAATCGCACTCCTCTCATTCGTAGCCTAATTTGGGGGCTAAAGTTGTTCCTGGCTAGTTTATAGCCTTTGGTTTTGTGCTCCCATTGGCCATTCTCTTAAATAACTGCTCACCCTCCCTGATAGCATTGCTCTGTATCAATACATCCAAAGAGAACTATCACCCCTCAATAGCATTTCTGATTTTGGTGCGGGGGGCAGAGACAGCTTTAACCAGGATTCCATTCCAGAGGCTACTTAGGCTCGTGAAAACTTGTGTGTCGTGGGGGGGTTTCAGGTGATAATCTAGAAATTAACTGAGAGGAACAACGAGAAGTCCTGTGGCATCTTATAGACTAACAGATTTATTGGACCATAAGCTTTCGTGGACAAAGACCCACTTTGCCCATGAAAGCTTATGCTCCAATAAATCTGTTAGTCTATGAGGTGCCACGGGATTTCTCATTGTTCTTGCAGATTCAGACTAACTCAGCTACCCCTCTGACACTTGACAGGGACCGTGTGCCTAAATCTTATGTAAAGTCAAAAATATATCAAATACCCATTAAAACTGTATTTTAAGTTTATTTGTCAATTTAAAACAATCAGCAGAAGAAATCTGAGATGTCAGTTTTGGAGCATTGACACAAGTTTGACACTTTGTACATTGTCTTTAGTAGCAATAAATCAAATCTGCTTAAAATCTGCTCTGCCTTGCAATTGCTGTTTTGTAAATGTCTTATGATCCACATTGTGAAGAGGAGAATGAGAGAGTTCATTTCTTCCAGGAATATTTACAAGTAAATAAATTACTGAAAAACAAGCAGCACTCTAGATAAGCGCGAAAGCAATGGCTAACACTGTGGTCTCCTCTAGGCAGGGAAAAATCACCAACAATTGAATTGCCAGATTTCTGCTGAATCAATAGTCCACAGTCACTTAAACAAAAAAACAGTAGCCCCAAATTTGCCCAATGTATTTATTTAAACAATGTCTTTATTTAAAAAGAATCACTATCCAGAGTAGAACTAAATGATGGATGTTAGCAGCACAGATCTATAGGAAACGCATTTTGTCGGCCACACCTTGGCTTGGGTTTATTTATGTGCATTGAATGGCATTCGCAAAGTATAATGAACAAATACTAAGGATTAGAAGGACGTTCCTAGCATGTTGATCTAAGGATTTGAGTATTTACAAGGGACTCAAGGGAGTGAGACTTGGCCACCCTGAGAGACATTAGAGAGGAAGTAAAAAGGCGCTATGATTGATGGGTCACCAGTTGGCAGAGAAGGACGTGCAGCCCAGCAGACACAGAGCTATAAAATGGCCGGCTGCTCTCACAGGCCAATGGGGCTAACTGGAAGAAGAGACGGCCACCGGAAGGTGTTGCTGTCCCCCCCCCCCCACACACACACAATCGGAATGCTGGGAAAAAATGGGAAAAATGTCGTGTAATTGGAGCAATGGTTGACGTGTGACACCTCATGGTTGTTTCCTGGCAGCAGGGAGAGATCCCAGGGATGATGCTTTAGCTCCGCTGCTCTTGCAGGGACGCACTGACACCTCCCCACCCCTTTCCCATTCTAACCCCCGCATCCCCACCAGCTACCTCAGTTTTCCAGGGATAAAAGCTCCCAACTGCCGGCCGCTGTCTGACAGCCAAGGAGTTTGAGGGTGGCTCTCAATTCCCAGCCCCTGCTCCAGGGCTACCTCCTGGCCGGCACTGGACTGGTTTGGCCATTTTTAATGGATTTGCCAGTTGCTGTTAAATAATTTGATCTGCTGGTTTGTCCTGGGGCTGGAGATTTGCGTCGTTCTCACCGGCGCTGGGGCAGGACGGGAAAGTGTCTGTCCAGCGAGAGGCAGGCTCCTGCGCCCGCGGGCTCAGCAGGACCAGACCCAGCCTGTTGCATTCACAGCAGCTGTCTGCCCGGCAGCGCCCAGGCATGCGGGTATGAGAGGGCTCGAGTTGGGGGAGAGTGAGGTGCCCGGAGGTGCATCCCTCTCATCCCCAGTGTGTCTGGGCCTGCTGGGGGGAGGGGTCTGTGGATTTACCTCAGGGGTGGGTGTGGGAGTTGCAGGGGGCCTGTCTTGAGGTGAGCCCCACCTCCCTCAGGAAAAACTCTCGCTGTCTGCAGACTCAACTGTGCCCTTCAGGGTGTGGGGCCTGGTTCCGAAACTGCTTAGCAGGCTGCCAGCCACCCCCAGCCTGGCAGCGAGTGACAGCCCTGCTCCCCCTCCGCTGCCCACAGGCGGGATGCCTGCTCCAGAGAGAAGGCCCCGGGGCGCAAGGGAAGCGAACCCCGACCTGGCCCCACAGAGGAAGAGTTTGCAAAGTGCCTGGCCGGGAGCTTGGGGCGACGGGCGCGGAGGGTCCAACGTGGCTGCAGAGGCACCAGGCCCTGCACAGCTGCTGGGAACAGGGAGGGTTTCCCGCTGTAACCCTGCAACCTCCCCCCCGCAAGGGAATTCAAAGCCACCCGGGAAAGCAGCCATCAGCGAGGAGCCCCCACAAAATCCGGGTTCCCGTGGGCCGGGCAAGGAGAAAACCCCGCTCAGCCCGGCCCAGCTGGACCCTTCCCACTGAAAGTAGCCGCCTCCCCGCCCCCCGGGCGTCTGTAGAGAGAACAAACTGCAGAGCGTGTTTGCCGGGTATCCAGTATGGACCCGGACAGTCTTGTATTTTCGCCTCCTGTCCAATAAAAAAATTCAGAAAATACCAGACACCTAAAATGCCCTAAAATGTCCGGTATTTTCTGATTTTTTCCCAGCCAGGAGGCAAAAATCCAAGCCCGGAGCAGGGAGACAAGGTGGCAGCTGGCTGGTGGCAGCCTGTTAGGGCCAAAAAGCCTCAAAAGAATTTCATTTTTTTTCCTCAACAGAATTTTTAAAGGCTTCAGGCCTTTAATTCCATGGCTGGAGTCTCCAGCCGCAGAACGGGGAGAACAGCACTTCTCAACCGCACGGGGCTGTGGGGAGATGAATTTCAAGAGATGCCCAAATGCTATAAGAGCGGGACTTAGAGAGACTGACATTGCTGTGGTGTCCAAGCAGTTCTGAAGCAGTAGTGGGTCCCCTCAGGCCTGGGCTGAGGCTGTCAGGGAGGCTCCTCCCCAGCCTGTGTTGTGCGGAGCGAGGGGAGCTCAGCGCACACCTGCCAGACTGGGCCTTGCAGGGGCCTGGAGGCAGAAACTGAGGCGCAGGGGATCTGGCACCAGGAGTCCAGGCAGCGGCAGGGCCAGGCCGTGGCTGACTGGGGCTGTGTGGGTGGCGGCAGCGCCTGGCACTGGGGTTAGGTCCCTGGGTCCCACGTGGGGCTCCAGGCCTCAGTTCCACGACGGGGTCTCCAGCCGGGAGAACAGAGCTTCCCAGCCGCACGGGGCTGTGGGAGATGAAATTCAAGAGTTGAAGTGAGATGCCCAAATGCTCTAAGAATGGGGCTTAGAGAGTCTTAGAGAGACTGACATAGCTGTGGTGTCCAAGCAGTTCTGAAGCAGTAGCCAATATTCTGGCTACTACTTGGCGAACTACGCCCACTCAGCCGGCCACATAGCCACTTGCGGCTGGTGTGTTGGACACCACAGACAGAAACAATCACTGAGCACAGACCCCCTTTCTTTTTCACCCATCCCAGAAGCCTGAGGGAAGCTTAAGTGGGGAAATACCAATTCAGAGCCATTGGGTGGGGTAGAGCGTTTATTTATAGGGGCATTAAATATCACAGTGCAGAAGGCAGGGTCCGGAGCTGAAGCAAAGGAGGAGGAAAATAAACAACAGTAATGAACACTAGGAGAGGGGCTGGAGGTATGGGTATGTTTGCTGAGTGTCATTATATTCACAGTGACATCAATATTTTAGTAGCATGGTGCAGCCTCAGGCTCATTGCACATGGTGCTCTAGGACTGCGCAAAATTTCCAGAAGTATCTAAGGGGACAGATTTTGAAAGGCATTGAGACACTTACTGAGGTAGAGCGATGCCCAAGGGGATTTTCAAAAGCACTTAATGGCATCTGTAGGCACCAAATACCTTTGAACATCTGACTCCTCGGTTCCTAAGTCATCTTAATTTTCAGTGGAGCTTTGGTTCCCAAAGCAAATGTGATTTTTCACAAAGGGACTCACTTAGATCACTTCGGTGCTTTGGAAAAATGTACCCTAAAGGGCACGACATACTTATCAAGTCATCCCCAATGGTATTTATACCCCTGTGAAATTACTGGATTCATTAGGCCCTACCAAGTCACCCGCAGACAGAAAATGGCTGGGAGTCACTGACTCAGAGGAGATCCGTGTTGTGCACAATTGATTTAGTCCCAGGGCTGTCAGGGCTGGAAGAGTCACGTTGTTCTGCTAATGCCGTCATTCAGTCTTGATTTGTTGCCTATGGAACACTGCCTTCTGGGCCTTGAATAAGGACCTTGTACGTGGTGGGGCAGTGTGTTTTGAAGAGATTTTCCACTAAGGTGTTACTTCCTGCAACCACAGGCTTGTGTTCCTGGTTCATGTAGTTCCACAGATGCAGAGAATAGGAGTGGTTGAAGTTGGGGCTTGTCTTCCAGACCTGGAAGTACCGCCTCCATGCGGGGTAGGGGATGGGGTAGAAACGCTGAGGATGCAGGAAGGAAATGTTCTGGCAGTTTATATCCTCTACGTTATGGAAATTGGTCAAGTTGCACAACGCTTTGAGTCTCCTTGTCAGTAAGCTGGGCCCTTGGTGGCCCCAAATGTGTCCTCTATAGTTTCGAACAAAATCCTCCATGCAATCCCAGAGGAACCCGTGATGGTGAGAAAAGCCAAAAACCGCATTGCCAGAGACCTGGGAACCCTCGGCCGCCACAAAGTTTTCCAGAGAGATAGGCCTGATGGAGATGACATCGGTGTCCATGTAGATCCCACCGTATTTCCAGACGAGTGCTAGCCGGCTAGCGTCAGCGCTGACATGCAGCCAGTACCTTTCCCGGGCTGGATTTACCTGCAGAGGCGGAAAGGGATCACAAAGATGCAATTGACTCCACTTTGAAACATCTCAACACCCGTTATCTATGTCCTCTACAAAACTCTCAGCCGTGTGTGTCGTAACTGTAATCCCTGCATCAATTAATGGCCGTTTTTCTTGTTCAGGAAAAAGGTAAGAACAGATATCGCTTTTGTTCAATATCATTGTATGAGTGGGTCCAAGGCACAGTAAACCCCAAGGAATCATCCAACAACTATAACATAATGAGAATATGAATCATAATAACATAAGAGTGGCCATACTGGGTCACACTAAATATCTAGCCCAAGATTTTGTCTTCAGACAGTAACCAAAGCCAGGTGCTCCAGAGGGAATGAACAGAACAGGGAATCATCAGGTGATCCATATCCTGTTGCCAATTCCCAGCTTCTGGAAGACAGAATGTAGGGGCATCATTTCTACCCATCCTAGCCAATAGCTATTGATGGACCTGTCCTCCGTCAATTTATCTATTTTTTTAAACTCTCTGAAAATCCTAGTCTTCACAACATACGCTGGCAAGGAATTCCACAGGTTTACTGTGCACTACTTTTTTGACGGCCACTTCACATTGAGCAGATGTTGGCAGAGAACTATCCACAATGATTCTAAGGGTACGTCTAGATGAGGCATACCTGGGAGGTTGACAAATGCCTTTGATGTCGCCCGCGGAATGTCCAGACTACCGTGCTGAGCCGACAAACAGCTGATCGGCTGAGCGCGGCAGCCATGTAAATTTAAATGAAGCGGCGATTATTGAAATCGCCGTTTCATTTTCCTATGCCGGGTAGTCTAATCTACATGCCTCTGTCGCCAGAGGCATGTAGTCTAGACCTACCCAAAGATCTTGCTCTTGAGTGGTAATAACTAACTTAGTGCCCTTCATTCTATAAGTACAGTTGGGATTATGTTTCCAAGGTGTATTAGTTTGCAGTTATCAATGTTAAAATTCATTTGCCATTTTGTTGCCCAGTATCCAGTTTTGAAAGCTCCCTTTGGAACTCTTCACCACCTGCCTTGTATTTAACTATCTTGAGCAGTTTTGTATCATCTGCAGAGTTTACCACCTCACTACCATGATTTTCCAGATCATTTAAGAACATAAGAACATGAGAACGGCCATACTGAGTCAGACCAAAGGTCCATCCAGCCCAGTATCCTGTCTGCTGACAGTGGCCAATGCCAGATGCCCCAGAGGGAATGAACCGTACAGGTAATGATCAAGCGATCTCTCTCCTGCCATCCATCTCCACCCTCTGACAAACAGAGGCTGGGGACACCATTCCTTACCCATAGTGGCTAATAGCCATTTATGGACTTCACCTCCATGAATTTATCTAGTTCGTTTTCGAACCCTGTTACAGTCCTAGCCTTCACGACCTCCTCAGGCAAGGAATTTATCACTCTGTTGAATAGGTTGAGTCCCAGAACAGACTTCTCGGCCCACCAATATTTACCTCTCTCTATTCTGGAGAGTGACCTCTTATTCCTACCCTTTAATTCCTACCTTTTAACCAGTTACCAGTCCATGAAAAGACCTTCCCTTTTATCCCATACTTTCTGGGAATTTAAGTACACTACATCCACTGGATCCCCCTTGTCCACAGGCTTGTAGACCCCCTCAAAGAATTTTATTAGATTGGTGAAGCAGGATTTCCCTTTACAGAAACTATGTTGACTCATCCCCCTAAAATTATGTTCATCTGCATGTCTGGCAATATTGTTCTTTACCATAATTTCAGCCAGTTTGCCTGACACTGAAGTCAGGTTTTTCGACCTGTAATTGCTCAGATCACTTCTGAGCCCTTTTTAAAAATAGGTGTCACGTTAGCTATCCTCCAGTCATTTGGTAGAGCCTTTATTCTGGTGACCTTAAAAGTTTCAGTGTAGCTTGCAGAAATGTGCCTTGTCATTTTTGTCTAACTAATCACCTGAGTTTTATGTAGCTCTCCTTCATTATTATGACCCCTCATTAGTATTAATCGTGAACTGTTGTTTCCCCAAACAGACCTCCCATCTCAACTGACACACTCAATGTCTGATCCAAAGCCCATGTGAATCAATGGAAAGATTTTTATTGACTCCAGGGGCAGTCCCCTCCTGGTACTCTTTGCAGAGCATAAAAAGGAAAGAGAAATTCTGGCCGTGGGTTTTGTGGGGCCAGAGAGCGAAGATGTACCAATATTGTACCCAGCTGCCAATTTATTTCACAGGGGTCTGTTTTGGGCCTGGTTCTGTTCAATATCTTCATCAATGATTTAGATATTGGCATTGAAAGTATGATTATTATGCTTGGCAGATGATACCAAGTTGGGAGGAGTTGCCAGTGCTTTGGAGGATGTGGTCAAAATGCAAAATGATCTAGACAAACTGGAGAAATGGCCTGAGGTAAAAAGGATGACGTTTAATTAGGAAAAATGCAAAGTGCTCCACTTAGGAAGACACAATCAGTATCACACATACAGAATGGGAAGTGACTGTCTAGGAAGAAGTACAGCAGAAAGGGATCTAGGGGTCATAGTGGACCACAAGCTGAATATGAGTCAGCAGTGTGACACTGCTGCAAAAAAAGCAAACATGATTCTGGGATGCATTGACAGGTGTCTTATGAGCAAGACACGAGAAGTCATTCTTCCGCTCTATTCTGTGCTGATTAGGACTCAGTTGGAGTCTTGTGTCCAGTTCCGGGCAGCACATTTCAAGAAAGATGTGGAGAAATTGGAGAGAGTCTAGAGAAGAGCAACAAAAATGATTAAAGGTCTAGAGAACATGAGCTAGGAGGGACGGCTGAACTAATTGGGCTTGTTAAATTTAGAAAAGAGAAGGCTAAGAGGGTGCATGATAGAAATTTTCAAGTATCTAAAAGAGTGTTACAGGGAGGAAGGGGAAAAATTGTTCTCCTTGGCCCCTGAGGATAGGACAAAAAGCTATGGGCTTAAACTACAGCACGTGGGTTTTAGGAAAACTTCCTACCTGTCAGGGTGGTGAAACACAGGAATAAATTGCCTGGGGAAGTGGTAGAATGTCCATCAAGAGCAGGTTAGACAGACACTTGTCAGGGATGATCTATACCAGGGGTTCCCAACCTATGGGTCGGGACCCACATATGGGTCGCCATTACATTTCGAAAGAGTTACCAGGTAGCTCCGCAGGGGGCTCTTAAGGAGCCATTCACACATTTTTTTTGAATTGCCGTGAGTCACCAAGTCTTCCTGAATTGTCAAAATGGGTCCCCATCTGGAAAAGGATGGGAACTGCTGATCTAGACGATGCCGGGTCCTGCCGTGGGGGCAGCGGACTGGACTCGATGACCTCTCCAGGTCCCTTCCGGTTCTAGTGTTCTAGGATTCTCCAGACTCTCGGCATTTATTTAAAAATAAACTAGAAGATTTACCCAGCCTTGCTTGGGACTTTAACTCAATCCATTTTTGGTTCTCTTTTTGTAAACAGTGATTCTGAGGTCAGGCTGGGGAGGAGGGATTTAGGGTGCAGTCTGTCCCAAGGAAGAGAGGACGAACCCAATGTTTCTCATCATTGACATCATTGCTTGGGGCTGCCCCAGGGAGGGAGGACTAACCCAGCGCTCTCTCACTGGAGCAGTGTGGGGCCAGGTGAGAAGCATCTCTCCATGGCTGCTGCAGTTCCCTTGCTCCCTAACAAAGGGGAACAGCCAATGACATGCCTGAATCTGGGGCAAGGGCTTCAGCTCCCTGCCCTCCCGAAAGAGCCCCTGGAGGGTGGGGGGGCTCAGGGCTGGGGAAGTCCCCAACAGGGAGGGGGAGCTCGCCCCCAGCCAGCCCCTTTCACCAGCCTGGTGATTTTGTCTCTCTTCTGTATGATTTTCAGAGACGCAATCACAGTCCAGGCACATCCCATTGTCCTGGCACAATCAAACCCCGACCTTGTTTTAAGTTATAAGAGAGCTTCCCACCAAATGTCGTGATCCTAGCTCTTACCGTGTAGGAGGATGCCAGCCTGTGTTTTCAAACAGGCCAAAGTAAAAACTCGGAGGGGTGTGAACTCTCAGAACAACACTCCTGAGAGGAGCGGGTAAAGAGTGGAGCCTTTCCCCCGGGATTGACCTCTGAATTCCTCTCTCACTTCTAAAGCTGGTGATGTTTTCGTTGCTACCAGACACAGAAATCATGTTTCCCAAACAGTAAATCCTCACTTTAAATTCATGCTGACTGAATTTTTTTCAAGTACAACATTTTTATCAATCTCTTCCCTTTTTGGAAAAGAGGGCGGTTCACCACTTCGGGAAAATATGGTTATCGAAATTGTGATGGAATTGGTCTATTTGCTATAACTCCTGCCATCAGGAACTGTGCAACGTCCATAACAATTTCAATCAATATTTTGACTAATGCATGGTTAAGTGTCATGAAAAAGGGGTCCACATTAGGTGCAGCAAAATGACAACAGCTTAAAAACTTGAAAAAAAACTGTGCCAAAGAACCCCTCATTTTCAATTCTGTTTGGCGGCTGAAATATTTTTCCCTTAATATTTCCTCTCACCTTATGATACCATGGGAGCAGAGGTGTGTCCTGGAAAACAGTTTCCATCGGGAGAGGCAGAAGGAAGACGTTCTCCATGGCAGATAGAAGAGCGAAGGCAGCGGAAGTGGAATTTAAATCCCGCCACGTGTTATTTTTTATCCCTTTTATGAAGAAACGAACGGGTCTGTCCGGGTAGGCCCTGGCAGCAGATTCCACAGAACACGAAGCCAACGGAGGAATCCTGAGGTCATCTGTGGTCTCCACAAAGATGATGCCGCTGTTCTGGCTCACGTCATCCTCTTCAACGAGGAACGGCTCAGGACTCGGCTTGCATGAGAAGAGGCAGCCAGGCGAGAGGGAACGTTTATAGACAAAGGCCAGGACAAAGAGAAAAGTGAGTGCGAGCCCTATTTTGACCCTCGTCAACATTCTTGCTTGTCCTTGGACAGAGGAGTCTTAACAGAAACAAAGAAAGTCAGTGTCAGTGGTTCATTGATTACTTCTGGGAGACAACTACAAGAAGACAGGATTTCAAGTGTTGTTATTAGTTCGGATTATGTCCAGGGTGGATAAAAACAACCAGATTTTTAAAAAATTTAAATAGGATTTTTTTTATTTAAAAAAATACTCACAAAATTTAGTATTTTATTATTTAAAAGTAGCAGTTACAATTACATCTCATCACAAATATGCTGCACTTACACTTACAACCTCGTAAAATGTGAATGAACGGCTCTCATCTATCCAGCATAACTACCAGCTCTTGACCTCCCTCACTGTAATTTGAGACCATTGCTCCTAGTTCTGCCATCCATGACTACTGTGAACAGCCTCTCTCAATCCTCTTTGGACTCTCCCTTCAGGAAGTTGAAGGCTGCTATCAAATCCCCCCTCACTCTTCTCTTCTGCAGACTAAACAAAGCCAAATCCTTCATCCTCTCCTTATAGGTCATATGCTCCAGCCCCCTCATCATTTTGGTTGTCATCCTGTGGATGCTTTCCAATGAGTCCACATCCTTACTGTAGTGGGGGGCCCAGAACTGGACACAATACTCCAGGGGCTCGTCTACATTGGCCCCTTTTCCGGAAGGGGCATGGTAATTTTTGAAATCGCAATAGGGAAATGCGCAGGGGATTTAAATATCCCCCGTGGCATTTAAATAAAAACGTCCGCCGCTTTTTTCCAGCTTTTAGAAAAGCCGGAAAAGAGCGTCTACACTGGCCCCGATCCTCCGGAAAAAGCGCCCTTTTCCGGAGGATCTTTTTATTTAAATTCCGCGGGAGATATTTAAATCCCCCGCGCATTTCCCTATTGCGATTTCAAAAATTACCATGCCCCTTCCGGGAAAGGGGCCAATGTAGACGTAGCCCAGATGTGGCCTCATCAGAGCCAAATAAAGGGGAATAATCACTTCTCTAGATCTGCTGGCAATGCTCCTCCTAATGCACCCTAATATGCCATTAGCCTTCTTGGCTACAAGGGCCCCCTGTTGACTCATCTCCAGCTTCTCATCCACTATAACCCCCAGGTCCTTTTCTGCAGAACTGCTACTTAGCCAGTTGGTCCCCAGCCTGTAACAATGCTTGGGAATCTTCCGTCCCAAGTGCAGGACTCTGCATTTGTCCTTGTTGAACCTCATCAGATTTCTTGTGGCCCAATCCTCAACTCTGTCTAGGTCAATCTGGACCCTATTCCTACCCCCCAGAGTATCTACCTCTCCCCCAGCTTAGTGTCATCTGCAAACTTGTTGAGGGTGCAATCCATCCCCTCATCCAGGTCATTAATAAAGATGTTGAACAAAACCAGTCCTAGAACCGATCCTTGGGGCACTCCACTAGAAACCTGATATCAATCCATTGATCACAACCCATTGGGCCCGATATTCTATCCAGCTTTCTATCCATCTCACAGTCGATGTATCCAATCCATACTCCCTTAACTTACTGGCAAGAATATTGTGGAAGACCGTATCAAAAGCTTTGCTAAAGTCGAGGTATCTCACATCCCCTGCCTTTCCCACGTCCACAGAGCCCATTACCTCATCATAGAAGCTAATCAGATTGGTCAGTCACGACTTGCCCTTTGTGATTCCATGTTGACTATTCTTGATCACTTTCCCCTCTTCCAAGTGCTTCAAAATGGATTCCTTGAGGATCCCCTCCGTGATTTTTCCGGGGACTGAGGTGAGGCTGACTGGTCTGTAGTTCCCTGGATCTTCCTTCTTCTCTTTTTAAAAGATGGGCACTACATTTGCCTTTTTCCAGTCATCCGGGATCTCTCCTGATCTCCATGAGTTTTCAAAAATAATGGCCAAAACTCTGAAATGTCATTTGCCAACTTCCTCAGAACCCTCGTGTGCATTAAATCGGGGCCCATGGATTTGTGTATGTTTAGCTTTTCTAAATAAATCCTAACCTGTTTTTCCCCCACGAAGGGCTGTCCACCTCCTTGCCATACTGAGTTGCCTAGTGCAGTAGTCTGGGAGCTGACCTAGTCTGTGACGACAGAGGCAAAGAAAGCATCGAGTACTTCAGCTTTTCCCATATCATCTGTCACTAGGTTATCTCCTTCATCTAGTAAGGGTCCCACACCCTCTATGATCACCCTCTTATTGCTAACATGCCTGTAGAAACCTTTCTTGCTCCCCTTCACATCGCTTGCTAGCTGCTATTCCAATTGCGCTTTCACCTTACTGATAACTTCCCTGCATTCTAGAGCAATATATTTATACGACTCCCTAGTCCATCTGTCCAAGTTTCCACTTCTTGTAAGCTTCCTTTTTGTGCTTAAGTTCACCAAGGATTTCCCTGATAAGCCAATCTGGTCGCCTACCATTTTTGCTTTTCTTACTGAGCATCGGAATGGTTTCTTCCTGTGCCTTCAATAAGGCTTCTTTAAAATACTGCCAGCTCTCCTGGGCTCCTTTCACCTTCATGTAAGCACTGCAGGGAATCCTGCCTATCAGTTCTCTGGGGGAGTCAAAGTCTGCTTTTCTGAAGTCCAGGGTGTGTATTTTGCTACTTTCCTTTCTTCCTTTGGTCAGGATCCTGAAATCTACCATCTCATGATCACTGCGTCTCTGGTTGTCACCCACCCCTACTTCTCCTATTAGTTCCTCCCTGTTTGTGAGCAGCAGGTCAAGCTGCGCATGGCCCCTGGCCGGTTCCTTCTGCACTTGTACCAAGAAGTTATCCCCAACATTCTCCAAAAACTTCCTGGATTGTCTGTGTGCTGCTGTATTGGTCTTCCAAGAGATGTCAGGATGATTAAAGTTGCCCACGAGAACCAGGGCCTCCAATCTGGAAGCTTCTCTCAGTTGTCTGAAGAAAGCCTCGTCTACCTCATCCACCTGATCCGGTGGCCTGTAGCATACGCCAACTGCAACATCACCCCTCTTACTTACACCTCTAAGCTTAAGCCATAGACTCTCAACAGGCTTCTTGCATTTGTGAAGAAACACCTTAGATAAGCAGTTGATAGCCCTACCTTCTGCATTCAAATCAGGGGTCCTCCTTTATTGCTCCTTCCTCCTTGTGTTTCTTCCCAGTAACCGACTTCCCCACTTACTTGAGGAATTTGGTCACCATCCTCCAATGAACCTAGTTTAAAGCCTTCCTCACTAGGTTTGCAAGCTTGCCCAAGAAGATGCTCTTTCCTCTCTTGGTTAGGTGGATCCCATCTCTTCCTACCAATCCTTGTGCCCAGAACAGAGTCCCATGGTCAAAGAAACCAAAGCCGTCTCTCGGACACCACCTGCACAACCACGCATTTACTTCCTCAATTCGACGATCCCTACCTGGACCTTTTCCTTCACCAGGGAGGATGGAGGAGAACACCACTTGTGCTTCAAATTCCTTCATCCTTCTTCCCAGTGCTACATAATCTGCAGTGACCCGCTCAAGGTCATTCTTGGCCATATCGTTAGTTCCCACATGGAGCAGCAGAAAGGGGTGGCGACCTGAAGGTTTGATGACTTTTGGAAGAGTCTCAGTCACATCCTGAATTCAAGCTCCCAGTAAGCAGCACACTTCTTGAGATTCCAGGTCTGGATGGCAGATGGATGACTCTGTCAATCTTAGGAGCAGGGCCAAAATAACAGAGGGGGGGGGCTAGCCGGGCATCTGCCCGGGGTGCCAACCTATGGGGGGGGGGGGTGTCTGATTGAAGTGGTAGGGGGCGCTGCATCAGGCGCCCCCCATAAGTTGCCACTCAGGGATGGGGCCGCAGCACCCTGTACATGTCAATCAGGTGCCACGCACTTGGGGCGGGGCCACGTATGCGCTGCGCTCCCGCTGCCCAGGGCACAAGAATGGCTTGGGCTGGCCCTGCTCAAGAGGGAGACCCCAACCACCACCACCTCAGAAAGTAAGAAAGAATGGCTCTTGCGCAAAAACGGCTGCTCATTACTTATGCAAATGAAGTGCGGTGATATTCCATGCTGCGCTTTATTTGCATATGATTTTCTGCAAGAAGGCTACAGTATAGATGTAGCCTTTGAGCACTGGTTTTCGTTGGGGAAACCCACTTCATCAGATGACTTGGAGTGGAAGGTACGGGGGGGAGGATACATAAGTTACTTGTGTTAATGAGGCTAATCAAGTCAGGGTGGAAGTGGCCCATTTTCAGCAGTTGATGTGGGGATGCGAAAGTCAAGAGATGGGAAAATTGCCTTTGTTGTGCACTAACCCGTTAAGATCCTTGTTCAATCGTAAGTTGATTGTGTTGAATTTGCAAATGAACTTCTTCAGTTCAGCTGTCTCCCTTTGAAATCAGGTTCTGAAATTCTTTCGAAGAAGGATGGCTACTTTCAAATCCATTCTTGAAGGTCCTGCGAGGTTAAAATGTTCCCCTACAGGTGTGTGTGTTCCCATTCTCAATGTGTAGAGACTGTCTCGTCTGGCCAATGTCAATAGCAGAGGGGCATTGCTGGCACAGGAGGACAGACAGCACACAAGAGGATGTTCAGGTGGATGAGCCCCTGATGTTGGGGTGTATGTGGTTAGCTCCTCTGATGGTGTTGCTAGTATGGGTGTGTGGACAGAACTGGCAATGGGCTTTGTTGCAGGAGTAGGTTCCTGGGCGAGTGTTTCTGTGGTGTGTTGTGTGGCTGCTGCTGAGTACTTGCCCGCCAACATGAAGCAAATACCAGCAGCCACACAACACACCACAGAAACGCTTACCCAGGGAACGGCTCTCTGCCACACACCCCGATGCCAGCTCTGTCCTACTATCTACTGTAATAGAACGGGTTCTGGGGGCACTGCTGGGAGGGTCAAATGAGGGTGAATGCTAGAAATGGGGCTACTTACAGCACAAGAGCGGGGGACCTCCACTAAAACGCGACTGAACCAGTCACAAAGAGCACTTCTGTTTGCTGCACTAGCCAGCAGAAAGTCCCATGAGCAATCCCCTCAGACACTCCAGCTTTCCCTGTGTCACAGCCAGCACCGAGCAACCAAGCAAATACTTGAGATACCAGAAAATTGTCAATTCTTATAACTTTAAATGCAAAAATCACACGTGCGTTTGAATAGTATGAAGAGAATCAGCAAAGCATCAGCTTTCAATAGACTTACCCACTTATCCACTTTGGACAGAGTTTGGGCTAACAAACAAAAGAGAGTGCTACCATATTCTGCATGGTCACATCAAAAATCCTGTAATCTCACATTATCCCTGCTACGTACCTCATTGCCACCTCTGGCCACACATCTATACAAGCGACACTATGGCAGGACTAACCCCATATGTAACATCATTGGGGGCTCATACTCCAGCATACCCTTTACCGTGCTACCAGCCATCCTATCCCAGCAATGCCCCTCTGCCATGGATATTGGCCAAACTGGACAGTCTCTGCACCAAAGGATTAATGGACATCAGCACGGGAACACAAATAAGACATCAGCACGGGAACACAAACAAGCCTGTAGGGGAGCATTTTAATCAGCCTGGACATTCCATAAGGGATTTCAAAGTGGACATCTTTCTAAAAAAGAATTTCAAAACCTAAATCCAATGGGAGACAGCTGAGGTGGAGTTCATTTACAAATTGAACTCCATCAACCTAGGATTGAATAAGGGTCTTAACTGGTTAACGTACTACAAAGGCAATTTCCCCTGCTCTTGACTTTCACATCCCCACATCAACTGCTGTGAATGAGCCACTTCTACCCTGACTTGATTACCTTCATTTACACAAGTAACTTGATTCTTTCCTAGTCTATCTATATCTATATCTATATCTATATCTATATCTATATCTAATCTGCACTAACAATCTATAATACTCACTAAGCCTGTGAATTAACTGAGTTTATTTTACTGCTAAATTCGGAGATATACCCACATTGGTTTATCTTGTAATGTGTCTTATTAATTAATTAATCATATCAGAATGCCAAGTACCAATGATCAGAAACACACACAAGCACAGTCAGCTGCTATGGGATAAAAGGGAAGGACTTCTTATGGATTGGTACCTGGTCAAAAGATAGGAAACAAAAGGTAGGAATAAATGGTCTGTTTTCAGAGCGGGGAGAAGAAAATGTCAGGATCTACCTGAAGAATCAGTACTGAGACCCATACTGTTTGACATATTCATACGAGATCTGGAAAAACATGGCAAATTGTGATGTGGTAAAGTTTCTAGATAATAGAAAATTAATCAAAATATTAAGTCAAAGCGGACTGAAAAATGTTACAAAGGGAATTCACAAAATGGAGTGACTGGGAAATGAAAATCAGTGGTGATATGTGCGTAGAAATGCACATTGTCACACATAATTCTAAGCACAAATAAAATATGCTGAGATCTAAATAATCTATTACTACTCAAGGAAGATCTTGGAGTCATTGTGGATATTCTTGAGTTCTTATGTTCTTATGATAGTTCTCTGAAAACATCCACTTAATGCACAGCAACAGTCTAAAAAGCAAACACTGCTAGGAAACCTTAGGAAAACAACAGATAATAAGACATCAAATATCATAAAGGCACAATATAAATTCATTATATGATCGCATGTTGAATACTGCAGGCTGTCCGGTTTGTCACATCTCCAAAACAAATAAAAAGATAATTTAGAATTGGGAAAAGGTTCAGAAAAGGGCAACAAAACAAGTAAGAGTCCAGGACAGCTACAGCATGAAAAGCAATGAAAAACTGGGGACTGCTCAGCTTAGAAATGGGACGACCAAAGGGGGAGATGATAGAGGAGGAAAAATTCATGAACATGTGGAGAAAGTGAATAGAGAAATGTTGTTTAATCCTTTACGTAATGTAAGAATCAGGGGTCGCCCAATGCAATGTATAGGTGGCAGGTTTCAAACGAACAGAGGGGAGTAACTTTCCCTTCCAACATCCAGGCAGCCTGTGGAGTTCATTGCCGGGGACGGGCACAGGCCAGAAGCAGAGCTGGGCTCACAAAAGAATTAGGTCGGTTCCGGGAGGGCAGGTTCCTCACTGGCTTTTGGCCAAGAGGGTCCGGAGGGGAGCCCCGTGCTCGGAGGCGCAGGGACACGCAGGCTGCCCCAAGCCGGGATGGGGTGAAGGACCCCTCAGCGTTGCCTTGTTCTGTTCCTGCCTTCCAACGCACCTGGCACCACCAAAGTGGGGTCCCAGGATGCTCCACTCACCTCTTGTCTGGCGCCTCCCGCCACTCAGCCTGGGGGTTAGCGGGTCAGGCCCCCTCTCCTCCACGGTTTGTTCACTGCCGCTCCCTTTCTCCCGTCCTCTCTCTCGCTCTGCCCTGCAGCCTCTCGCCCACTGTGGGAACCAAATCTCCTCTGTTCCCTGCCCGCCAGCCCGGTCCCACAGCACTCCCTTGCCAGGGCGCAGCTCATCCAATCTCTCCCTCCCACAGTGACCCAAGGGCTCTGCTCATTCGCTGCCCTGCTGGGGCCACGTCCCCAGGGCTGGGTGGGGGGATGTTCAGCCCAGCAGCTCTGTTCTTTCCTCCCCGCCCTCACTGCCTGCCCTGCCCGGCTTCCTACAGCTCCTGGTTCTGGTTCAATCCGCTCCAGACGCTCCTCCCTCTATCCAGGGCATGACCGCACTTTATGGGCAGCAGAGCTGCTATTGCAAAGTTCTTGGTTTTATGGGCCCAGCCTATTCCTGCCTCCGGGAGCCTGTTAGCACTCAGTTTCCTGCTCCCTGGCTGTTCCTCCAGGTGCTGGCTGTGAGCTCAGTCCTACCCCCCTCCAGTCTGTGTCGGCTGGACGCCCCATCACAGACTCCCCCACTCCAGACGTCTCCCCGTGGGAGGGGCAGGTATCGTCTCCCCTGCCTCTGACATAGCTAAGCCCAGAGCCCCTCCCTTTCCTGCCCAGCGTCACCCACCCCCAGTCCAGGGCATCTCTTCCTTTCTTTCCCCAGGATTCCGGGTCATGAGGAGCCACCCGAAAGGCCCCGTCCTCACCTGCTTCACTTCCCCAGTGAGTCCCCTGGCAGCAGCCTCTCTTCCAGGGCCTGAGCCCCCACAGAGCCCTTCCCCCGTCCCCTGTTTCCCACCTGTAGGCCCCTGCACAGTGTCACACCCTCTGTCCCTGGTCTGGAGCCGCTCTCACTCCAGGAACCGCAGAGCCCTCTTCATGCTTTGGCCTTCTGTTTTTAAGGCTGTGGATAGTGTTGCATTGTGCGTGGCTGAGGTTATGTGTCACCCAGTGTTGTTTGTTTACAATGACAGCCTGTGAGTGTCTGCGGAAGTACGTGGTGTGGAAGTCAATGCTGTCGTTTCGAGGGTCCGGAGGAGACCCCGTAGAATTCATCTTCTTCTTGTGTTTATAGGAGGGATCCTGTGTGTCAGTGAGATGTACAGTGGTGTGCTGGAAATGTTCCTTCAGTCGGAGGCGGTGAAAATAGGTGTTGGCCACTGTCGGCAGACAGGCTACTGGACTAGATGGATCTTTGGTCTGACCCAGTACGGCCATGCTTATGTTCTTATGAGAAAAGCAACCAGCGTAACAGTGAAAGTTATTTCTTTCCAGGTAGGAGCCATACAAGTGGAGCCAAACAAACACAAGAGTGACACTATTCAGTGTAAGTGAAAGCTGATTACCAACGTTGGGCAACAAACGATGACTGCTCACATAAGGCAGGGTCAGGAGCCTATCGGTGGAGAGCGGATGGGGGAGCAAGGCTTGGAGAGAAATTGCAGCACTTTGTGAAGCTTGAATGGATCGGGGTTCCCAGGTGGTGATGGTAGCGGGGGGTCCAGAGTGCTGGAGACAGGCAGAGCAGAGCAGCGCCCCCACCAGGCTCAGCAAGAAGGTGAAGTCCCAGTGGAACTGACGCAGACTCTAGATCCAGGCATCAGAACACTTCTCTTGAGCAAGGCTGGGAGTTCCTGTAGGGACACAGCACTGGGTCGAGGGGACCTGGACTTGTTTATGGGTGAGCAGATGGTTCATGGGAAGGTTCTGAACTTGACTGGTTTAGGCTAGCCCAGCGCTGGGGAACCTTCTATGGGCTGGGGGCTGCTGACCCACAGAAAACCCAGTCAGGAGCCACACAAAAGTGAGAAGCAAAAAGAGAAACAACCCACTGCTGTGGCCCCCACAATTCCTACCCACCCCAGAGCCTAACGGGGCCCAGCCTAGTAGATTTTGTGTGCTCCAGCCCTGCAGGTCAGGGAGAGGAGGGAGGACTGGAGTGCCAGGACAGGCTCCCCAGTGCTTGGGGGGGGGGGGGCTCAACCTCGAGGGCCAGATCCAGGAAAGCTGGGGGCCACGTCTGGCCTGAAGTTCCCCCGCTCCAGGGCTAGACTCATAGACTTTAAGGTCAGAAGGGACCATTATGATCATCTAGTCTGACCCCCTGAACAGTGCAGGCCACAGAATCTCACCCATCCTCTCCTAGAATAATCCTCTCACCTAGATCACAGATATTGAAGTCCTCAAATGATTTAAAGACCCCAAGATGCAGAGAATCCTCCAGCTGTGATCTGTGCCCCATGCTACAGAGGAAGGCGAAAACCCTCCAGGGTCTCTGCCAATCTACCCTGGAGGAAAATTCCTTCCCAACCCCAAATATGGCGATCATCTAAACCCTGAGCATGTGGGCAAGACTCATCAGCCAGACACCCTGGAAAAGTGACAACAGAACCTGATCATCGTTAGATAGGCCCAGCATATTCCCGCCTCTGGTAGCCTGCTAGCACTCACTTGCCTGCTCCCTGGCTCTTCCTCCTCTTCCTCTTCCAGGTGTTGGCTCTGGGCTCAGTCCCACCCACTCCTATCTATGTCGGCTGCACACCCCATCACAGACTCCAGATGTCTCCCCGTGGGAGGGGCAGGTATCGTCTCCCCTGCCTCTGGCATAGCTAAGCCCAGAGCCCCTCCCTTTCCTGCCCAGTGTCACCCACCCCCAGTCCAGGGCATCGCTTCCTTTCTTCCCCCAGGATTCCGGGTCATGCAGAGCCACCCGAAAGGCCCCGTCCTCACCTGCTTCACTTCCCCAGCGAGTCCCCCGGCAGCACCCTCTCTCCCAGGGCCTGAGTCCCCACAGAGCCCTTCCCCCGTCCCCTCTTTCCCACCTGTAGGCCCCTGCACAGTGTCACACCCCCCGTCCTTGGTCTGGAGCCGCTCTCACGCCAGGAACCGCAGAGCCCTCTTCATGCCTCAGCCTTCTGGCTGGGTCCCTCAGCCTTCCCCCTTCTGCCTTCAATCCCTCTGTCGGCGCCACACTGACTCTGGCAGTCTCCTCGCTGCTGCCACTTCCCCAGAAGTGGGTAGGGATCCCGGGTCCACACCCCGCTCTAGGATCCAGAGACCTTCAGCCCAGCAGGCGAGAGGGGTAGGCTTCCTGATTAGTTCTGGAAACAGAAAAGGCAGGATTGGCCACAGCCTGAATGTGCAGCACAGGGGAAGGACGAGTCCAATATGCTATTTGGTTTGTGTGTGCGTGTTGGTGCGTGGGTACGTACGTGGGCTTATCTTTGATTTCGAATCTCTGGCTCATTGCAAAGTTTCCTTTGTTGGGTTTTTTCCTTTCATTCTCACTTAACAAATGACCCGAAGGGCTGAGGTTGGAGGAGCTGGATCTTCCAACTCCCTTGTGCAAAAGGATGCCTCACTTTCACATTCCTGATTTGGCGGGGGGAGAGGGTTAGGCAAGGTGAGGAGGAGCACTATGGCTGACTCAGCAATCAACCATCAGCAACTTTTCAACCAGACCGTCAGGCACCATAGGATAGTGCACCTCCCGCCGCCTGTACTTGTGACAAATACAATTTTCTAGGGAGTCCTAGAAAACAATGAAACAGACTCCAGTAATTCTAAAGCTGTCAGAAGTCTCCTCAAAAATGTTGCAGCGAACATTGGCAAAAGACTTAAAGGACCTGGGGTTTGTTATAACTAAAATAGATCCTGAAAATAACTCAGTGACTATACGTAATGAAGTAAACAAGGATGTGATTAGTGAAGTTGGACCTAAAAGTTTTCCTGGACTGTTTAAAGAGACTATTAAACTTTTCCCACTAAGACAATTTCCTAATCCAGCAGGGGGCGCTCCCGCACTTGTCCACGTCCCCTGGACACCTAATGACATCATGACTTTTAGACTTACTCTCCCAAAATTAGGAGACGATCCTGTGGGCTTGCAAAGATTTTTTGCAAATCTGTGGGCTTGCCAGATTTTTGAAGTTTATCAGCCTACCCACAGAGACATTGACATGCTACTCTCAGGAATAATGGAACCCCATGAGAAGCAAGCTCTTTACACCCAAGCAAGGCATGGTCTTTTGTACTACCTTATATGGTAATTACCCCTTTTTCACTGACCACTTACAATTGCATGCATATACAGGTCATGCCCTTTTGCACCAAATTCCCTCCAATCATTATTTGTCCCCCCACAGTCCCTTTACAGGCCTTACAACAGGTTCAAACCAGTTTCACCGATCCCCTCCTTTTGTATACCTGTGTTCAAGCACGTACCTCTTTACAAAGACCAGACTTAACATCCAGGTCACACAGAGGTCATACTGACAACAAATTAAGTTTATCCTTCACACTGTATGTAAGGGTGTGTCTAGACTACAGAGTTTTGTCGACAAAAGTGGACTTTTGTCGACAAAACTATACCTGCGTCTACACTACCGCTGAGTTCTGTCGACATAACGTCGACAGAACTCAGAAGTTTTGTCGACGCTGGTAAACCTCATTTTACGAGGAATAACGCCTTTGTTGACAGAGTTCTGTCGACAGAAGGCGTTATTGCATCTAAACTGTCCTTTGCGTCTACACTGCCATGTCGACAAAGCAGCTTGCTTTGTCGACAGAACTGAATGTAGTCTAGATACTCTTTGTCAACAGAAGCTTTGTTGACAGTATCTGTCGACAAAACTTCTGTTGACAAAAGCCTGTAGTCTAGACGTACCCTAAGAGAGCAGTATGATTGCTCAGAACTCCAGTATATAGAGGGAGAAAAGCTTATAGAGAGGCTATGGGTCAAGTTTAGAGGTGTTAGCTACAGCAGGGATGTTGTGGTTGGCATCTGCTATAGACCACCAGATCAGGTGGATGAGGTAGATGAGGCTTTCTTTGGACAACTGAGAGAAGCTTCCAGATTGCAGACCCTGGTTCTCGTGGGGGACTTTCATAACCCTGACATCTGTTAGGAGACCAATGCAGCACTAAACAGGCAATCCAGGAAGTTTTTGGAGAATGGTGGGGATAACTTCTTGGTACAAGTGCTGAAGGATCCGACCAGGGGCCGTGCGCAGCTTGACCTTCTGCTCACAAACAGGGAGGAATTAATAGGGAAAGTGGAGGTGGGTGACAACCTGGGAAGCAGTGATCATGAGATGGTAGATCCTGACCAAAGGAGGAAAGGAGAGTAGTAAAATACACACCTTGGCTACCCGCGGCACGGAGTAGGTAGTTGGAATTAGAGATCCTACTTCCAATTACGGTTACTCCTCGTGGAACGAGGAGTAATAATAGTTCAAATTAGGATCTTTAATTCCAACTACCTACTCCGTGCCACGTGTAGCCGTGGGCACAGAGTTCGGACTAAGAGGGATTTAAAAATGGCGGTGCCCGGAAACATGCAAATGAAGCCCGGGATATTTAAATCCTGAGCTTCATTTGCAACTCCACTTGCCCTAATTACCCTACCTAGCTCGAACGAATGAGCTAGTATAGACGTACCCTCAGTAAGTTTGTAGATGACACTAAGGTGGGGGGAGAGGTAGATACGGTTGAGGGCAGAGATAGGGTACAAAGTGACATAGACAAATTGGAGGATTGGGCCACAAGAAATCTGATGAGGTTCAACAAGGATAAGGGCAGAGTCCTGCACTTGGGACGGAAGAATCCCAAGCACTGTTACAGGCTGGGGACCAACCAGCTAAGTAGCAGTTCTGCAGAAAAGGACCTGGGGGTTACAGTGGATGAGAAGCTGGATAGGAGTCAACAGGGTGCCATTGTAGCCAAGAAGGCTAATGGCATATTAGGTTTCATAAGGAGGAGCATTGCCAGCAGATCCAGTGGTATGATTATTCCCCTTTATTCGGCTCTGGTGAGGCCACATCTGGAGTATTGTGTCCAGTTCTGGGCCCCCCACTACAAAAAGGATGTGGACGCATTGGAGAGGGTCCAGCGGAGGGCAACCAAAATGATTAGGGGGCTGAAGCATATGACTTATGAGGAGAGGCTGAGGGAGTTGGGTCTGTTTAGTCTGCAGAAGAGAAGAGTGAGGGGGGATTTGAGAGCAGCCTTCAACTTCCTGAAGGGGGTTCCAAATAGGCTGGAGAGAGTCTGTTCTCAGTACTGTCAGATGGCAGAACAAGGAGCAATGGGCTCAAGATGTGGTGGGAGAGGTCCAGGTTGGATATTAGGAAAAATTATTTCCTTAGGAGAGTGGTGAAGCACTGAGATGGGTTCGCTAGGGAAGTAGTGGAGTCTCCTTCCCTAGAGGAGTTTAAATCTCGGCTTGACAAAGCCCTGGCCGGGTTGATTTAGTTGGGATTGGTCCTGCCTAGAGCAGGGGGCTGAGCTTGATGAGCTTCTGAGGGCTCTTCCAGCTCTATGATTCTCTGATTCTATGACCTAACCTCTATGAATCCATTTAGCTCTCTCTTGAACCCTGATATAGACCTAGCCTTCACCACATCCTCTGGCAAGGAGTTCCACAGGTTGACTGTGTGCTTAGTGAAGAAAAAACTTCCTTTTCTTTGTTTTAAACCAGCTGTCTATTCATTTCATTTGGTGACCCTTAGCTCTTATATTGTGGGAATAAGTAAATAACTTTTCCTTATTCACTTTTTCCACGCCACTCATGATTTTATAGACCTCTATCCTATCCCCCCTTAGTCTCCTCTTTTCCAAGCTGAAAAGTCCAAGTCTTTTTAATCTCTCTTCATATGGGACATGTTTCAAACCCCTAATCATTTTTGTTGCCCTTTTCTGAACCTCTTCCAATGCCAATAGATCTTCTTTGAGATGAAGCGACCACATCTGTACTCAGTATTCAAAATACAGGCGTACGATGGTTTTATGTAGAGGCAATAAGATATTTTCTGTCTTATTCTCTATCCCTTTTTAAATGACTCCTAACATTCTGGTTGCTTTTTTGACTGCCACTGCACACTAAGCGGATGTTTTCAGAGAGCTCCCCACAATGACCCCAAGATCCCTCTATTGAGTAGATGTAGCCAAATTAGTCCCCATGATATTGTGTGTATAGCTGGGATTATGTTTTCCAATGTGCATTACTTTACATTTGTCAATATTATATTTCATTTGCCATTTTATTGCCCCATCACTTAGTTAATTATGTCTTCTGAGTCCCTCGAGTACTGACATGCTGCTTGATTCCTGGACTTTGCCCATCCTGGACCCAGCTCTAACTCGTAGGCTGAATTCTCCTGCCACTGCGAGGCCTGATAGCCCAAGGCCCAGCGTGATAGAACACAGCCTCATGGTCACACCCTCTGCACCACTGGTATCATTTGACCACGCATGGTTTGTCGGGGGTGGGAAACCTGGGGGCCAGATGGGGCCCTGGCTTGCTTGGCCCTGGCCCCTGAGGCTCGGAGCTCCCACTCCAGCATTGCAGACCCCACACTGGCACTCTAGCTGCCCCTTTGCCACTGTCTCCCTGTGGGGCTGGAGCACACAAAATCTACACGCCAGGGACATCCTAGGCTCCGGTGTGCAAGGGGAACGTGGGGAGTGTCTCCTTCTCAGTTGGTGGCCACGTCAGTCGGTGTTTTGGTTTGGTTTTTTTGCTTCTCACTCATGTGTGGCCCCCAACTGATTTCCTGTGAGGCTGCGGCCCTGACCCCGTGAAACCTGTCAAGACAGGTGAGTATCCAGCCTCCATTTCAAGGTCCAGGGAAGGATCTTCTACAACCTGCTGAGGCATCTGTCCCATTCTTCTGCTTTCCCTGAGTCTAAATCTGCTGGGCTGTTGTTTGCATCCACGGCCGCTCCTCCTGCCCTCTGTGGCGGCAGAGAACAACTTTTCTCCGTCTTTCATATGGCAGCCTTTTAAGTATGGGAAAACGGTGACCATGTTCCAACGTAATCGCCTCTTTTCCAGCTGATCCTTCTCCATTTGGTCAGCCTTTCCCATACAGCTCGTGTTCCATCCCGTTCAGCCTCCTTGCCACTCGCCTCTGGAAACTTTCCTGGTTCTCTGCATCGGGGAAGGCAACAGAGCCTGCGTGGGTCAATCGAGACCTGGGGACGGGGGAGCACGTGAAGTCTCCTCCCTCCCATCAGGAGCATGCGGCATATAGAGGAAACCACCACCTGTTTAAAACAGCTGATGATTCTCTCTAGGCCTCTGGCTGTGGGGGGCAAAGTCTTCACGTGCTCCCCCGCCCCCAGGCCAATCAGGGTCTCTTGGGGGGTGGGCTATGCCTTATTGCCTGCCCTTGCGCTACATGCTTTCAAATACATAGGTGAGCAAAATCAGACACCAGACTCCAGCTGAGGCCCAAGCAGAGGGATTCTATCACCTCCCATGACGTGCGTGCTTTGCCTCCCTTAAGGCAACATGCAATTTTCATTTGCATCTTTTACAAGAGTTCCACCTTGGTGACTCAGGGTGAGAGTGAGATCCACCGAAGCTCCCGTATTTTTATCAGCCATGCTGCTGCCAAGCCAGTGTTTCCCCGTTCTGTATTTTACATTTGGGTTTTTCTCCATAGGTTCAGCGCCCTCCGTTTGTCTTGGGCCACGTCTACACTCTGGGATAAGGTCGTGTTTGTTAAGGTCGATTTCTTACTATGTGATTTTGTAAAGTGGACGGTCCACGTCCCCACCATGTGCAAGAATTCCATGTAGTTCGATGTAGCGCTACCCCAGTCTAGTCGGGCCAAATGGCGGAAAAGCCTCTCCTGGAAAAGCAGTCTGGAAAAGCTACACAAATTCTGAAGAAAGGCTGTAGTGTAGACACCGGTTCGGGTGCCGGGAAAGAAGCACAGACCGGTGGGACCCCCTAGTGCTGCAGCTACCGAACAATCAGCAGTGGCCTCAACACTTCCCAATGCACAAAGCCACCCTCCATGGGACGTCCTGTGGGACTGAGAACAGGTCATAGTGAAATCTGCAGCAATCACCTTCTGAGCGCGTCCTTCCCCAGCCACCGCCCCCTCAGCCTGTGTCCCAATGGATGGGAAAAAAAACCCCGCCAAAGCGCCCAGCCCTGCTTTGGCTGCGCCAGAGACACCTCTGCATTGCTGTGGGTAGAGCAGAGAAGCGTCAGCCAAGGAGGGTGGGGAGTGGAGAGAAGAGAAGAGGGAATTGCCTTGTCAGTCAGTGGGGCTGAGCCAAGGGGCGTGTGGAGTGGGGGAGCTCGGAGAGGAAGAGCAGCAGCAGGAGCTGGAAAATATTAGATAGTTGCACCTTGAGCGCATCACTGCTCTATACTGCAATACGGGGCCTTCCCCTCCTCTTCCTCATTGCACCCCGAGCACCCAGAGCCCCTGGTGTGGAGCAGGCCCCACGGCACAAACCCACCAGGAACAGACAGACCCTGCGCTGGGGAATGTACAGCCCAGAGGTCGGAGCGCCCAGGTGCGTGGAGCGCTCTGAGCCTGCGAAGGGACAAGGGAGAGTTCACTGGGATCGATTAGCATCACGCGTTGCCTGTCCAGGCCTACTGCTCCCTTTGCCGCCCCATCAGCGGCCGTGATTACTATCGAATCTCTCACCAGTGCTGTGTCCCCCCCTTTTCCCATTCCTACCCCCCATCCTACCCAGCTACCTCAGCTTTCCAGGAATAAAAGCTCCCAACAGCCGGCCGCTGTCTGACAGCCAAGGAGTTTGAGGGTGGCTCTCAATTCCCAGCCCCCGCTCCAGGGCTACCTCCTGGCCGGCACTGGACCAGTCTGGCCATTTTTAATGGATTTGCCAGTTGCTGTTAAATAATTTGATCTGCTGGTTTGTCCGGGGGCTGGAGATTTGCGTCGTTCTCACCGGCGCTGGGGCAGGACGGGAAAGTGTCTGTGCAGCGAGAGGCAGGTTCCTGCGCCCGCGGGTTCAGCAGGACCAGACCCAGCCTGCTGCATTCACAGCAGCTGTCTGCCCGGCAGCGCCCAGGCATGCGGGTGTGAGAGGGCTTGAGTTGGGGGACAGTGAGGTGCCTGGAGGTGCATCCCTCTCATCCCCAGTGTGTCTGGGCATGTTGGGGTGGGAGCAGGGTGTGGATTTACCTCAGAGGTGGCGGTGGGAGTTTTAGGAGTTTGCATTGGGTGGGATACCCTGGTGCAGACACAAAACTCACTTTCTGCTGCATGGAGGCAAGAGGAACACGCTCCCAACTGCTCCATCAAGACAGGGATTCCCAGTGCGGCTCCCAGGTCTCCTGGGCTCACTGTAATAAATCCCCCACCCACAGCCATCCATATCCCACCTGAGGCAGGCTATGATATTCTGTTAAGAACCCCTACTCTAAATTTGGAGTCTGAGACTGGCACTCAAACAGAGTACATGGTGATTATCCCCCCCACACACACACCTAGCCTAGGGTGGGAGACAGAACGTGACACATTCAATGGTGCTAGGAACAAACGTACCATTGTCAAGTACTCCTAGGGTATGTCTGGACTGCATCCCTCTGTCGGCAGAGGGATGCAGATTAGGCAAGTCGAAACTGCAAATGAGGCAGGGATTTAAATATCCCGTGTCTAAAGTGCTTTTGCGGAAAAGCGTCCGTGCCAATCTAGATGCTCTTTTCCGAAAATGCTTTTAACAGAAAACTTTTCCATTAAAAGCATTTCCGGAAAATCATGCCAGTCTAGACGTAGCCACTGGGTTAATGCTGGATAGTTGCATGAGTGGGGTTAGGTGGGGGCCAAACTAATTCCTGTTGGTAGGAGGATGGTGGGAAAAGCCCTTCGAGACGGGTGACATGACACCTTTTACTTCTGGTCATGTGTCCATCTTGCCCCGAGCGTGTTACCTCCAGAGGTATGGCTAATGGGGGGGAGGTAGGGTCAGGGGGCATGGCTAATGGGAGGGCAGGCGGTGTGGCTAATGGGGGCCAGAGTGTGTGGCTAATGGGGCACCACTAAAAATTATACAAACCTGCTGCCCATGCCTGGAATGACCCCCACCAGCAGCACTAGAGCTGAACTCATTACTTCAGTGTTAGTTGACGCAGAATCCAGCCTGCCCCCAGACTGGAGGGGCTGACAGCCTCTGTGGGCCCAAAAGGCAAGATGCAGGATGTTCCCAGAAGGGGCAAGGCCTCTGGGGGAACCAACACGCAGATTAATTGGTTTGTCAGAGCCATCTCCCCCCCGCCCCCATCTCCATCAGGCCTCTGCTCCACATCGGCCCTCCCAAGCCTTCCCTAAGGAAGAGCGGGCCTGCTTAGACAGCCCATTTGATGGATCAGGAAGCAGGTCCCGAGCCTTTTGACCCCAAATCCTTTCTGTGCCGTTGGTACCAGGAGATTCCAGTGAGAAGAGGGTGAGGAGTCCTGTTGGGATGGAACACTCTGGTGTGGACTAAACGTCCCCTCTGGTGCGGTGTGAAGTGCCACGTCGACAGGCCCTTGTCTCTGAGCCCCAAGCTAGGCCTTGACGACTGGACCCTCTTTCCGTCCCAGGGCACCAAGTCACGCCCTCCCCTGAGGGAACAAACAGCAGTGACTGGGTCTAGCTGCTGGCACTCCCAGGCTGTCGGGTACGAGGTCCGTGTCCCTCTCTTGCTGAGGGAGAACGTGTGTCACAGATGCAGGCCGAAGGGAGGGCTGTGTATCTGTTTGCCTCCCTGAATCATTACCTGAGGGTAGTGGGGGAACAAGGCGTCCTGAGGACCACGCCCATTGTTTTTAAGCTCCCAGATCACTTCGGTGCCTGTTTGAAAAAACAGCCTATCCAGAGGCCAAAGTCTAGGGCACTGATCAGCAGATGACATTGAAAGGAGACGTGCAGATAGAAGGACATGGGTTCCCCCTGAACTCTGGGCACCTCCAGACTCTCCTGTAGGCACACACTGTAGATGCTGATTTTCCACGTCCTTGGCACAGATGTTTTACACCTGGGCCCCCAAAAGGCAAAGTTCTGGGGCTATTTGGACCCCCATAAGATGACATGTGCACTCCCCTTTTAGACAAACATCTGCCCACAGACAATCTTAGTTCTGATTTCAATATTTGGCTGCATCTTTTCTTAAAGTATTTAAGTACTGTTGACAAGACCTGGATGAAATATTTTGTACAATTTTTGCAGGTGGATGGAGACTGAATTTCCACCAATAGGCCAGAACTTCCAGGGACCTCCCAGGAGAACTTTCATGCAGTTTAAGAACATAAGAGCAGCCATTCTAGGTCAGAGCATGTAGCCCAGAGCCCTGTCTTCCGACTGTCATGGGGTCTCCGCTCACACAGGACTGGTAGCCAGGTAGGCCTGTTACCTGCACAGCCTGCCCCTGAAAGGAGAGACAGAGGGGTAGCTACAGAATGGACCTTTCATGTGGCCCTGCACGACCTGGAATGCTGGGGGAAGAAAGGAAGAGATGCCCTGGGCTGGGGGTGGGTGACACGAGGCAGGAGAGGGAGGGTCTCTGGGCTTAGCTATGTCAGAGGCAGAGGAGACGATACCTGCCCCCCTCCCATGGGTAGCCATCTGGAGTGGGGAGTGTCTGTGCTGGGGCGTAGAGCCGACACTGATTGAAATGCAGTAGGATTAACTCTACAGCCTACACTTTGAGGAAGAGGCAGGGAGCAGGCAACTGAGTGCAAGCAGGCTCACCTAAGCAGAAATAGACTGGGCCTATAAAACCAAGAAGTTTGCAACATAGGGGCTGCTGGTGGAAAAGGCAGGGAGCTGGGTCTAGAGTGGATTGAACCAGATTCCGTGTAGGAAGCCGGGCAGGGCAGGCAGTGAGGGCGGGGAGAGGAAAGAACAGAGCTGTTGGGTTGAGTGTTCCCCACCCAGCCCTGGGGAAGTGGCCCCAGCAGGG
Source organism: Pelodiscus sinensis (assembly GCF_049634645.1). Classification (NCBI taxonomy): domain Eukaryota; kingdom Metazoa; phylum Chordata; order Testudines; family Trionychidae; genus Pelodiscus; species Pelodiscus sinensis. The sequence continues at coordinate 2,281,350 of NC_134720.1, read as the reverse complement.
CAGCGAATGAGCAGAGCCCTTGGGTCACTGTGGGAGGGAGAGATTGGATGAGCCGCGCCCTGGCAGGGGAGCGCTGCGGGACTGGGCTGGCGGGCAGGGAACAGAGGAGATTTGGTTCTGCAGTGGGCGAGGGGCTGCAGGGCAGAGCGAGAGAGAGGACGGGACGGAGGGAGCGGCAGTGAACAAACCGTGGAGGAGAGGGGGGCCTGACGCTCTAAACCCCAGGCTGAGCGGCGGGAGGTGCCAGACAAGAGGTGAGTGGAGCGTCCTGGGACCCCCCTTGGTGGTGCCAGGTGCGTCGGAAGGCAGGAGCAGAGCAAGGCAACGCTGAGAGGTCCAGTCACCCCATCCCGGCTTGGGGCAGCCCGCGTGTCCCTGCGCCTCCGAGCACAGGGCTCCCCTCCGGGCCCTCCTGGCCAACAGCCAGCGAGGAACCTGCCCTCCCAGAACCGACCTAATTCTTTTGTGAGCCCAGCTCTGCTTCTGGCCTGTGCATGTTCCCGGCAATGAATTCCACAGGCTGCCTGGATGTTGGGGGGAACGGTCCTTCCTTTGGTTTGTTTGAAACCCGGCGCCTATTCACCACATTTCACAACCCCTGAATCTTATATTATGTGGAGGATTAAACAACATTTCTCTATTCACTTTCTCCACATTCATGAGTTTTCCCCCCTCAATCATCTCCCCCTTTGGTCGTCCCATTTCTAAGCTGAGCAGTCCTCAGTTTTTCATTTCTTCTCATGCTGCAGCTGTCCCGGACTCTTACTTGGTTCTGTTGCCCTTTTCCAAACCTTTTCCCAATTCTAAATTATCTTTTTATTTGTTCTGGAGATGGGGCAAACCGGACAGCCTGCAGTATTCAACATATGGTCATGAAGTGAATTTATATTGTGCCTTTATGATATTTGATGTCTTATTTTCTATTGTTTTCCTAAGGCTTCCTAGCAGTGTTTGCTTTTTAGACTTGCTGCATATTAAGTGGATGTTTTCAGAGAACTATCCACAATGACTTCAAGATCTTTCTTGAGTACTAATAGATGATTTAGATCTCAGCATATTTATTTGTGCTTAGGATTATGTGTTACAACATGCATTTCTTCACACATTTCACCACTGAATTTCATTTGCCAATTAGTTCCACAGTCAACTCATTTTGTGAATTCTCTTTGTAACATTTCTCAGTCAGTTTTGGACTTAATATTTTGGCCAATATTAATTAATTTTATATTGTCTAGAAACTTTGCCACATCACAATTTGCCATGTTCTTCCAGGTCTCTTATGAATATGTTGACCATCATGAGTCTCAGTACCGATTCTTCAGGTGGATCCTGATATTTTCTTCTCTCCCCTCTGAAAACTGACAATTTATTCCTACCCTTTGTTTCCTATCTTTTGACCAGGTACCAATCCATAAGAAGTCCTTCCCTTTTATCCCGTGACAGCTGACTGTGCCTAAGGGGCTTTGGTGAGGGCCCTTGTCAGAGGCTTTCTGAAAATCTAAGTACCCTATCAGTACTGGATTCTTCTGGTCCACATGGTGGTTGACCCCCTCAAAGAATTCTAACAGATTGGTGAGGTAGGATTTCCCTTTTAAAAAGCCATGTTGACTCACCCAAAATCTTATGTTCTTCTGTTTCTGATAATTGGTGTGCAGTACCTGGTACTTGGCATTCTGATATGATTAATTAATTAATAAATAAGACGCATTGCAAGATAAACCAATGTGGGTATATCTACCAATTTAGCAGTAGAATGTACTCAGTTAATTCACAGGCTTAGTGAGTATTATAGATGGTTACAGCAGATTAGCTATAGATATAGATAGACAAGAAAAGAATCAAGTTGCTTTTGTTAATGAAGCTAATCAAGTCAGGGTAGAAGTGGCTCATTCACGGTAGTTGATGTGGGGATGTGAAAGTCAAGGGGGAGGAAATTGCCTTTGTAGTGCGTTGACCAGTTTAGACGCTTATTCAATCCTAGGTTGATGGAGTTGAATTTGTAAATGAACTCCAGTTCAGCTGTCTCCCATTGGAATTGAGTTTTGAAATACTTTTTTAGAAATATGGCCACTTTGAAATCCATTATTGAATGTCCAGGCTGGTTAAAATGTTCCCCTACAGGTTTGTGTGTGTTCCCATTCCTGATGTCTGATTTGGGTTCATTAAACCTTTGGTGCAGAGACAGTCAGGTTTGGTGAATATCCATTGCAGAGGGGCATTGCTGGCACTGGATTGCCAATAGCACATTAGAGGTGTGCCGGTGATTGAGCCTCTAATGCTGTTACATATGGGGTTAGTCCTCTGAAGGTGTCGCTTGTATCGATATGTGGACAGAGGTGGCAACGGCGTATGTAGCAGGGATAATGTGACATTACAGAATTTTTTACGTGACCATGCAGAATATGGTTTCAAAATCTGATGTATGAGCTTTAGGGATTAGCCGAGTTACTCTGTAACAGAAAAAAAACAACAACAAATAGTCTCGTAGCACTTTATAAACTAACATAATATGTAGATGGTATCATGAGCTTTCATGGGCACAACCCACTTCTTCAGATGACTGGAGTTATGAGTTTGGGATGTGAACACTCAAAATAAATAGGAGAGGGGAGGGGGGAAGAAACAGGGAGCGGGGGAGGTGGAGCATCGGTATCTGGAGAATGGGTACTTAAATCTAAGCAGATAAAAATCCAAGTCAATAGATAGATTCCCATGTCAGGAAGGATACCACTCAGAGAGCTGTTAGCACCTTCAGTGGTTGTTAAACTGATAATGTCCCAACCAACCTTTATCATGATTGAGTCTATTAGCATGTGAATTGAGTTTGCAGATGAACTGTAATTCCAAGGCTTCCATAGGAGTGCACACAGGGTGTGCCGGGTGAGCCTAGGCACACCCTAATGCAGAGGCGGACTGGCCCAGTGGGACGGAGCCTCTGGGCTCCGCACCCCTGCACCGGAGTCTGTAGGGGCAGCGGCAAGGAGGCCGGCAAGCTGACCCCGGCTGGGGAAGGGATCGGGTCGGGGGTAGGGAAGGCATCAACCCAGGCGGCAGCGTTGGGAGGAGCTGGGGCTGCGCCGGGGGTGGGGTCATGTGTGGTGCACTGGAGGGGGTGGTGCCATGTTGGCGTGGCATTGCAGCTCCATTTTTAAAAATGGCAAGGCCGCGGATTGTGGAAGGAGACACGCTGAGCGGGGCATGGGGGAGTACAGCCTAGCTAGAGGTGGGACGGTGGCTGGGCTGGGGCTGCGAGAGCTGTGTGGCCCAGCTCCAGGTCCGGTATGTGGTCTGGAGCCTGGGCTGCGGGGACTTCTGGGGTCTGATCGCAGCAGACTCCAGCCCTGCAAACTGTAAGGCAGAAGGTAGGTGAGGATAGGGGAAGGGGAAGGGGAAGGGGAAGGGAAAGGGTGAAAAATAGGGAGAGGAAGGGGCTTGTGCTCATGGGAGGGAGGCAGGTCAGGAAAAGAAAGGGGAAGGCACCAAGAGACAGGGTGGAGGAGAGACAAATGCGGGGACAGGGTAAGTGGAGACAATGAGGAAAAGGTCAGGAGCCAGGAGGGGAGGTGTCAGTGGGAGGTGGGAGAGGGTGATGCTGGGAGAGGAGAGGGTAAGGGCATTGGGGGCTAGAGGGGGGGAGGTGCTGGGAGAAGGCTTGAAAGAAGGGGTGGGCATGAGGAAAGTGGAGATGGATCAAGGCATGTGTGAGGGCACAGGGGCATGAGGGGAACGGAGGCAGAGGGTGGTGAGGGGGTGGGCATCAGGGGAAAAGAGGGCAAAGGGGGCAGGGGCAGTGAGGGAAGGGGGAGGCACCGGGAAGGTGCAGGTGCCAGGGGATTCTGGGAGTGAAGCAGAAGGGCAGACACCTGCAGGGGAGGGACCAGCACCGGAGGAGAGAGGCAGGGCAGGTGTGTAGAGGGAGATGTTAGGAGAGGGGATGAGGAGGGGTAGCTCACATGATCAGAGTGGGGCTACTGGAGGAGTGGGCACAGGGGGGAGAGAAGGGCTGGTGGAGGGGGCAGGTCCCAAGAAGGCTGAGGGCAGTGAGAAGGGCAGGAGTCAGGACAGCAGAGGAGGGTGAGGGGTTGGGGGGACAGCAGGCACCAGGGGAGCTGATGGAGCAAGGGGAGACGACATGGCAGCAGCACAGGGAAAAGGTCGACATTTATAAGATATTTATTAATAACTTGGGTGCCACAGTGGCACATCCAAACAAGCTACATGAACTCAGTACTGGTGCACAACACAAAATTCATTCTGCTCATGGGAGGAAACTCTTAGAGGGAACACTTCCCCCAGCCTCTCCACCCCCGAGTTAATGTCACACACATTGGGCTAATGCAATTGCAGGATAGTTGCATACGGGGGTTTGGTTGGGGCCAAACTTATCCCTGTTGGTAGGAGGATGGTGGGAAAAGTCCTTGGGGGGGGTCACGTGACACCTTTTACTTCTGGTCATGTGTCCATCTTGCCCCGAGAGTATTGCCTCCAAAGGTGTGGCTAATGGGAGTCAGAGGGTGTGGCTAATGGGGGTCAAAAAATACATTTTAAAAAAGTTCTTTGGGTTCACACCCTAATGAAATGTGCTGCACATGCCTATGAAGGCTTCCCTGTGGATCAGGCGTGGAGAGCTGGTTTGTGACCACTGAAGGTGCTAACAGCTCTCTGAGTGGTATCCTTCCTGACATGGGAATCTATCTATTGACTTTGATTTTTATCTGCTTAGGTTTACCTACCCATGTTTTTCTCAGCCCTTTGCATCCCCGGGATGGGCTGGCTGCCTTCCTAACTGTGCCACGGAGCACTCGGCCTGGAGCCCTGCCCGGCCTGGCCCTTGCAAATCCCCGTGTCTAGTGGGAGCCCCCTTCTCTGTGCTCCTCAACAGCGGGAAAGGCAGCGCCGCATAAGTGAGCTTGGGTAAGCGTTGGCTGCGGTATCCTGCTTGGAGCAGCCTCACCCACTGGGGTGGGAGGAAGGACAGAGCTGGTGGGGAGGAGGAAAGAGGGGATTTTTTACAGCCAGCCTAGGAGACCTGGGAGGCGCACCAGCTGGATCGGTTTGGAGCGTGTTCCTCTTGACTCCATCCAGGATAAAGCGGGTTTTGTGTCTGCACCAGGGGCGGCCCCAGGCAGGGAGGGCTGGAGCAGGCACCCCACCTGTGGGCAGCGGAGGGGGAGCAGGGCTGTCACTCGCTGCTGGGTGGGGGGGAGGCTGGCAGCCTGCTAAGCAGTTTCGGAACAAGACTCCACACCCTGAAGGGCACAGTCGGGTCTGCAGCCAGCGAGAGTTTTGGCTGAGGGAGGTGGGGCTCACCCCAAGGCAGGCCCCCTGTAACTCCCACACCCACCCCTGAGGTAAATCCACAGCCCCCTCCCCCCAACAGGCTCAGACACACTGGGGATGAGAGGGATGCACCTCCGGGCGCCTCCCTCCCCCGACTCGAGCCCTCTCCCACCCACGGGCACCTGGGTGCTGCTGGGCAGACAGCTGCTGTGAATGCAACAGGCTGGGTCTGGTCCTGCTGAACCCGCGGGTGCAGGAACCTGCCTCTCGCTGCACAGACACTTTCCCGTCGCTGCCCCAGCGCCGGTGAGAACGATGCAAATCTCCAGCCCCAGGACAAACCAGCAGATCAAATTATTTCACAGCAACTGGCAAATCTGTTAAAAATGGCCAGACGGGTCCAGTGCCGGCCAGGAGGTTGTCCTGGAGTGGGGGCTGGGAATTGAGAGCCACCCCCAAACCCCTTGGCTGTAAGACAGTGGCCGACAGTTGGGAGCTTTTATCCCTGGAAAGCTGAGGTAGCAGGGGAAGATGGGGGGTAGGAATGGGAAAAGGGGGGGTAGGACACAGCACTGGTGAGAGATTCGATAGTAATCACGGCTGCTGACAGGGGTAGCAAAGAGCACAGTAGGCCCTGGCAGACAACGTGTGTCCTCAGCCATGATACTGATCAATCCCAGTTAACGATCCCTTGCCTCCTTCGCAGACTCAGAGCCTGGACACTCTGACCTCTGGGCTGTACATTCCCCAGCACAGGGTCTCTCTGTTCCTGGTGGGTTTGTGCAGTGCAACCCTGCTCCACACCAGGGGCCCTTGGGTGCTCGGGGTGCAATGGGGAAGACGAGGGGAAGGCCCCGTATTGCAATATGGAGCAATGATGCGCTCAAGGTGCAACTTGCCAGCATTTTCCAGCTCCCTCTGCTGCTCTTCCTCTCCAGGCTCTACACCCTGCCCCACACGTACACCCCTTGGCTCAGCCCCAGTGACTGACACGGCAGTTCCCTCTTCTCTCCGCTCCCCACCCTTCTTGGCTGGCGCTTCTCTGCTCTACCACAGCAATGCAGAGGTGTCTCTGGCACAGCCATAGCAGGGCTGGGCTCTTTGGCAGCTATTTTTTCCCATCCATTGGGACACAGGCTGAGGGAGCGGTGGGTGGGGAAGGACGCGCTCAGAAGGTGATTGCTGCCGATTTCACCATGATCTGACCTCAGTCCCACAGGACGTCCCATGGAGGTGGCCTTGTGCATTGGGAAGTGTTGAGGTCACTGCTGATTGTTCGGTAGCTGCAGCACTAGGTGGTCCCACCGGTCTGTGCTTCTTTCCCGGCACCCAAACCGACATCTACACTACAGTGATTCTTCAGAATTTGCGTAGCTTTTCCTGACTGCTTTTCCAGAAGAGCCTTTCCTCCATTTGGCCCGACTAGACTGGGGTAGCGCTACATCATAAAATCATAGAATCAAAGAGCTGGAAAAGACCTCAGAAGGTCCTCAAGTCCAGCCCCCTGCTCTAAGCAGGACCAATCCCAACTAAATCAACCCAGCCAGGGCTTTGTCAAGCCGAGACTTAAACACCTCTAGGGATGGAGACTCCACTACTTCCCTAGGTAACACATCCCAGTGCTTCACCACCCTCCTAGTGAAATAGTTTTTCCTAATATCCAACCTGGACCTCTCCCACCGCAACTTGAGACCATTGCTCCTTGTTCTGCCATCAGTCACCACTGAGAACAGCCTCTCTCCAGCCTCTTTGGAACCTCCCTTCAGGAAGTTGAAGGCTGCTGTTAAATCCCCCCTCACTCTCCGCATCTGCAGACTAAACAGACCCAACTCCCTCAGCTTCTCCTCATAAGTCATATGCTCCAGCCCCCTAATCATTTTGGTTGCCTCCCACTGGACCCTCTCCAATGCGTCCACATCCTTTTTGTAGTGGGGGGCCCAGAACTGGACACAAGACTCCAGATGTGGCCTCACCAGAGCTGAATAAAGGGGAATAATGACATCTCTGGATCTGCTGGCAATGCTCCTCTTAATGCAAACTAATATGCCATTAGCCTTCTAGGCTACAAGGGCACACTGTTGACTCATCTCCAGCTTCTCATCCACTGTAATCCTCAGGTCCTTTCTGCAGAACTGCTACTTAGCTGGTTGGTCCCCAGCCTGTAACAATACTTGGGATTCTTCCGTCCCAAGTGCAGGACTCTGCACTTGTCCTTGTTGAACCTCATCAGATTTCTTGTGGCCCAATCCTCCAATTTGTCTGTGTCACTCTGGACCCTATCTCTGCCCTCAAGCGTATCTACCTCTCCCCCTAGCTTAGTGTCATCTGCAAATTTGCTGAGGGTGCAATCTATCCCCCCATCCAGGTCGTTAATGAAGATATTGAACAAAACCAGTCCTAGAACCAATCTTTGGGGCACTCCGCTAGAAACCAACCGCCATCCTGACATCAAGCCATTGATCACTACCCACTGGGCCCGGCCTTTCTATCCATCTTACTGTCCATTTATCCAATCCATATTCCCTTAACTTGCTGGCAAGAATATTATGGGAGACGGTATCAAAAGCCTTGCTAAAGTCAAGGTATGTCACATCCACTGACTTTCTCATGTTCACAGAGTCAGTTACCTCATATAGAAACTAATCAGACTGGTCAGGCACAACTTGCCCTTTGTGAATCCATGCTGACTATTCCTAATCACTTTCCTCTCTTCCAAGTGCCTCAAAATGGATTCCTTAAGGATCAATTCCATGATTTTTCCATGAACCAAGGTAAGACTGACCGGCCTATAGTTCCCTGGATTGTCCTTCTTCCCTTTTTTGAAGATGGGCACTACATTTGCCTTTTTCCAATCATCTGGGATCTCTTCCAATCTCCACGACTTTTCAAAAATAATGGCCAAAAGCTCCTCAATGACATTTGCCAACTCCCTCAGTACCCTCAGATGCATTAAGTCTGGACCCATGGATTTGTATATGTTTAGCTTTTCTAAATAGTTCCTAAACTGTTCTTTCCCCACCACGGGCTGTCCATCTTCATCCCATCTTGCGTCAGTCCAGGAACATTAGTCCAGGAACTGCGCATTAGTCCAGGAACTGCGAACTGCATGGAATTCTTGCACACAGTACGGACATGGACCTTCCACTTTCCAAAATCAGGTGGTAAGAAATTGTCCTTAACAAATTCGACCTTATCCCAGAATGCAGACGTGACCCAAGACAAACGGAGGGCGCTGAATCTACGGAGGAAAACCCAAGTGTAAAATCTGGAATGGGGAAACACTGGCTTGGCATTAGCACGGCTGATATAGATATGGGAGCTTTGGTGGATCTCAATCTCAAGATGAGTCAGCAAGGTGGAGCTGTTTTAAAAGAAGCAAATGAAAATTGCACATTGCCTTAAGGATGAAACCGAAACCAAAAAACTTCATGATACTCCCTGAAGCATCTGTTCACCCATAAACAAGTCCTGGGTTCCCTTCGAACCAGTGCTGTGTCCCTACAAGAACTCCCAGCCTTGCTCAAGAGAAAGGTTCTAATGCCTGGATCTAGAGTCTGTATCAGTTCCACTGGGATGTCATCTTCTCACTGAGCCTGCTGGGGGCTCTGCTCTGCTCTGCCTGTCTCCAGCACGCTGGCCCCCCCACTAAAGTTTTTCCGTTAAAAGCATTTGTGGAAAAGAGCGTCTAGATTGGCATGGACACTTTTCTGCAAAAAGTGCTTTTGCGAAAAAGTGTCCATGCCAATCTAGACAGCGTCCGTGCCAATCTAGACATGGTTTTGCGCAAGAAAGCCCCGATCGCCATTTTCGCCACTGGGGCTTTTTTGCGCAAACCAGTTTTTAGCTGTCTACACTGGCCCTCTTGCGCAAAAACATTTCCGGAAAAGGGCTGTTGCCCAAACGGGAACGTCAAAGCATTTGCTCAAGAAGCACTGATTTCGGACAGTAGAACGTCAGGGCTTTTGTGCAAAATCAAGCGGCCAGTGTAGACAGCTCGCAAGTTTTTCCGCAAAAGCTGCTTTTGCAGAAAAACTTGCCAATCTAGACGCAGCCGGGGAGTTTTCACATTTTGTTTCATTGTTCTCTAGGTCTCCCTAGCAAATTGTATTTGTCACAAGTACAGGTGGCAGGAGGTGCACTGCTCTATGGTGCCTAACGGTGTGGTTGAAAAGTTGAGGGGAGGGATAGCTCAGTGGTTTGAGCATTGATCTGCTAAACCTAGGGTTGTGAGTTCCATTCTTGAGCAGGGTGTTTAGGATTCTGTGTCAAGGATGGTACTTGAGGGTAAGGGACTGGACTTGATGACCTCTTGAGGTCCCTTCCAGCTCTATAAGATGGTATATCTCCTTATATTAGGTTGCTGCTGGTTGATTGCTGAGTCAGTCCAAGCACACCTCCTCACCTTGCCTAACCCTCTTCCCCAGCCAAATCAGGCATGTGAAAGTGAGGCACCCTCTTGCTCAAGGGAGTTGGAAGATCCAGCTCCTCCGAACTCAGCCCCTCAGGTCATTTGTTAAGTGAGGATGAAAGGGAAAAAAACAAAGCAAACTTTGCATGTGAGCCAGAGATTCCAAATGAAAGAGATGCCCATGTACATACCAACACGCGCACACAAACCAAAAAGCATATTGGACTTGTCCTTCCTCTTTGCCTGCACATTCAGGTGAGGGACCTTGTCAGAGGCTTTCTGAAAATCTAAGTACCCTATCTCTACCCGATCATCCTGGTTCACATGGTGGTTGACCCCCTCGAAGAATTCTAGTGGATTGGTGAGGCAGGATTTCCCTTTACAAAAAGCCATGCTGACCCTTCTCCAACATGTTATGTTCTTCTGTGTCTGATAATTGGTGTGTAGTACCTGGTACTTTGTATTCTGATCTGATTAATAGGAAACAGTACCAGATAAACCCATGCAGGTTTGTTTCCTTGCTGTCGATAATGGAGATGCACTGGAAACATGCAATAAAGTGGCCAACGCAGAGGGAACACACCAGAAACCTGTCCAGACATGCGGCCAAATCCTTCAGGCAGCAACTTCTGATCCACTGATCTTGTTCTGCAAGGCAATTTTCCCTCTCTTGTTAGTCTCATCTCCACATCAATTGCTGTGAATGAATCACTTCCACCCTGACTTGATTAGTCTCACTAACACAAGAAACTTCTTTCTTTTCCTGTCCTTATATATCCCCTGCCTCTAGAACTTCCACTCCAATTCATCGGATGAAGTGGGTTTTCCCCACGAAAGCGTATGCCCTGATAAATCTGTTGGTTTCTACGGGTGTGTCTACACAGCAGCGTTATTTTTGAATAATGTCAGCTATTCCGAAATAACAAGGAGCACATCTACACTACAAGCCTTTATTTTGATGTGATGTTGAACTGGAGGACTTCTTCCTCCTACTCCTGTAACCCTCATTTCACAAGGGCTGTGTCCAGACTCAGGGGTTTTTTCGGGAAAAGTAGCCTTTTCCCGAAAAAACTTCCCCTGCGTCCAGACTCAAGCCGCGTTCTTTCGAAATTATTTCAAAAGAACGCGGCTTTTCTTTCGATGGCGGTAAACCTCGTTTCACGAGGAAGAACGCCTTCTTTCGAAAGTTCCTCTTTCGAAAGAAGGCGTTCTTCAATGTAAATAGGGCTTCCTCGAAAGAGAGCATCCAGACTCGCTGGGTGCTCTCTTTCGAAAAAGCGGCTTGCTCTTTCGAAAGATCCGCCTGCAGTCTAGACGCGATCTTTCGAAAGAGGCTCTTTCGAAAGATGCTTTCGAAAGAGCCTCTTTCGAAAGAAGCCTGCAGTCTAGACATAGCCAAGGAGTACAGGAAGTCGGAGGAAAAGTGTTGTTCCTTCATCTTCCTGTTGTGTAGACAGCGCCAAATAATGAAATAAGCTATTTCGACTTCAGTTACACAATTGACATCGCTGAAGTTGCGCAGCTTATTCCAACTTTAGCCCTTCTGTGTAGGCATGCCACAAAAGTAGCCACTGGACTCCTTATTGTTTTTGCGGATACAGACTAGCCCAGTTACCCCTCTCTGACTTAATTTTGGAGTCAGTCCCTTTGAACTCCCCGGCTCTTCCGTTTTTAGAGAAAACTAGTACAGAACGGAGTTCCCTTTGGAGAGCTGAGTTCTGCAGAAGTAAAACAGGGAATCGACCATTGTGATATGTGGATACGATGCTCCAAAATAAGGGGCCTGTGTTATGTAATATAAAGTAAGAAAATGACACTCAGCAACTGGCATCTTTAGATTTCTCTTACTGCAGCTTTCTGCATGGTGTAGTTGGGGGAGAGACCCTAAACCTAGTTCACGAATTGAACAAGCCATAAGGATTTGCAGAGCTAAACCTTTTTTTTTCTATCAACTCCCAACACAGCAAACAGCTTGGGAATTAACTCATCAACTCACATTTATACGAAAAGGCACAGAGAGGGTCTTGAGGAACGGTGCATTGCAACGTGAGTTAGTGAAGTTACTAGCCAGTTGAGACTCTCAGCCCTATCCACATCCTAATCCACGTCATTTTCTCCCAGTGAGCAGTTTTCCATTTGATGTTTCATTCTCACGAGTAGACCCTGCATCTTCTTGTCCTGCTTCCAGTTGACACGTTTTCCCCAGGGAATGGAATGTTTCGAAATGTTCCCAAAGCAGGTCTCTTTTACACCCATGAGCCAGGAAAGTTTTTTTCTGTAGCAAAAGTGTGGTGGGAATAGAGAAATCTGTGGGTGTCCTGAACAATGCCTTCCCTTCTTCTTTCCAGTCCGCTCCACGTTTCCTTTCTTTGCTGCCTCGGCCCTTTTCTCTATATTTGTCTCTCTGTCGGTAAGACAATGTCTTAACTAACTTACTCCTCCGCCCTGCTTAGTTAAGATCAGCCACCACCTAAGCACAGACCAAAACAATCCGACCCAACCTGTGTCTCTTTGCACATTTTACTGCAGTCTGTTGAGAAACGGAAATTGTAAGCCAAGAACTCGCAGGAAGCAAGAGCATGTAGTTAAGCTGGGCAGACCAAAGCCATTCATTCGTGTTTTATGAGATTATAAGTGTGAGTGTAGCATGTTTGCGATGAGATGTAATTGTAACTGTTACTTTCAAATACAAAATTTAATATTTTATTGGTGATTTAAAAAAAAAGTCAATAAAATTGAATTTATATTAAAAAATCTGATTTTTGTATCCACCCCAGAAATAATCCAAAGTAGTAATAACATTTGAAATTCTGTCTTGTTGTAGTTGTCTCCCAGCGACAGTCAATGAACCGCTGACACTGCCTTTCTTTGTTTTGGTTAAGACTCATCTGTCCAAGGACTAGCAAGAATGTTTAAGAAAATGAAAATTGGGCTCGGGATCACTTTTCTCTTTGTCCTGGCCTTTGTCTATAAACGTTCCCGGCCGCCTGGCTGCCTCTTCTCATGCAAGCCGAGTCCTGAGCATTTTCTGATGGAAGCGGATGACGTGAGCCAGAAGAGCGGCATCATCTTTGTGGAGGCCACAGACCGCCTGTTGATTCCTCCATTGGTCTCATGTTCTGTGGAATCTGCTGCCAGGGCCTATCCAGACAGACCTGTTCTTTTCTTCGTGAAAGGAATGAAAAATAACACATGGCGGGATTCAGTTTCCACTTCCCCAGCCTTCACTCTTTTGTCTGCAATGGAGAATGTCTTCCTTCTTCCTTTCGAGATGGAAACTGTTTTCGAGGACACACCTCTGCTCCCATGGTATCACAAGGTGAGAGGAAATATTAAGGGGGGAGTATTTTTTGAACGAGATTCAAAGTAGAGGTGGAGGGAAATGAAGGGTCGGCACATTTTTGTTCAGGTTTTGAAGCTGTTGTCGTTTTGCTGCACCCATTGTGGACCCCTTTTTCATGACACTTTGCCGTGCAATAGTCAAAATATTGATTGAAATTGTTATGGACCTTGTGTTATGGACTCCTGATGGCAGGAGTTATGGAAAATGCAGCATTTCCATCATAATTTCAATAACCATATGTTGTCAATGTGGTTAATCCCCCCCTTTTCCAGAAAGGCAAGAGATTGATACAAACGTTGTATTTGAAACATTTCAGTCAGCATGAATGTAAAGGGAGGATTCACTATTTGGGAAACATGACTTCAGTGCTTGTTGAAGTTATTTGACAACACCTAGTTCCAAGCTCCTGCAGTGAGAGGGCGCTGGGGTTGTCCTCTCTCCTTCAGGCAGCCTGTGTACTGGACCCCTCTCGTCCAACCCCACCCCGGAGCAATGACTTAATGAAGAAAAACAAAAATGAATTGAGTTAAGGCCCCGAGCAAGGCCGGGTAAATCTCTAGTTTGTTTGTAAATGAAAGTGTCGAGTCTGGGGAATAAATTGGCAGTTGGGTGCGATATTGGTACACCCGGCCCGCTCTGTCCCCAATAACCTGAGACCTGAATTTCTCTCTCATTTTTTCATCCTCTGCAGAGATTGCCAGGAGGGGCCCTGTTCCAGAGCCCCCTGGAATTAATGAGAATTTCTCAGTGGATTCATACGGGCTTTGGATCAGATAGTGAGTGTGTCAGTGGAGATGTGTGTGTGTGAGGCAGTTTTTTGGGGAAATAACAGTTCACAGTTCATGATAATGAAGGGTAATAGTAATGGAGAGCTACATACAACTGAGGTGGTTAGTTAGACAGATATGAAAAGGCACAGTGCCAAAAGAACACCAAAAAGGTGCCACTGTGGCTGAACAACACAATAAAAGAAGCAGTGAGAGAGAAAAAAAAAAATCCTTAAAATATGTGAAGACAGTAGAAAGGAGCACAAACTCTGACAAGTGTAAAATACAATTAAAAAAAACAAACAAAAAAAAAAGAATGTGAAGAACAGCTAGTCAGTCTCAAAAAGTAATAGCAAAAAGGACAGGAGAAGCAGGAAGCCAACTAACCCACCTGTAGGGCCACTGGATGATCGAGATGCTAAAGAAGCACTCGAGGGCGATAAGGCTTTTGCAGAGAAAATACATTAACTCTTGGCATCGATTTTCATGACTGACGATGTAAAGGAGACTTCCAAACCCGAGTCGCTTGTTTTAGGAGACAAATCTGAGGCGCGGTTCCAGACTGAGGTGTCATCAAAGGAGGTTTTGTAACAAACTGGTCAATTAAACTGCAATGAGTCACCAACAGCAGACGACACTAACCACAGAGTTCTGAAAGATCTCAGATATGGAATCGCAGAACTACAAGCGGTAGAGTCAGCGGGGTGGCCTTGTTAGTCTGTACAGGCAAAACTAATGAGGAGACCTGGGGCACTTTAAAGATGAACAAATTCATTTGAGAATAAGCATGCATGAGCAAAGTCGATGCTTCTGACGAAGTGGGTCTTTGCCCACAAAAGCCTATGCCCAAATCAAACTGTTAGGCTGTGTCTAGACTGGCAAGTTTTTTCGCAAAAAACTTGCCAACTGTCTACACTGGTCACTTGAATTTCTGCAAGAACACTGACGATCGCATGTAAGAAATCAGTGCTTCTTGCAGAAATACTATGCTGCTCCCATTCGGGCAAAAGTTCTTTTGTGCACAGCTCAGATTTGTTTTGCACAAAAAAGCCCCGCTTGCGAAAATGGCGATTGGGGCTTTTCTGCGGAAAACCGCGTCTAGATTGGCACAGATGCTTTTCTGCAAAAAGTGCTTTTGCGGAAAAGCGTCCGTGCCAATCTAGACGCTCTTTTCCGCAAATGCTTTTAATGGAAAACTTTTCCGTTAAAAGCATTTGCAGAAAATCATGCCAGTCTAGACGTAGCCTTACTGTTGAAGGTGCCACAGGACTCCTCACTGTACTTTGCAACCTATCCTTTAATTCAACTTCTGGAGGGTAGCTAATGTGACACCAATTTTTAGAAAGGGTTCATGAGCTGGTCCCAGCAATCACAGGCCAATAAACAGGGGCACTATTTGAGTTTTTGGTGGGTCGGGGGTGACCTGTGCATGCCACGATGGGGGAAGTGGTGGAGGAGTTGAGGGCATGGTGAAGCAGACTGGGGACAGTGGCTTCAGAGATGTTACTGAGCATGCTCAGTATAAGACAAGCACCAAATGGGGAGAGGGAGCCAATTCCTTCCGCCCTCCCCACATCTTCTTTGTCCCAAGGGTTACTAAGGCACTGGAAAACTCTGCTTTTTGGGCAGACAACTCAGCAGTGAGCTGACAGGAGCACTGTAACTAATTCCTATATAAAAGAAAGAACGTTCAATAAATATTAGACCCATTCAGCTCTCACACTAATGTGTTCTGACATCTTGTGGCAAGTCACTTGAAGAAGTGGGCTGTGCCCATGAAAGCTACCATCTACATGTTTTGTTAGTCTATAAAGTGCTACCAGACCATCTGTTGTTTTTTAAGTTTAACCAGCCTTTTGTTATTCTTAATCCCCCTCTCCCTCCCTCTTTTTATAACAAACACCCTGCTCCAAAGGCAAAGCTGGAAAGAGCCTGGCCTGTTCCCTTTGAGAACTGCCTCTCAAGCATGAAATCCAGGAGTTCAAACTTGGGAGGGGGGCTGCTGCCCCCTCAACCCCGTATAAATGATGCCTCTGTGAGCAATAAATCTGACTCTAGTACCTAGATATATGGTTGAAATTAAAGTAAAGAACATGTCGATGAACATATTTTGTTGGGAATGAGTCAATATAGTTTTTGTAAATGGAAATCATGACTCATCAACCAACTAGACTTCTTTGTTGGGGGGTCAACAAGCATGTGGCCAAGGGGGATCCAGTGGATGTAGTGTACTTAGATTTCCAGAAAGCCATTGACTAGGTCCCTCACCAAAGGCTCTCATGCAAAGTTAGCAGTCATGGGATAAGAGAGAAGGTCCTCTTGTGGACTGGTAATTAGTTAAAAGATAGGAATTAAACGGTAGGAGTAGCTGGTCACTTTTCAGAATAGAGAGAGGTAAATACTGGTTTCCCCAAAGGTCTGTTCTGGGACCATATAAATAATCTGGCAAATC
The DNA here is from genome assembly GCF_049634645.1 of Pelodiscus sinensis. Taxonomy (NCBI): domain Eukaryota; kingdom Metazoa; phylum Chordata; order Testudines; family Trionychidae; genus Pelodiscus; species Pelodiscus sinensis. Next base: position 2,265,100 of record NC_134720.1, on the reverse strand, counting down.
ATGGCCAACCGTGAGGTGGCAAACTCTGCAGCTGATACAAAACTGCTTAAGATAGTTAGGTCCCAGACAGAGGGTGAAGAGCTCCGAAAGGATCTCTCAAAACTTTCGACTGGGCAACAAAATGGAAGATGAAAGTCAATGTTGGAAATGCAAAGTAATGCACCTTGCCAAACAGAATCCCAACTGTACAAGTAAAATGATGGGGACTAAATTAGCTGTTAACACTCAAGAGCGAGATCTTGGAGTCATTGTGGATGGATCTCGGACAACATCCTCTCAGTGTGCAGTGGCAGTGAAAAAAGCTAAACAGAATGTAAGGAATCATTTGGAAAGTGATAGATAGAAAGACAGAAAATACATAAATCCATGTTGTGCCCACATCCTGAATACGGCATGCTGGGGTGGTTGCCTCATCTCAAAAAAGATATACTGGAATTATATAGAAAAGTGCAACAAAAATGATAGTGGGTATGGAACAGATTCTGTCTGAGAAGAAATGAATAAGACTGGTACTTCTCAGCATGGGAAGGAGACCTTAAAAGGGGGAGATATGACTGAGGTCTGTAACACCGTGGGTGTGTCTAGACTACATGCCTCCGTCGACGGAGGCATGTAGATTAGACAGATCGGCAGAGGGAAATGAAGCCCTGATTAAAATAATCACGGCTTCATTTAAATTTAAATGGCTGCCCCCCTCTGCCGATCAGCTGTTTGTCGGCAGATCGGGGCAGTCTGGACGCGCTGCATCGACAAAGAAGCCTTTCTTGATCGGCACAGGTATGCCTCGTGAAACCAGGTTTACCTGTGCCGATCAAGAAAGGCTTCTTTGTCGATGCAGCGCATCCAGACTGCCCCGATCTGCCGACAAACAGCTGATCGGCAGAGCGGGGCAGCCATTTAAATGTAAATGAAGCCGCGATTATTTTAATCACGGCTTCATTTCCCTCTGCCGATCTGTCTAATCTACATGCCTCCGTCGACGGAGGCATGTAGTTTAGACGTACCCTGTAAGTGGTGTAGACAGATAAGGAAGTGATATTTACTCCTTCCAAAAGAGGTCACCAAATGAAATGAACTGGAAGCAGGTTTAAAACAAATCAAAGGAAGCATTTTTCATACCACACACAGTCAACCTGTATTTTTGTGAAGGCCAAGACTATAACAGGGTTCAAAAAAGAACTAGATAAATTCATGGAGGATAGGTCCATTCATGGCTATTAGTCAGGATACGTAAGCATGTTGTCCCTATATTCTGTCTGCCAGAAGCTGGAAATGGGAGGGATCACTCAATGATTCCCTGTTCTGTTCATTCCCTCTGGAGCACCTGGCATTGGCCACTGTCTGAAGACAGGATCCTGGGCTAGATACTTAGTGTGACCCAGTATGGCCCTTGTTATGTTATTATGATTCAGATTCTCATTATGTTATAACTCTTGGATGTTTCCTTGGGATTTACTGTGCCTTGGACACGCTTGTACAATGACACTGAACAAAAACTACATGGGCTCTTACCTTTTTCCAGCACCGTGTCACACCTGAAAAAGAAAAACGGCCGTTAATTGACAAAGGGATTACAGTTAGGACACACACAGCTGAGAGTTTTATTATTTATTATTGATAATATTCTTACATAACCTCTCTATTAAAAATATTCGGGGAAGCTTACAAATGTTTTTTAAACATAATACAAATATATGCAAAAAATTAAAATACAAGACCCCACAGGGACATAAAACAGCACATAGCTAACAGGAGAAGATGTTGAGGTGTTGAGATGTTTCGAAGGGGAGTCAATTGCATCTCTGTGATTCTTTTTCAATCCTGCAGGTTAATCCAGCCCAGGAAATGTACTGGCTGCATGTCAGTGCTGACGGTATCAGGCTTGCACTCGTCTGGAAATATGGTGGGATCTACATGGACACCGATGTCATCTCTATCAGGCCTATTTCACTGGAAAACTTCCTGACGGCCGAGGATTTCCAGTTTGCCGGCAATGCGATTTTTGGCTTTTCTCGCCATCACAAGTTCATCTGGGATTGCATGGAGGATTTTGTTCAAAACTACAGAGGAGAAATTTGGGGTCACCAAGGTCCCAGGTTACTGACAAGGATGCTCAAGGCATTGTGCCCCGTAACCACTTTCCGTAACGTGGAGGATATAAACTGTCAGAACATTTCCTACTTACATCCTCAGCGTTTCTACCCCATCCCCTGCGGAGAATGGAATCGGTACTTCCAGGTCTGGGAGAAGAGCCCCGACTTCAACAACTCCTATTCTATGCACGTGTGGAACCACATGAACCGGGAACACAAGCCTGTGGTTGCAGGAAGTAACACCTTAATGGAAAATCTCTTCAAAACATACTGCCCCAGCACATATAAGGCCCTTATTCAAGGCCTTGTGGGCAGTGGTCCATAGACAACAAAAGAAGACTGAATGACGGCATCTAGCAGAACAAGGTGCTCCTTCCAGTCCTGACAGTCCTGGGAATAAATGAATTGTACAAAACACCGATCTCCTCTGACTAAGAGACTCTCAGCCATTTTCTGCCCTCAAGGTGACTTTCATAGAATCATAGAATCATAGAATACTAGAACTGGAAGGGACCTCGAGAGTCATTGAGTCCAGTCCCCTGCCCTCATGGCAGGACCAAATACTGTCTAGACCATTCCGGATAGACTTTTATCTAACCTACCCTTAAATAATTTATTCCAGTGTTTGACCACCCTGACACTAGGAATGTTTTCCTAATATCCAACCTAAACCTCCCTTGCTTCAGTTTAAGCCCTTTGCTTCTTGTTCTATCCTCAGAGGCCAAGATGAACAAGTTTTCTCCCTCCTCCTTATGACACCCTTTTAGATACCTGAAAACGGCTCTCATGTCCCCCCTCAATTTTCTCTTTTCTAAACTAAACAAACAAAATTCTTTCAGCCTTCTTTCATAGGTCATGTTCTCTAGACTTTTAGTCATTCTTGTTGCTCTTCTCTGGACCCTCTCCAATTTCTCCACATCTTTCTTGAAATGCTGTGCCCAGAACTGGACACAATACTCCAACTGAGGCCTAATCAGTTCAGAGTAGAGCGGAAGAATGACCTCTCATGTCTTGCTTACAACACACCTGTTAATACATCCCAGAATCATGTTTGCTTTTCTTGCAACAGCGTCACACTGTTGACTCATATTCAACTTTTGGTCCACTATAACCCCCAGATCCCTTTCTGCCGTACTCCTTCCTAGACAGTTGCATCCCATTCTGTAGGTGTGAAATTGATTGTTCCTTCCAAAGTGGAGCACTTTACATTTGTCTTTATTAAACTTCATCCTGTTTACCTCAGATCATTTCTCCAATTTGTTCAGATTATTTTGAATTATGACCCTATCCTCCAGAGCAGTTGCAACCCCTCCCAGCTTGGTATCATCTGCAAACTTAATAAGCATACTTTCTATGCCAATATCTAAATCGTTGATGAAGATATTGAACAGAGCCAGTCCCAAAACAGACCCCTGCGGAACCCCACTTGTTATACCTTTCCAGCAGGATTGTGAACCATTAATAATTACTCTTTGAGTACTGTTATCCAGCCAGTTATGCACCCACCTTATAGTAGCCCCATCTAAGTTGTATTTGCCTAGTTTATTGATAAGAATGTCATGCGAGACCGTATCAAATGCCTTACTAAAATCTAGGTATAGCACATCCATCACTTCTCCCTTATCCAAAAGACTTGTTATCCTATCAAAGAAACTATCGGTGTACAGATAGTTCGGAATGGCTACCTAGTTCGAACTATCTAGCCCATGCCACGTGTAGCCGCGCGGCACGGGGTTCGCACTAGCCGGCTTTTAAAAATGGCGGCACCGGCTTTATGCTAATGAAGCCCAGGAAATTCAAATCCCGGGCTTCATTAGCAAGTTCGGTATGCATACATTACCCCGCTAGTTCGAACTAGCGGGGTAGTGTAGACATACCCTATCACACCTTGCAGTATCATTAGTGCCCACATGGATGGGTAGCATGGGGTAGTCGTCAGAGGGCCGGATAATCCTCGACAATGCCTCTGTAACATCTCGGATACGGACCCCCGGCAGACAGCATACCTCCCGAGATGAAATGTCAGGGCGACAGATGGGCGCCTCAGAAGAGAGTCTCCGACCACCACTACCCTACGTTTCCTATTCGCAGTGGTGGCAGCAGACCTCCCAGCCTTTGGGGTATGGGGCTTCTCCTCTGTTGTAAGGAGTGATTCCTTACCTCCTGTATCAAGAAGAGCATAATGGTTTCCTAGTACCACGGTGGGCGGGTTCGGAGCAGGGGTGGAGCAGTGCCTGCTGCCAGAAGTAACTAGCTGCCAGTGTCTCCTCCACCAGCGGTGTGTCCACGGTCCTGTGGACTGGGACAGCTACCTCAGCTGTCTCCTCATGGACACAGTCCAGGAATTGCTCATGGAGACTTTGTAGGACAGAACCTCTCAGAATCCACCTCTTCTCCCAAGATTCCCCAGGATCTAATGAAATCAGTAGGAAGGGGTGGGAGTGGGGCTGTATATACCATTGGGGATGACTTGATAAGTATGTCTTCTCCTTTTGGATACATTTTCCAAAGCACCTAAGTGATGTAGGAGCCTGAGTCCCTTTGAGAAAAGTCACGTTGGGTTTGGGAACCAAATCTCCACTGAAAATGAGGGCAACGTAGGAACCCAAGGGCCAAATGTTCAAAGGCATTTGGCACATACAGATGCCCTTAAGTGCTTCTGAAAATCCCATGGGGCATCTCTCTGCCTCTGTCAGTGCCTAAACACCTTTGAGAATCTGTCCCCCTAGATGTGTTTGGAAATTTTACCTAGTCACTTGCTGTGAGTGAATATAGCACCTTGTGCTGTGGGCCCGAGGCTTCGCCCTGCTACTGTAATATCGATGATCAGTGACTGTGAACCGGGGATGTTAAATTTTGATTAATTGGTTAATTGAATAGTCAATGCAATTTGCATCGGCTCTTCGATGAGTCAATAAGGGCGCCTGCGCCTTTGAAGTTTAGCAACAACCTTAGGGCTGCTGCACTTCAAAGGCGAACGTGCTGCAGGGAGCACGGGACTAGTGGGGGACTCAAGAAGTCTCCTGCTGGCTCCATGCTTCCCACGGTGTTTCAAAGAGGCAGTGCCGCATGGAGCCCTGGGTCAGCTGGGAACCCCGGGCTACATGCGGCGTTTCAAAGTGATAGACCCCAGGCTCCACATGGCACTGCTGCTTTGATGCACCCTCTCTTCTCCCCGTCCTTGCTGCCTCTTTCTGATACAGACAGCAAGGGAGGGGAAGCAACTAGTCAACTAGTGTATCGACTAGCCATAAGCATTTGCTTCTTGGGTATTGGACCAATCGTTCACATCCTTAGTGTGAATACAATGACGCTCCACGAACAACAGCCCACACTCCTGCCCCCTCCAGGTGTTCCCTACGATTGATTGTTTTAATTCTCTTTCGCTTCAGCTCCGCACAGTGGGTGCAGACAGGGGGATGCTCGAACCCTGCAGAACCCGCCACACTGGGCATGTTGCAGGCAGGGGCTGCTCCCGCTGGTATGCAGCAGCTCTTGTCTGGGCCCCGCAGCAGATCAGCTGCTCTTCACTCGGTGCCAGGCCTGCAGCTGCCTTTGTCCTTCCACGCCTTGCACCAACCCCTGGCAGTCCCTCCAGAATCACAGAACATGGGAACTTAGCAGGGAGCTCAGGATGGCATCCAGTCCAGTCCTCTGCCTCACAGCAAGGCCAAGCAGCCTCTAGCCCGTTCCTGACAGGTGTCTGTCCAACCTGCTTTGAAACATCTCCAATGATGGAGATTCCACAATCTCCCTCAGCCCCTTCATCTTCAGCCTCCTGCCTTCAACCCCAGCTCTGCCTCCGCTTTAGGACTCTGCTTCACCCTCCTCATCTCTCCTTTCTCTTCTGAGTCCCTCTAGTACTGACATGCAGCTTGCTTCCTGGACTCAGCTCTCACTGCTAGGCTGAACTCCCCCTGCCACCATGAGACCTTTATGCTCAAGGCCCAGTGTGATAGAACACACCCTCGCAGTCACACCGCTGCACCACTTTAATAACCTTTGTACGCAGTGTGCATCAGAAGGGATCGTTTGGCAACACATGGTTTGTTGCTCAGCATTATCCTCATGAAATGTTGTGGCAGCATTGAAAGGGTTTGGGTGAGAAGGCAGCACAAAGGCCCTCTAGTTCCACCCACTGCCAAGATGCAGGGTACGTTCTTTCTAAACTAGGGGAGGGGAACCTAAGATCCTGGGGCCATATGCGGCCCTGGAGTCCCTGGATCCAGCCCCCACGGTTCAGAGCTCCCACCCCAGCATTGTGGGGCTGGAGCACACAAAGTCTATTAGCCAGGGACCTCCTACGCTCTGGTGTGCAAGGGGATTGTGGGGAATGTCTCTCTCCTCAGTTGGTGGCCACATCAATCAGTGTTTTGTTTTGGGTTTTTTTTTGCTTCTCACTTGTGTGTGGCCCCAGTCTGATTTCCTGTGGGTCTGAGTCCCTGCACCTCTTTCAAGATGGATGAGTATCCAGCCTCCATTTGAAACGTTCCAGTGACAGATCTTCTACAACCTGCTGAGGCGTCCGTCCCATTGTTCTGCAACAGAGCCGCCTTGGGTCAATCGAGACCGGGGGACGGGGGAGCACGCAAAGTTTCCTCCCCCCACCAGGAGCATGCGGCATCTAGAGGGAACCACCAGCTGTTTAAAACAGCTGGTGAGTCTCTCTAGGCCCCGGAGTATGTAGGCCAAAGTCTTCACACACTCCCCCACTCCCAGGCCAATCAGGGTTTGTGGGCGGTGGAGAGAACCTTATTACCTGCCCCTGCTCTACACGCTTTCAATACACTGGTGAGTAAAATTGGACACCAGACTCCAGCTGAGGCCCAAGCAGAGGGATTCTATCACCTCTCATGATGTGTGTGCCTTGCCTCCCTTAATGCAACATGCAATTTCATTTGCTTCTTTTACAATAGCTCCACATCGGTGACTCAGGGTGAGATTGAGATCCACCGAAGCTCCCGTATCTTTATCAGCCGTGCTACTGCCAAGCTAGTGTTTCCCCGTTCTGTATTTGTACATTTGGGTTTTCCTCCGTAGGTTCAGCGTCCTCCATTTGTCTTGGGCCACGTCTGCACTCTGGGATGAGGTCGTGTTTGTTAAGGTCGATTTCTTACCAACTGATTTTGTAAAGTGGAAGGTCCATCTGTAACAAAACGATACCAGGGCATACGTGACATTGTGGAGCCAAAACCCTAATCTGTTACCATCCAGCAAAGGTCTCTTTAAAGCACAGCTTTGGCCTTGCACAGAACACGTCTCCATTGGCTTTAAAAGCGACGAGGAGTCCTGTGGCACCTTATAGACTAACTGAAGTGTAGGAGCATAAGCTTTCGTGGGCAAAGACCCACTTCGTCTACATGCATCTGACGAAGTGGGTCTTTGCCCACGAAAGCTTATGCTCCTACACTTCAGTTAGTCTATAAGGTGCCACAGGACTCCTCGTCGCTTTTGCAGATTCAGACTAACACGGCTACCCCTCTGATAATTGGCTTTAAAGTGGCCACTGTACAGCAGGTATCCAGCAATGCTCTCAAGGGGAAACTGGACTCATGTGCTTTGAAGCAGGCACAGTGAGGGCCAGATAGATTATGATCCTGTGGGCAGGAGAGTGGCAGGGGTCTGATTGTGATGGTGGGGCAGGGTAGTGAGTCACAAGGCTTCCTTCCTCTGTGTCTGCCACACTGTGATTTTAAGGAAAATGCCACTTTTCCAACGGGCAGGAGCCTGCAGGTGGAATGGGGGCAGGGGGTGGTCATGCGGGTAGGACAGGGTGGCAGGTCACGCAGCTTCACTTCTCTGTGTCCAGCACAGCCGCTTCCCAGGAGAGCCCTCACCGCCGAGTGTCCAATCTCCAGCCACTGGGGAATTTTGCTACTGGCAGTTGCCAATGGCCCTCATGCCATCAGAGGCATCCCCTCCAGAAACGTATCTAGCTCATTCCTGAAGCCAGTCAGATGCTTTTACCCCCTCTACTCCCTGGAAAAACTCTTCCAGAATCGCACTCCTCTCATTATTAGCATAATTTGGGGGCAACACTTGTTCCTGGCCAGTTTACAGCCATTTGGTTCTGTGTCCACATTGGCCATTCACTTAAATGACTCCTCACCCTCCCTGATAGTTCTCTTTCCATGAATTGATACATGAGTCACCAACGTGGAGCTGTTGCAAAAGAAGCAAATGAAAATTGCATGTTGCGTTAATGGAGGCAAAGCACAGAAGTCACGGGAGGTGATAGAACACCACCCATAGCCAGCAATTTGAATTGTGAAACTTAAACCAAAAAACATCAGGATACTCCCTGAACTATCTGCTCACCCATAAACAAGTCCTGGGTTCCCATCGACCCAGTGCTGTGTCCCTGCAAGAACTCCCAGCCTTGCTCAGGAAGAGGGTTCTGATGCCTGGATCTAGAGTCTGCGTCAGTTCCACTGGGATGTCATCTTCTCACTGAGCCTGCTGGGGGGTTTGCTCTGCTCTGCCTGTCTCCAGCACTCTGGACCCCCCGCTACCATCACCACGTTTCCCAGACTGGTGCGATCTCTCTTCCACCCTTCTCCTCTGCAACAACACTCCTCGTGCCTAAGCCAAATATCCTGTGGGTTTGCTCGTCAAGCAACTCACTGGCAGAGAAATATCTCCTTATATTACGTTGCCACTGAGTCAGTCTGAACACTCCTCCTCACCTTGCCTAACCTTCTTCCCCAGCCAAATCAGGCATGTGAAAGTGAGGCACCCTCTTGCACAAGGGAGTTGGAAGATCCAGCTCCTCAGGTCATATAAGTGAGGATGAAAGGGAGAAAAAAGCAAACTTTGCATGCGAGCCAGAGATTCCGAATGAAAGAGATGCCCAGGTACATACCAACACGCGCACACAAACCGAAAAGCAGTGACAGTGACTCAACATTTCTTACAGGGGCTGTCCTAGTGCAACCCGGGTCCCTGCCAGCTCTTTCAATAGCTCTCCCGTCCCTAACCCCCAGCTCTTCTTGCAACTCAGCCAGCACTTGCCAGAGCTGTGCAGCAGGGGGTCCTCTCTTGGTTCCCCTCTGCCCTGCATTCGGTACGTGGGCCTGCACTCCCCACCCCACTCCTGCAAGACGAGCGATGAAGAGACGGTTGTTCAGAAACCCCTAGGGACTGTAACTAGGGAAAAGAATCCTCTGGGGGGGGCAAAGGGGTGGAATCAGAATGAGAGGAGGACAGCCTTTTGCTTCTTTACGTGTGAGGCTGCCCTTGAGTCTCCCTCACCCTGTGTCCTTGGGCCCCTGCAGCTGGGGGCTATGGAACTGGGCAAGGAAGGAAAGTTTTCCTGCAAGGTTTGGGAGTAGAGTCCTCTCCAGGCATAATTCCATGCGCCCCCAGCAGAGTCAAAAAGACATTTCCCTGGTGCTGCTCTTGCACTTCCCTGCTCACTCTCCATTCCTTCCGCACTGCTCACATCCTCTCCAGTGGCGAGTTCTCCTCTCCCTTTGCTCTTTAAACATGTCTTCCCTTGGCCATTGTCGCCTGCGGGTTTGTGTGAGCCACACAGCTGGCGGGGCCGGGGGAGTGCGCTGCTGTTCCAGCTGTAACAAAACGATACCAGGGCACACGTGACATTGTGGAGCCAAAACCCTAATCTGTTACCAACCAGGGAAGGTCTCTCTAAAGCCAATGGAGACATGTTCTGTGCAAGGCCAAGGCTGTGCTTTAAAGTGGCCACTGTCCAGCAGGAACCCAGCAACGCTCTCAAGGGGAAACTGGACTCATGTGCTTTGAAGCAGGCACGGCAGGGTATGATCCTGCAGGTGGGAGAGTAGCAGGGGTCTGATCGTGCTGGGGGGGCAGGGTAGTGAGTCACAAGGCTTCCCTCCGCTGTGTCTGCCACACCGTGATTTTAAGGAAAGTGCCACTTTTCCAACGGGCAGGAGCCTGCGGGTGGAATGGGGGGCAGGGGGTGGTCATGCGGGTAGGACAGTGCGGCAGGTCACGCAGCTTCACTTCTCTGTGTCCAGCACATCCCCTTCCCAGGAGAGCCCTCACTGCTGAGTGTCCAATCTCCAGCCACTGGGCAATTTTGCTACTGGCAGTTGCCAATGGCCCTCGTGCCATCAGAGGCATCCCCCCCAGAAATGTATCTAGCTCATTCCTGAAGCCAGTCAGGTGCTTTTACCCCCACTGCTGCCCTGGAAATACTCTTCCAGAATCACACTCCTCTCATTATTAGCATAATTTGGGGGCAAAACTTGTTCCTGGCCAGTTTACAGCCATTTGGTTCTGTGTCCACATTGGCCATTCACTTAAATGACTCCTCGCCCTCCCTGATAGTTGATGCTTTCACCCCTCAACAGCGGTGCCACTTCCGATTTAGGTGCAGGGGGCAGCTTTAACCAGGATTCCATTCCAGAGACCACTTACGCACGTGAAAACTGGGGGGGGGGGGAAGAGGGGTCAGACGATAATCTAGAAATTAACTGAGAGGATCAGTGTGCCTAAAACTTACGTAAAGTCGAAAATACATCAAATACTAATTAAAGCCGTATTTTAAGTTTATTTGTCAATTTAGAACAATCAACAGCAAGATATTTCTAATCGCAAACCTTGAGGTGTCCGTTTTGGAGCCTTAACACCAGTTTGACACTTTGTACACTGTCTTTAGAAGTGATAAATCAAATCTGCGTAAAATCTGCACAGCCCTGCAATTATTGTTGTTTTGTAAATGTCTTATGATCCACGTTGTGAAGAAGACAATGAAAGAGCTAATTTCTTCCAGGAATATTTACAAGTAAATACATTACTGAAAAACAAGCAACACTCTAGATATGAGGGAAAGCACCGGATAACACCATGGTCTCACCTGGGCAGGAAAAAATCAGCAAAATTCAAAGTGCCAGATTTCAACTGAATCAACAGTCCACAGTCACTTACACAAAAAACAGTAGCCCCAAATTTTAAACAATGCCTTTCTTTAAAAAGAATCACTATCCAGAGTAGAACTAAATGATGGATGTTAGCAGCACAGATCTATAGGAAACACATTTTGTTGGCCAGGTCTTGGCTTGGGTTTATTTACGTGCACTGAATGGCATTCGCAAAGTGTAATGAATTAATACTAAGGACTGGAAGGAAGTTCCTAGTGCGTTGCTCTAAGGATTTGAGTATAAACATCACCTCCATGGAATTCACAGAAGGCAAGGAAGGTGTGAGAGTCAGGGTATGTCTGCCCTACAGAGTTTTATCAAAAAAACGGCCATTTTTCCAACAAAACCTGAGTTATGTCCACAGGGCAACTGCATTCTTCCAAAAGTAAATCGAAAGAAGAGAGGGGTTGTTCCGGCGTGGGTTGTCTTTCTACGAGGAAGAAGCCTTTTTCTGAAAGTGCTGTGGACCACTCCATCCACAGCTTAAATGAGAGACACAGTCTCTCACTGTGGACGCTATCTGGCAAAATAGCAGTTTGCATTCTCGATGCGCGTTTGCGTGCGGGCACTCTCTTTCGGAAGAAGTTTTTTGGAAGATTTCTTCCAAAAAAAGGTTCTTCCAAAGAAGCCAGCAGTCTAGTCTAGACATACCCTCAGAAACATTACAGAGGAAGTAAAGAGGCGCTACGATGGGTCACCAGTTGGCAGAGGACGTATAGCACAGCAGCTACACTGCTGTAAAATGGCTGCCTGTGCAAGGCAATATTTATTTGTATCTGCGCATGCCAAAGACCAGCAGCTCCTCAAGAGTGTTCTGGGGAAAAGAATTAGAAAGTGCAAGGGTCACCCTGCACTCTCCGAGATCAGTGAGACTAACTGGAAGAAGAGACGCCCACCCGGAGGTGTTGCTGTTCCCCCCAGAATTGGAGAGCTGGAAAAAATGTCAGTGTAATTGGAGCAATGGTTGACATGTGACACCTCATGGGTGTTTCCTGAAATCAGGGAGAGATCCCCAGGGTGATGCTTTAGCTCTGCTGCTCTTGCAGGGACGCACTGACACCTCCAAAGCCGGGTGACCCTGAATATGCCAGGGGTCGCCCCCTCCCACCTGAGCAGCCCCGTGTCTGCTGGTGTCACAGGGGGCTCGCTCCTTCCAGCCTTCCTGTGGGACTGAGGGCAGATCATGGTGAAATCAGCAGCAATCACCTTCTGAGTGCGTCCTTCCCTGCACACTTCTCCCTCAGCCTGTGTCCCAATAGATGGGGGAAACATAGCTGCCAAAGCTCCCAGACCTGTTCTTGGGTGCACCAGAGACACCTCTGCATTGCTGTGGTAGAGCAGAGAAGCGCCAGCCAAGAAGGGTGGGGAATGGAGAGAAGAGGGAACTGCCCTGTCAATCAGTGGGGCTGACCCAAGAGGCATGGGGGGGAAGGGGTGGAGGCAGGCGAAGCCCAGAGAGGAAGAGCAGCAGAGGGAGCTGGAGAATGCTGGAAAGTTGCACCTTGAGCTCATCACTGCTCCATACTGCAATACGGGGCCTTCCCCTCCTCTTCCTCATTGCACCCGAGCACCCAGGGGCCCCTGGTGTGGAGCAGGCCCCGCTGCACAAACCCACGAGGAACAGACAGACCCTGCGCTGGGGAATGTACAGCCCAGAGGTCGAAGCGTCCAGGTGTGTGGAGCGCTCTGAGCCTGCGAAGGGGCAAGGGAGAGTTCACTGGATCGATTAGTATCAGGGACCTTTTGCAGTGGGAGGGGGCTGTGGATTTACCTCAGGGGACCAGATTTACTAGACTGTGGACTTCGGGATGTGGAGACCAGTTTCGAAACTGTTACCAGCCCTCCCTCAGCCCGGCAGCGACAGCCCTGCGTCCCCCCTCTCTACTGCCCCTTCCCTTCCCTGCCTGGGAGCACCCCTGGTGCGCAGACAGAACTCTCTTTCTCCAGGATGGAGGCAACAGGAACACGCTCCCAAGCACTCCAGCAAGGCAGGGCTTCCTGGTGCGGCTCCCAGATCACTTGGGCTGGCTGTAAAAAATCCCCCACCCTCTACCATCCCTGCTCCAGAGCGGACACCTCAATCAACACTTACCCAAGCTCACTTCTGGGGCGCTGCCTTTCCCGCTGCAGTGTAGCACAAAGAAGTGGGTTCCCGCTAGACATGAGGCTTTGCAAGGCCCAGGCCGGGCAGGCGCTCTGTGGCCCAGTGAGGAAGGCAGCCAGCCCGCCTTGGGATGCAAAAGGCTGAGAAACGGGCCTGGCCTGCTCGTACTGCACCAGCCTGCTCCCTTGCGATCTCTGTGACTGGGCTAGGGATGTTCGATGGCGAGTCATTGAATAGTTGTGTAACTGCATCCAATTTTAGCGGTTACATGACTTTTTGACAGCCCCGGTGGTTGGGCCAGCAGCCAGTGCGTGAGAGTCAGCAACACGGGGATGGGATGGGGCAGGCGGATCCGGTGCTCGCTTAAACCCAGTTCCCCAAGGGCACCAGTTCGCCTGTATCGCTTGATATAGAGGCAGCAAGTGTGTGTGTGCGGTGAATGTGTGTGTAACCCTACTGGAGCCAGTAGCTACCAGGGCTGGGATCAATATCTAGGAGTTCCTCTCCATGCATCCCACACAGAACCGACTCGAGCCCCCACCCAGTAACCTGGGAAATTCACACACCCCTGGACGCCTCTGAGAGGCAACGCTTCCCTACTCACACGCACAGAGTCTGAGCCTAGACACTTTTAAAGAAACTTTTCACGGAAGAGGGCGAGAAGCAACGTGGCATTAACGTGGGAAAGCACCACAGACAGAGTTCAGAACCAGCCCACGCGGGAATGTCCCAGATCAAGAGGGCTGAGCAGCGTCCTTTGTCTCTTAGGCTCACAAGCTCAGCAATGTAAGTGTCCCACTCACACGCCCTTTCTCTGTACCCCACTCACAGTCGCCGTGCTTGGTCAGGGCAGACCAACGGACTGATCTGGATTTACACAAGCAGGCCCCGAATTTCTTCCCCATTCCAGCAGGAACTGTATTTACATAACAACAGCTGAATACCTTACAGGGCTAAGCATCTGAGTAAGCATAACCACACCCAGGACTCCTCTCCCTTCCAGTTGGTTGCATTGGAAGCTGTGAGTCACACCCTGTGCACATGTGCAGTTGGCAGGATTACCCGTTAAGCCTGGGTTATTGGTTAATTGCACGGTTGTTTATGCGATGGCATCTCTAGATTAACCAGCCATGAGAGAGCAAATCCCAGCCACGGGGCATGTGCTGCAAAGAGCAGCAGGAGGCACCTCAAAGATGCCAAAGTCTGAGAGTCACCGGCCTGGGGGAGGGGGGGGGGCTCTGAAAATTCACAAACAGCCCCAGCCTGAACCCCCAACCTGGAAACCTGGAACAAAATCTTGCCCCTCAGTAGAAGGTTTTTCCCCTTTACCGGACGTGCGTCCAAGGAGTGAATCCCGGCTGGCAAGGGCCTAGATGCCACCGGCCTCCAGCTCCAGGCAGGTCCATGCCAAAGGCCCAGCATGCGAGGGCAGGGCGGAGCGACTCCAGGAAGGGCCCCCCCCCTCGCCAGCATCCCTAGAACTCAGCTCATAACTTCAGGGTGAGCTAGTGCAGCCCCCACATTGTCCCCAGACCAGAGGAGCCGACAGCATGGTGAGGAGGGAGACCCGGCTCTGTGCTCCCTAAATGGGTGGAACCTCTGGTGGAAGGGGTGGGCCAGCCCTCAGCGCCACTAGGACCGTGGTGCACCCCACTGCCCCCGACCATGTCTGGCGTGCGTGTCATGGTGCTCTGGCAGCCATTTAATGGGTCCAGGGCTTTGGCTGTCACCACTGCCACAGGCTGCTGGCTTCCCAGCCCTTCCCTCTCCCGGGTGCAAAGACGCATCTCCCTCTCCCCTCCCTCCTTCCTGACGGGTATTTCCAGGCAGCACAGCTCTCGGCTGTCTCTGAGGAGAAACGCCTGGCAGGCCTGCTGAGGCAGTCTGACCGCTGGGGAATTCGCAATGCAGGTAAAGGCCTCACTGCCGGGGCCCAAACCAGCCTGCAGGAAGAGGGGCAGGGCACAAAACCATGGGGTGGAAAAACGGGGAGGAGAATCACAGAATCATAGAACTGGAAGGAACCTCAAGAGGTCGAGTCCAGTCCCTGCCCTCACGGCAGGACCCAGCACTGTCTAGACCGTCCCTGACAGGTGTCTGTTTAATATGCCCTTAAATATCTCCAGGGATGGAGATTCCACAACCTCCCCAGGCAATTTATCCCGGAGTTTAACCACCCTGACGGGTAGGAAGTTGTTCCCTAGAGCTTTGCTAATTAGCATGTCCAAGGCAAACATTCCCGGCCCATGGATCTGCTTCAGACAGGGAATCTTTCAGCATCAACACAGAGTACATATTTATAACTTCACACAGACATTATACAGGTATATGAAGAGCATATTCAGAATCAGTAGACAATAAGCTTTTGTTTGACACCTCACATGGCCCCCTTTGTACCAACTTTTGGGGCAAACACCCCCCCCCCCCATGAGCACAGCAGTGACCTGGCTGCTCCCCTAAAATCCGGTAATGGGACATCTTCATAGGCTGTGTTTTCAGCTCTCCACCTTGATGGAGATAAATGATGGGGAAAGCAGGAGGGGGGGGGGGGTGCAAATATGCTTGTTGCCCAGGGCACTGAAACTGCCTCGTTACAGCTCTGGACGCAACCAACATTGACCCCCAAGTTTGAGCTCTGTTAACAGGAGCTGGGTGAAATGTTTTACATTTTTTCCCCTGAAAATGTGAAGATTTGTATGAACTAAAACACTTGGCAAAGTTCTACAGAAGTCACCAGACTGTATGGATTAGGAAAACCAAACTTCAAAAAAGATCAACACGAGTTGTTCTCTACATTTTCAAAACAGGGTTCTTCAATGCAAAACCATTTCTCCTGGCCAAAAAGAAAACAAGGAAAGAAAGAAACATACAAAAACCCCACGCCTGGACAGTGAACGGGACGTTTCCTGTGAGGTTGAACTCAGCATTTGAAATGCAATTTCATTTCAACATTCTTGGGGTATGTCTAGACTACATGGTTCCGTCAACAGAGCCATGCAGATTAGTTTACTAGACATAGGAAAATAAAGTGGCGATTTAAATAATCGCTGCTTCATTTACATCAAAATGGCTGCTGTGCTGTGCCGATCAGCTGTTTGGCGGCACAGTGTGGTAGTCTGGATGCTCCACAGTCGACAAGAGAAGTCCTTGTTGACCGCCCCAGTACACCTCATTCCACAAGGCATAACGGAGTGTCCAGACTACTGCGCTGTGCCACCAAACAGATGATCGGCACAGCGTGGTGGCCATTTTGATGTAAATGAAGTGACGATTGTTTAAATCACCGCTTCATTTTCCTATGTCTAGAAACCTAATCTACATGGCTTCGTCGACGGAGCCATGTAGTCTAGACATATCCTTGGTTCACTAACTGTATTTTGAAATAAATAATCTGGGAAAGGTTGAATTTCCATCAATAGGCCAGAGTTTGCAGGGACCACCCAGAAGAATTTTGATGTAGTTTAAGAATGTAAGAACAGGCATTCTAGGTCATAACACGTAGCTCAGAACCCTGTTTTCTGACTGTCATGGGACGTCCACTCATGCAGGACTGGTAGCCAGGTAGGCCTGTTACCTGCACAGCCTACCCCTGAAAGGAGAAAGAGGGTGGTAGCTACAGAGGGGACTTCTCAGATAGCTTAGCATGACCTGGAGGCCTTGGGGAAGAAGGTGCCATGGGCTGGGGGGTGGGTGACCCTGGGAAGAAGTGGGAGGGTCTCTGGGTTTAGCTATGTCATAGGGAGGAGAGAAGATACCTTCCCCTCCCACGGGTAGCAATCTGGAGTGGGGAGTGTCTGGGATAGAGCACCCACCCAACACAGATTGCAGTATAATAGGATTAACCCTAAAGCCTATAATTTGAGGAAGAGCCAGGGAGCACACAACTGAGTTCAAGCAGGCTCACCCAAGCAGGAATAGGCTGGGTCTATAAAATGAAAAAGTTTGTACAAGAAAGGCTTCTTCCCAGAAAGGATGGTCAAGCCCTGGATAGAGGGAGGAGCGTCTGGAGCAGATTGAACCAGGAGCTGTAGGAAGCCGGGCAGGGCAGGCAGTGAGGGCTGGGAGAGGAAAGAACAGAGCTGCTGGGCTGAACTTCCCCCCACCCAGCCCTGGGAAGCGGCCCCAGCAGGGCAGCTAATGAGCAGAGCTCTTGGGTCACTGTGGAAGGGAGAGATTGAACGAGCCGCGCCCTGGCAGGGGAGCGCTGCGGGACCGGGCTGGCGGGCAGGGAACAGAGGAGATTTGGTTCCCACAGTGGGCGAGGGGCTGCAGGGCAGAGTGAGAGAGAGGACAGGAGAGAGGGAGCGGCAGTGAACAAACCGTGGAGGAGAGGGGGCCTGACCCGCTAACCCCCAGGCTGAGCGGCAGGAGGCGCCAGACAAGAGGTGAGTGGAGCGTCCTGGGACCCCCCCTTGGTGGTGCCAGGCGCATCGCAAGGCAGGAGCAGAGCAAGGCAACGCTGAGGGGTCCTGTCACCCCATCCCGGCTTGGGGCAGCCTGCGTGTCCCTGCGCCTCCGAGCACGGGGCTCCCCTCCGGGCCCTCCTGGCCAACAGCCAGTGAGGAACCTGCCCTCCCGGAACCGACCTAATTCTTTTGTGAGCCCAGCTCTGCTTCTGGCCTGTGCACGTCCCCAGCAATGAACTCCACAGGCTGCCTGGATGTTGGGGGTAAAGGTCCTTCCTTTGCTTTGTTTGAAACCTGCCGCCTATTCATTGCA
This sequence comes from Pelodiscus sinensis, assembly GCF_049634645.1. NCBI lineage: Eukaryota > Metazoa > Chordata > Testudines > Trionychidae > Pelodiscus > Pelodiscus sinensis. The sequence goes on along the minus strand of NC_134720.1, from coordinate 2,247,281 downwards.
TTGGGAGATCCCTGATTCTTATAGGACGTGGAGGATTAAACAACATTTCTCTATTCACTTTGTCCACATGTTCATGAATTTCTCCCTCTCTATCATCTCCTGCCTTGGTAAAATGATTTCTAAGCTGAGCAGTCCCCAGTTTTTCGTCTCTCTTCATGCTGCAGCTGTTGCGGACTCTTAATTGTTTTTCTTGCCCTTTTCTGAATCTTGTCCCAATTCTATTTTTTTTATATGGGACAAACTCAACTGCCGGCACTATTCAGGCTGAGGGCATAGGCCAAATCATGGATTTATGTAACAGTGTGATGATATTTGATGTCTCCTTATCTAACCTTAGCTGCCTGTTATTTTTTTTGGCTGCTGCTGCGCATTAAGTGGATGATTTCAGAGAACGCTCCCCAATGACTCCACAATTGTTCCTGTGTAGCAATAGCTAATTTAGACCTCAGCATATTCCATGTATAGTGAGGATTATGTGTGACAATGGGCATTTCTTTGCACATATCAACACTGATTTGCATCTGCCAATTTGTTCCGCCATCACCCCATTTTGTGAGTTTCTTTTGTAACATTTCTCAGTCTGCTTTGGACTTAATATTTTGATTGATTGTGTATTATCTGGAAACTTTGCCACATCGTGGTTTGCCTTGGTTTTCCAGGTCACATATCAATATGTTGAAGAGCATCGGACAGATTCTTCAGGTGGAACCTGATATTTATTTCTCTCCACTCTGAAAACAGACCATTTATTCCTACCCTTTGTTTCCTATCTTTTAACCAGGGACCGATCCATGACAAGCCCTTAAGAGTCTTTGATGAGGGATCTCGTCCGAGGCTTTCTGAAAATCTAAGTACGCTATCTCTGCTGGATCATCCTGGTCCACGTGGTGGTTGACCCTCCTCAAAGAATTCTACTGGATTGGTGAGGCAGGATTTCCCTTTGCAAAAAGCCATGTTGACTCTTCCCCAACATAGTATGTTCTTCTGTGTCTTATAATAGGTGTGCAGTACCTGGTACTTTGTATTCTGATCTGATTAATTCATTAAGAAGATATGTTGCAGACAAATTAATTCGGGTGTATCTCCTTGTGGTAGAAATACAGTGTACTCAGTTTATTCACAGGCTTAGCGAATATTTAGATGGTTAATGAAGACACCTTAAATCCAAGAGTGCCAAACAATTGCCCTCATGCTAGACACTGGAATGGAGTCCAGGAAGGTCTGGCTTTTTCTCTTAGGCTATGCCTACACTACATGCTTCTTGTGCAAAACGTCTTTTGCGGAAGAGTTCTTGCACAAAAACGTCTTGCGCAAGAGCACCTCCACACCTCAAAGCACATGGCAAAAGGGGTGTGCTTTTCCGCAAGAGAGTGTCCGCACTACATAGATGCTCTTGCGCAAGAAAGCTCTGATGGCCATTCCCAGAATGGCCATCACAGCACCTGTGCTTTTTCCCTCTGGAGCATCCACACTTGCCTTTTTGTGCAAGAACTCTTGCGTAAAAGGGAGTTATGCCTTGTAAAAGGAGGTTTAGCTATGGCGGGAAAAGCCCTCTGTTCTGCCATTTTACTCTTGATTTCCTTGCGCAAAAGTGCATTTGAAGTGTGGACGCTCCAAAAACCTTGCAGTGTAGACGTAGCCTGACAGCCTTATCCTCAAGATAACACAAGTGGCCCCTTCATCACAGGCTGCTGTTCGCAAAGCTCTGGATGGCTCATGAGCATTGTGAGACCCGTCTATAATGGAGATGCACTAGTAACAAGCAGTCAGGTGGCCCAGCCACAGGGAACATACCTGAAATACTGGCCAGTCCAGACATAGGGGCAATTCTCCCTCCTTCATGCAGCAACTTTTGATCCACTGAGGTTGTGCAGAAAGGCAATTTTCCCGTCTCCTGATATCCACATCTCCACGTCAACTGTGAATGAGCTGTCAGTGTGAGTGCAACATGTTTGTGATGAGGCGTAATTGTAACTGTTACTTTCAAATACAAAATTTGGTATTTTATTGAGGATTTAAAAAAAATCCAATTTAAATTTAAAAAAAAATCGGATTTTTTTATCTCCCCTAGAAATAATCCAAAGTAATAATAACACTTGAAATCCTGTCTTCTTGTATTTGTCTCCCATCGATAGTCAATGAACCGCTAACACTGACTCTTTGTTTTGGTTAAGACTCATCTGTCCAAGGACAAGCAAGAATGTTTAAGAAAATGAAAATAGGGCTCGGGCTCACTTTTCTCTTTGCCCTGGCCTTTGTCTATAAACGTTCCCGGCTGCCTGGCTGCCTCTTCTCATGCGAGCGGAGTCCTGAGCCGTTCCTGACAGAAAGGGACGTCATGAGCCGGGAGAGCGGCATCATCTTTGTGGAGACCACAGACCGTCTTGAGCCTCCTCCGTTGGTTTCATGTTCTGTGGAATCTGCTGCCAGGATCTACCCCGACAAACCCATTCGTTTCTTCATGAAAGGGCTGAACAATAACACATCGCTGGATTCAGAGTCCATGCCCGCCGCCTTATCGTCTCTGTCTGCTATGAAGAATGTCTTCCTTCTTCCTCTCCAGACAGAAGCTTTTTTCGAGGACACACCTCTGCTCTCATGGTATCGTAAGGTGAGAGGGAATATTAAGGGGGGAATATTTTTTGAACAACATTCATGTAGAATTGGAGGGAAATGAAAGGCTTGGCACATTTTTGTTCAAGTTTTGAAGCTTGTCGTCGTTTTGCTGCACCCAGTGTGGACCCCTTTTCATGACACTATGCCCTGTATTAGTCAAACTATTTAGTGAAATTGTTATGGGCACTGTCCATTTCCTGGTGGCGGGAGATATGGCAAATGGACCATTCCTATCATAATTTCGATAACCACATTTTCTCCAAATGGTGAATCACCCCTTTTCCAGAAAGGCAAGAGGTCGATACAAACATTGTATTTGAAACATTTCAGGCAGCATGAATTCAAAGGCAGGATTTGCTGTTTGGAAACATGACTTCACTGCTTGCTGAGGGCATTTGACAGGCATGAAAATGTCTGGGAACAAGCTCCTCTCCCCAGTGTGTACAGGGACGTCGCTGGCTTTGTCAGTGAGAAGGGGAAATGAAAGCGGAGAGTCTGGAGAATAAACAAGCAGCAGAGTGCGCTATTGATACACCCATTCTCCCTCTTCCGCCCTCCCCCCCCCCCGCATTGCCCAAGAGCTGAAGTCCTCTTCACTCTTTATGCTCTGTACAGATTTCCAGGAGGGACCTGTTGCAAAGTCAATGCGACAGACCGATCCATTTGGGTAGAGGCTTTCATGGACAAGCCGATGCATCTGACAAAGCGGGTCTTTGCCCACAAAAGCCTATGGCCAATAAATCCATTAGTCTTTAAGGTGCCAGTTGCTGTACCTTGTACAGGCTGTCCTCGCTGTACGTCCAACAGATGTACCAAGAATCTTGGCTTTATAGCAAAACAACTGAAAGCGGGGAATTGTTTTCCATTCCATTTCCGCAAACTGGGGAGGGGGGCTTGACACGGCTTAAGAACAGGGAACGGGAGGACTTACAAGGTATCGATTCCTACAGGTGTCAACACCTTTCGTGGGGAAGGGATGTATGCCGGGTCAACTTATAGCGGGGATGCCCTGTAACCTATCCTTAATTCAACTTCTCTACCAAATGACTGGCGGATAGCTAATGTGATACCAATTTTTTAAAAAGGGTCCATAGCCGGTCCCAGCATTTACAGACCAATAATCCTGACTTCACTACTCAGCTATTTGGTTGAAATTATAGTGTAAATATTGCCAGACCTATAGGTGAATATAATTTGTTGGGGATGAGTCAACATAGTTTTTGTAAAAGGAAACGAACCATCATCAATCTACTAGAATTCTTTGAGGGGGTCAACAAGCATGAGGACCAGGGGGATCCAGTGGATACTTAGATTCCCAGAAAGCCATTGACAAGTTCCCTCACCAAAGGCCCTTAAGAACAGCAAATGCTCAAAGGATAAAAGAGAAAGTCTTCTCATGGATTGGTAACTGGTTAAAAGGTAGATATTAAAGGGTAGGAGTAAGTGGTCACTTTTCAGAATACAGAGGTAAATATTGGAGTCCCCCCAAAGTCTGTCATGATGCAGGGGAAATTAAAAAAAAAGGCCACTTTTTTCGAAAAAACCCTGTCGTCTAGACACACCAATCCTGAATATGGCATGGTGATGTTGTTGCCTCATATCAAAAAAGTTATATTGACATTGGAAAACCTTCAGAAAAGAGCAATAAAACCAATAATGAGTATGGAACAGATCCTGCATGAGAAGAAATGAATAAGACTGGTACTTTTCTGCTTGGGAAAGAGACCACTAACAGGGCTTGTGTAGACAAAGGAAGAGATATTTACTCCTTCTCATTACACAAGAACTAGGAGTCACCAAAAGAAATTAAAAGGCAGCTGCTTTAAAACAAACAAAAGGAAACATTTCTTCAGCGAGTGCACAGTCAACCGGTATTTTTTGCCAGGGTATCTCTAGACTACATGGCTCCGTCAACGGAGCCATGTAGATTAGTTTACTAGACATAGGAAAATGAAGTGGCGATTTAGAGAATCGCTGCTTAATTTACATCAAAATGGCTGCCATGCTGTACCGATCAGCTGTTTGGCGGCACAGCACGATAGTCTGGATGCTCCGCGGTCGACAAGGGAAGCCCTTGTCAACCTCCCCGGTAAACCTCATTCCACGAGACATAACGGGGCGGTCGACAAGGCACAGATGATTGGCACAGCGCAGCAGCCATTTTGATGTAAATGAAGTGTCGATTATTTAAATCGCTGCTTCATTTTCCTACGTCTAGAAACCTAATCTACATGGCTCCATCGACAGAGCCATGTAGTCTAGACATACCCCCAGAGAATGTTGTGAAGGCGAAGACTATAAATAACAGGGTTCAAAAAAGAGCTAGATACATTCATGGCAGATAGGTCCATCAACTGCAATTAGCCAGGAGGGGTAGGAATGGTGTCCCTACAGTCTGTCCCTACAGTGTGATGGTTACCTGTTCTGTTCATTCCGTCGGGGGCACCTGGCATTGGACACTGTCTGAAGACAGGTTCCTGGGCTAGATACTTAGTATGACCCAGTATGGGCCTTGTTATGTTACTATGATTCAGATTCTCATTATGTTGTAATTGTTGGGTGTTTTCTTTACCTTGGACACACTCATAGAATGACACTGAACAAAAGCTCCATCTGCTCTTGGCTTTTTCCAGCACCGTGTCATGCCTGAACAAGAAAAACGTCCATTATTTGACAAAGGGATTACAGTTAGGACAGACACGGCTGAGAGTTTTATGCAGTACGTAGCTAATAGGAGCAGGTATTGACAAGTTTCGAAATGGAATTAATTGCATCTGTGTGATCCTTTCCCAACTCTGCAGGCAAATCCAGCCCAGGAAAGGTACTGGCTTATTGTCACCTCCGACGCTAGCCGGCTTGCACTCGTCTGGAAATACGGTGGGATCTATATGGACACGGATGTCATCTCCATCAAGCCTATTTTGCTGGAAAACTTCCTGACGGCCGAGGATTTCCAGTGGTCCAGCAGTGGCATTTTTGGCTTTTCTCGCCATCACAAGTTCATGTGGGATTGCATGGAGGATTTTGTTCAAAACTACAGAGGAGACATTTGGGGCTACCAAGGGCCCAGGTTACTGACAAGGAGGCTCAAGGCCTTGTGCCCCGTAACCACTTTCCATAACGTGGAGGATGTAAACTGTCAGAATATTTCCTACTTACACCCTCAGCGTTTCTACCCCATCCCCTGCGCACAATGGCATCGGTACTTCGAGGTCTGGGAGAAAAGCCCCGAGTTCAACAACTCCTACGCTCTGCATCTGTGGAATCACATGAACCGGGAGCACAAGCGTGTGGTTGCAGGAAGTAACACCTTAGTGGAAAATCTCTTCAAAACATACTGCCCCACCACGTACAAGGTTCTTATTCAGGGCCCAGACGGCAGTGGTCCATAGGCAACAAATGAAGACCGAATGACGGCATTAGCAGAATGAAGCCCTTACGGACCTGGGACTAAATCAATTGTGCACAACACATAGCTCTTCTTCGTCAGACTCTCAGCCTTTTTCTGTCTGCCGGTGACTTGGTAGGACAGAGCCTCTCAGAATCCACCTCTTCTCCTAAGATTCCCCAGGGCGTAATGAATTCAGTAGGAAGGGGGGAAATTGCAAATACCATTGTGATGATTTGATAAGTAGGGCTTGTCCTTTCGGGAATGGTTTTCCAAAGCACCTAAGTGACCTTAGAGCCTGAGTCCTGTTGTGAAAAGTCATGTTGGGTTTGGGAACCAAATAAATCGGTTACATTCAAAGTGGGGACGCTCCTCTGGCTGCCAGACGTGGCCCTGCGGATGGGCCGGCAGCTGGTCCCGGGTTCCTGAGATCCACAGGCAACTGCAGCTACTTCCAGGGCTCCCTGCCCCCAGGTCACTGGCTCTGCAGGCTGCCACTGAGCAGACCGGCTCCGCTCCCAGACGCTCTCAACCTCTGCCCTCCATCCCCCTCTTGCACCCAGATCTGGCCCCCCCAATCTCCTACCCCAGATCACAATCACCTCCCCCCCAGGTCACATCCCAAACCCCTGCCCTCCAGTCCCTAACCAAGGTCACAACCGCCTGCTTCATCCCAACTCCCTCCCATAAGAACATAAGAACGGCCGTACTGGGTCAGACCAAAGGTCCATCTAGCCCAGTATCCTGTCTGCCGACAGTGGCCAGCACCAGGTGCCCTAGAGAGGGTGGACAAAGACAATGATCAAGCGATTTGTCTCCTGCCATCCCTCTCCAGCCTCTGACAAACAGGCCAAGGACACCATTTTATCCCCTGGCTAATAGCCTTTAAGCTCTGGGGCACTGGGGCCGGGAGGGGGGCAGAAGAGTTTCCCTGGTGGTGCCCAGAGTGGCCACCAGGGCAAGCTGGGGAGGGCTAGCCTCCCACTAGTTTGAATTAAGTGGCTACACACCCCTTAATTCGAACTAGTTAATTCGAACTAGGCGTTAGTCCTCGTGGAATGAGGTTTACCTAGTTCGAATTAAGCGCTCTGCTAGTTCAAATTAAGTTCGAACTAGCAGTTTGCTAGTGTAGCACCTCTGAAAGTTAATTCGAACTAAGGTCTGTTAGTTCAAATTAACTTTGTAGTGTAGACATACCCTCACAGATTAGTAAGACAGGATTTCCCTTCACAATAGCCATGTTGACTTTTGTCCAACAAATTATGTTCTTCTACATGCTTCACAAGTTTATTGTTTACTATTGTTTCTACTAACTTGCCCGGTACTGACATTAGACTTACCGGTCTGTAATTGCCAGGATCACCTCTAGAGCCCTTTTTAAATATTGGTGTCACCCAACCCCTTTCAATGCTGCCCCTGCCCAGGGTGGAGAACCAGAGGGGGCTGGACTCTGGACCCCAGACTTCAGTCTCCCTCCTGCACCCCAGTCCCTTACCCCAAGCTCCCTTCTGCACCCCACCTCCATCCCAGACCCCACATCTCCATTCACGTCATGCAGGAGTGCGGCCCTCGACCACTTTCCAAAATCTTGGACTGCCCCTCCCCATCAAAAATTATTGCCCACCCCTGCTTTAGGGCCATCATAACGTCAGCCTCCGCCTGCACAAGATCGCTCTCAGCCAGGACCAAACTCACACCCGGCAGGTTCAACAGGCAATCAGCTAGAAGCCGGGCAGTCGGCTGCACCCGCCTGGCCCACGAATCGGACAGAGAGGGGAACGTCGTTGGCACATTATCGATTTGTTCATCTTTGAGACGTCCCTGCTGGAAAGAGCCGGGCCGGCCACACTCCCAGCCGGCCCTGTTCACACGAGGACAAAACAGGGCAACAGAGTCCAGCCCCCTCTGGTTCTCTGCCCAGGACGGGGGCAGCATTGAAAGGGGTTGGGTGAGAAGACACCACGAGGGACCTCTAGTTCCATGCACGGCCAAGATCTAAACCAGGGGTGGGGAACCTAAGGCCCGGGGGCCAGATTCGGCCCTTGGCTCGCCTGGATCCGGCCCCCAAGGCTCAGAGCTCCCAGCATTGCAGAGCCCTCTCTCCACTGTGCCCCCACAGGGCTGGAGGCAGGCACACTGAGGGCCAGACAGGGCGCTATTCTGCGGGTGGGAGATTGGCTGGGGGCCGGTTGTGCTGGTGGGGCAGGGCAGCATGTGAAGTGTTTTCCCTCCATCTCTATCACACCCTGCTACCCTGGACAGTGCTATTTCCAACCCTGCAGGGTCTGGGGAATTTTGCTACCGGCAGTTGCCAATGGCCCTCATGCCATCAGAGGCATCCGCTCCAGAAACATATCTAGCTCACTCCTGAAGCCAGTCAGGTGCTTTTACCCCCACTGCTGCCCTGGAAATACTCTTCCAGAATCGCACTCCTCTCATTCTTAGAAACGGTTGCCTAATTTGGAGGCAAACCTTGTTCCTGGCCTGTTTGTAGCCATTTGGTTCTGTGTCCACATTGGCCATTCACTTAAATAACTCCTCGCCCTCCCCGATAGTTCTCCTTGCATGAGTTGATACAGAGCAATGCTATCACCCCTCAACAGGGGTCACCAGTTGGCAGAGAAGGACGTGCAGCCCAGCAGACCCAGCTCTAAAATGTCCAGCTGCTTAGAGGAGCATTTGTTTGTATCTGTGCATGGAAAGTCCCCGCGGGAGCAAACAGGAGAGTTTTCAGCGAAGTTGAAGCAATGTTTGTGCTGTGACGGCTCAGGGGCGTTTCCTGACAGCAGGGAGAGATCCCGGGGTGACACTTTAGCTCTGCTGCTCTTGCAGGGACGCAGTGACACCTCCAAAGCCGGGTGACCCTGAATGTGCCAGAGCAGCCTTGTGTCTGCTGGTGTCACAGGGGGCTCGCTCCTTCCAGCCTTCCTGTGGGACTGAGGGCAGATCATAGAATCATAGAATCATAGGACTGGAAGGGACCTCGAGAGGTCATCAAGACCAGTCCCCCGCCCTCAAGGCAGGACCAAGCTCCGTCTACACCATCCCTGACAGATGTCTATCTAACCTGTTCTTAAATATCTCCAGAGAGGGAGATTCCACCACCTCCCTTGGCAATTTAGTCCAATATTTGACCACCCTGACAGTTAGGAATTTTTTCCTAATGTCCAATCTAAACCTCCCCTGCTGCACTTTAAGCCCATTACTCCTTGTCCTGTCCTCAGAAACCAAGAGGAACAAATTTTCTCCTTCCTCCTTGTGACACCCTTTTAGATATTTGAAAACCGCTATCATGTCCCCCCTTAATCTTCTTTTTTCCAAACTAAACAAGCCCAGTTCATGAAGCCTGGCTTCATAGGTCATGTTCTCTAAACCTTTAATCATTCTTGTCGCTCTTCTCTGTACCCTTTCCAATTTCTCCACATCTTTCTTGAAATGTGGCGCCCAGAACTGGACACAGTACTCCAGCTGAGGCCTAACTAGTGCAGAGTAGAGCGGCAGAATGACTTCACGAGTTTTGCTTACAACACACCTGTTGATACAACCTAGAATCATATTTGCTTTTTTTGCAACAGCATCACACTGTTGACTCATATTCAACTTGTGGTCCACTATGACCCCTAGATCCCTTTCCGCCGTGCTCCTTCCTAAACAGTCGCTTCCCATCTTGTATGTATGGAACTGATTGTTCCTTCCTAAGTGGAGCACTTTGCATTTCTCTTTATTAAACTTCATCCTGTTTACCTCTGACCATTTCTCTAACTTGCTAAGGTCATTTTGAATTATGTCCCTATCCTCCAAAGAAGTCGCAACCCCACCCAGTTTGGTATCATCTGCAAACTTAATAAGCGTACTCTCTATCCCAATATCTACATCATTGATGAAGATATTGAACAGTACGGGTCCCAAAACAGACCCTTGCGGAACTCCACTTGTTATCCCTTTCCAGCAGGATTTAGAACCGTTAAGAGGATTTAGAACCGATAGACTACGGCTATCCAGCCAATTATGCACCCACCTTATCGTGGCCCTATCTAAGTTATATTTGCCTAGTTTATCAATAAGAATATCATGCGAGACCGTATCAAATGCCTTACTAAAGTCTAGGTATATGACATCCACCGCTTCTCCCTTATCCACAAGGCTCGTTATCCTATCAAAGAAAGCTATCAGATTAGTTTGGCATGACTTGTTCTTCACAAACCCATGCTGGCTATTCCCTATCACTTTATTACCTTCCAAGTGTTTGCATATGATTTCCTTAATTATCTGCTCCATTATCTTCCCTGGGACAGACGTTAAACTGACCGGTCTGTACTTTCCTGGGTTGTTCTTATTCCCCTTTTTATAGATGGGCACAATATTTGCCCTTTTCCAGTCTTCTGGAATCTCCCCTGTCTGCCATGATTTTTCAAAAATCATAGCTAAAGGCTCAGATACCTCCTCTATCAGCTCCTTGAGTATCCTGGGATGCATTTCATCAGGACATGGTGACTTGCTGACATCTAACTTTCCTAAGTGATTTTTAACTTGTTCTTTGTGTATCCTATCTTCTAAACTTACCCTCTCTCTGCTTGTATTCACTACGTTAGGCACACCTCCAGACTTCTCGGTGAAGACCGAAACAAAGAAGTCATTGAGCATCTCCGCCATTTCCAAGTTCCCTGTTACTGCTTCTCCCTCCTCACTAAGCAGTGGGCCTACCCTGTCCTTGGTCTTCCTCTTGCTTTTAATGTATTTATAAAAGGTCTTTTTGTTTCCCTTTATTCCTGTAGCTAGTTTGATCTCATTTTGTGCCTTTGCCTTTCTAATCTTGCCCCTGCATTCCCGTGCTGCTTGCCTATATTCATCCTTTGTTATTTGTCCTAGTTTCCATTTTTTATATGACTCCTTTTTTATTTTGAGATCATGCAAGATCTCCTTGTTAAGCCAAGCTGGTCTTTTGCCATATTTTCTATCTTTCCTACACAGCGGAATTGTTTGCTTTTGGGCCCTTAACAACGTCCCTTTGAAATACTTCCAACTCTGCTCAGTTGTTTTTCCCTTCAGTCTTGCTTCCCATGGGACCTTACCTACAAGTTCTCTGAGCTTATCAAAATCTGCCTTCCTGAAATCCATTACCTCAATTGTGCTGATCTCCCTTCTACCTTTCCTTAAGATCATGAACTCTATTATTTCATGATCACTGTCCCCTATACTGTCTTCCACTTTCAAGTCCTTGTATCATTGCTCATCTGTGTGAGAGGAGTGTGAATGTGTCGAGATAAGATGCAAAGTTATATTGCTTAGAACCAGATGGCCAGAGAACGGGGGTGAGCGAGCGTGGGCGAAGGCCAGAACACAAGACAACCTGGCTGCAGAGAAGCCACCTATAACCATCGACGTGTACCCCCTACTCACAAGAGGATTGGCAGAGTGGCAGACGGGCGTGCCTTGAAGCGGAGCGAGAACCCCCAAAAGACAATTGATGGCAGGATGAGCCTTCTAGAGATATTTGGGAACGATTGACATCAACAAGATAACATTCCGGTCACAGGCTGACAGAGGGGAATCCATGCATTTCAACAGAGAAAAGGATTCTAAAAGCAAGGTGCTTTGCTATGGAACTTTGGGTTCGTCTTGCCACCAATTCCAGAGGAGCATCGGATCGCGGCTGACAAAGGCCCTGCTCCGCCCTGTGTTCGATCTATCTGGCCACTAAATTGACACAGACTCTGGACTGGTAACTATGACATCATCTGGCAGGATTGTGTATGCGTGATGTTTTGTGTGTGTGTGTGTGTGTGTGTGTGTGTGATTGAAAAGCATGTGCCACTGTGGTATTCTCAATAATTGCGACGTACTGCCTCTTCCCCTATAAAAGATCTCGCGTGCTTCATTTAAGCATAACACGGGGACCTGCACAGCTGCTGGGAACAGGGAGGGTTTCCCGCACTGTAGCCCTACACCCCGGCTGCAGCCCCCAGGGAATTCAAAGCAACCCAGGGAAAGCAGCTGCCAGCGCTTAGCACCCGCAAAATCCGGGTTCCCGTGGGCCAGCCCGAGGAGAAAACCCCGCTCAGCCCGGCCCGGCTGGACCCCACCCACGGAAAACAGCCGCTCCCCCTCTCCCGGTGTCAAGTGGTTGCTATGGCAACAGGCCAGGCCTGGCTGCACTCCGCTCGGCCTCGCAGCCTCCGGGCGCAGCAGCAGGGACGGCGGTACCGCTACTGCGTGTGGGCGGCGGGGGGGGGGGGCAGGGCTGGGCCCAGCGGGTTACGGCCCTGGGGGGGGCGGATGCCTGCGGGCCACGTGTGTGTCTGTGGCCTCCCCGCGTTGACTGTGCTGTGGCTGGCGGCGCAGGGAGAAGGGACAGGCGCCGTCTGCCTGTCCCCGGCTGTGTCTGCCAATGACACCGTGTGGCAGCCGGGACACCGGCCAATGGGCTGCGGGTTTGCAAAGGGCCCGTCCCGCGGAGCAGGCAGGATCTGCCCTGGCGAGCAGTGGGGCGGGCGGTGGATGCGCAGCGGGGAGGAATGCAGCTGACATGTCCGTGCGAGTCAGTGGAACCGCAGGGCAGGCCTGGCACGGGGGCGCGGGGGGGCCCGGCTGCAGCTGTGGCTGCACATCACGCCCAGCGCGGGGGGAGGCTCCTGGGGAACCGCAGGGGGCGGGGGCGGGGAAGGGAGGGTGAAAGAGCCTGGGGGGGGGCAGTCCCTGCTTTCCCCCCCGCTCTGGGCCTGGCCTGTCTCTGGTCTCTGGCCTGACGTGGAGCCGGACTCTGACAGACTGAGTCTGGCTCGAGTGAGCCCCCCCCGGGTGGCTCCCAGCCCAGTGGCCCCTGCTCAGCCCCGCCCGGCCAGCCCCGTCCCTGTGGTCACCGTGCAGGTGCGGGCTCTGGGGAGCGGACGTGCTAGGAACAGCCCCGTCGCCACTAGGGGCTGGAAAGGAGAACTGGTTAACTGGCCCACACCACCGTGCCGCCTCAGTTCATTCTCGAGGAGTCACGTGCCAGCTGAAGGCGCAGGGACAGCAGTTTCCCCTGGTTTTATAGGTTCCCCTTTGGGCGGTAACTTGGAGATCCCCCCCCCCCACCTTCTAGGGAAATTACCTGCTCTGACCCGTCCAGGTGGGGCAATCACATGACTTCCTAAGACCAACCACTGCTAAGACGGGAAGGACAGGGGATCGCCCAGACACGGAGGGAAACACCTCTGATGGCTTCCACTTGCATTTACAACCATAACCCGTCCCATGTTCCATATTTCTAATGTTATGCACAAGAGTGCTACACACACCAAAACAAGACACCCCGCTACAGACAGTGTCTTTGCCAAAGGCACAGCATGCGAGGACAGAAGGGAGTAACCTCCAGGAAGGACCCCCCGCACCCATCACCAGCACCACTAGAGCTGAACACATTACTTCAGGGTTTGGTGGCACAGAATCCGGCCTGCCCCCGGACCGGAGGGGCTGACAGCCTTTGTGGGCCCAAAGGCAAGATGCTGGGTGCTCCCAGAAGGGGCGGGGCCTCTGGGGAAACCGACACGCACACTAATCGGTTTGTCAGAGCCATCGCCCCTCCGCCCCAGTCTCCAGCAGGCCAGTGCTCCGCGTAGGCCTTTCCAAGCCTTCCCTAAGGATGAGCGGCCTACTTAGAGGGTCCTCTTGCTGGACCAGGAAGCAGGCCCCGAGCTAGTTAAACTCGGCCTATGGAGCCCAAAACCCTTTCTGTTCTGCTTGTGCCGGGAGACTTCAGTGTGAAGCAGGGTGGGGAGTCCCTCCTGAGGGGCTGGGGTCTCTCTGAGGGTCTTACAACTGAGGGACTCTGCCCCCTCTGCCCCACACACACTGATATTAGCACCTGGAGGGCTCTGCTCCCCACCCCAAGCGAACAATGAAAGCAGAAAATCTGTCCTATCAGGTTGCCCAGGATCTTGCAGGAAATTGCCCCGTTACAGTGTTTTTACAGCTCTGAATTGTGTATTTTCGGCCTGTGGTGGCTCTAGAAACCTGGTAGGTGCAGGCAAAGAGCCAACAACCTCCCATCTGGTTGTTTCCTTCTCAGCCGTGGAGCGAGGGTTGCCAGGTGTCTGTTTTATATCGGACACTCTGGTATTTGAGGGTTCTGTCCGGGAAACAAATTGAGAAAATATCGGACGTATAAAATGTCGGGTATTTTCTAATTAGGTCAGTTTATTATAACTAGGAGTCACAGTAGGTAGTTGCGCACTGCCTGGCTGGTAGACATGCTCATGCTGCATGCGCGTGTCTATGAGCCAGGCAGTGTGCAACTACGCAAGGGGCCGGGTCGGGATGGAATCCCCGGGGCCGGACTCACTCGTGCGTCACCAGGACCTTGCACGGAACTGGCAGGACCCTGAGATCTGTGTGAGCCCGGGTCAGTCCTGCTCCCTGCTGGCCGATTCTCTCCCCCCCACTACCCTCTCCCTGCCAGCCCTGCTCCCCCCGATCCCTTCCTGGCTGGATGGTTCTCCCCCCTTCTCCTCCTGATCTCTCCTGGCCAGCTCTGCTGCCCCCGACCAGCCCTGCTTCCGGAGGCCGGTTCTGCCCTTCTTCTCCTCCCGATCTCCCCCGGACAATCCCGCTGCCCTCGACCCCCCCAGCCCTGATTCCTGGCGGCTGGTTCTCCCCCACACCGCCTCCTCCTGGCCAGCCCCGCTCCCCTCCAGGCCGGTCCCCTGCCCCCACCTGAGATCAAGTGGTATTTTTTCTAAACTAACCTAGTAACCCTATGTAGAGCCGCTACCCCTCGTCATTTAACCATGTCATTTCACAGCCGCCAGATCCCTTCCCAGGCCCTTTGTGCCACGAGCCCTGTCTGTGGCAGAGCCGGTCCCCTGCGGACAAGGAGCACCCCATGGCCGGCCCCACAGCTCCATGGTGGCGCCGTTGCAAGCGGGGTGAGGGCAGCATGCCCCAGGGAAGTTCTGGTGTGGGACAGCCGGGGCCACGTGGGCCGTTGGGGTGGAACACGCTGGTGTGGACTAAACGCCCCCTCTGGTGTGGAGTGAAGCGCCATGTCGACAGGCCCTTGTCTCTGAGCCCCAGGCCAGGCCTTGATGACTGGACCCTCCTTCCATCCCAGGGCACCAAGTCGCGCCCTCCCCTGAGGGGAACAAACAGCAGTCCATGGGTCTAGCTGTGCCAGGCCCACGCCGGGGTCCGGTAGAGGCTGAGGCTGGGCTACAGGCACACACAGGGGTTCCTGTCAGCCTGCTGGCACTCCCAGGCTGTGGGGTACAAGGTCCGTGTCCCTCTCTTGCTGAGGGAGAATGTGTGTCCCAGACGCAGGCTGAAGGGAGGGTTGTGTATCTGTTTGCCTCCCTGAATCATTACCTGAGGGTGGAGGGGGAACGTTGCTTCCTGCTCACCACAGCCCATTGTTTTCAAGGTCCCAGATCACCTCTGTGCCCATTTGAATGAGGACTGTGAGCTGAAAACAGCCTATCGAGAGGCCAAAGTCTAGGGCACTGATCAGCAACTGGCATTTAAAGGAGACGTGGAGATAGAATGACGTGGGCCCCCCACCAACCCTGGGCACCCCCAGACTCCCCAGCTCTCTTGTAGGCACACGCTGCAGATGCTGATTTTCCACATCCCTGGCACAGTCCTTTTACATGGGGCCCCCCAAAAGCCAATATTCTGCAGCTATTGGGACCCCCAGAAGATGACGGGTGCACTCGCCTTTTAGATGAACGTCTGTTCTCCGACAGGCTCAGCTCTGATTTCAATCTTTGCTGCAGTTTTTCTTAGGGGATTTAAGCACCGTTGACAAGACCTGGGGATAATATTTTGTACACTTTTTTGTGGGGGGAAGGAGGCTGAATTTCAGCCAATAGGCCAGAGCTTGCAGGGACCTGCCAGGAGAATTCTGAACATAAGAGCAGGCATTCTGGGTCAGCGCATGTAGCCCAGAGCCCGGTCTTCCGACTGTCATGGGGTGTCCACCCATGCAGGATTGGTAGCCAGGTAGGTCTGTTACCTGCACAGCTTGCCCCTGATAGGAGAGCCTGGGGGGTAACTACAGAGGGGCCCTGTTAAGTGTCCCTGCATGACGTGGAAACCTCTGGGAAGAAGGTGCCAAGGGATGGGAATGGCTGACACGGGGCAGGAGAGGGAGGGGCTCTGGGCTTAGCTATATCAGAGGCAGGGAAGATGATACCTGCCCCTCCCACCAGGAGCCATGTGGAGTGGCGGAGTCTGTGATGGGGCGTCCAGCCAACACAGGCTGGAGGGGGGTAGGACTGAGCTCACAACCGGCACCTGGAGGAAGAGCCAGAGAGCAGGAAACACGCCCAGGATAGAGGGAGGAGCGTCTGGAGCAGATTGAACCAGAACCAGGAGCTGTAGGAAGCTGGGCAGGGCAGGCAGTGAGGGCTGGGAGAGGAAAGAACAGAGCTGCTGGGTTGAACGTCCCCCCACCCAGCCCTGGGGAAGCGGCCCCAGCAGGGCAGCGAATGAGCAGAGCTCTTGGGTCACTGTGGAAGGGAGAGATTGGACGAGCCGCGCCCTGGCAGGGGAGCACTGTGGGACCGGGCTGGCGGGCAGGGAACAGAGGAGATTTGGTTCCGCAGTGGGCGAGGGGCTGCAGGGCAGAGCGAGAGAGAGGACGGGACAGAGGGAGCGGCAGTGAACAAACCGTGGAGGAGAGGGGGCCTGACGCGCTAACCCCCAGGCTGAGCAGCGGGAGGCGCTAGACAAGAGGTGAGTGGAGCGTCCTGGGACTCCGCCTTGGTGGTGCCAGGTGCGTCGGAAGGCAGGAGCAGAACAAGGCAACAGTGAGGGATCTTGTCACCCCATCCCAGCTTGGGGAAGCCCGCGTGTCCCTGCGCCTCCGAGCACGGGGCTCCCCTCCGGACCCTCCTGGCCAACAGCCAGTGAGGAACCTGCCCTCCCAGAACCGACCTAATTCTTTTGTGAGCCCAGCTCTGCTTCTGGCCTGTGCACGTCCCCGGCAATGAACTCCACAGGCTGCCTGGATGTTGGGGGAAAAGTTTTCCCTTTTTCTTTCCTGTCCACTCCACGGTTCCTTTCTATGCTGCCTCAGCCCTTTTTTCTATATTTGTCTCTCTGTCGGTAAGACAATGTCTTAACTAACTAACTCCTCTGCCCTGCTTAGCCAAAATCAGCCAGCATGTAAGCACAGAACAAAACAATCCCACCCAACCTGCATGTGTTTTACTGCAGTCTGCTGAGAAACAGAAATTTCAAGCCGAGACCTCGCAAGAACCAAGAGCTGATAGTTAAGCTGGGCAGAATAGCGCCAGTCATTCATGTTTCATGAGGTTGTAAGTGTATGTGCAGCATGTTTGTGATGAGATGTATTTGTAACTGTTACTTTGAAATACAAAATTTAGTATTTTATTGAGAATGTTTTTAAATGAAAAAATCCAATATACATTTGAAAATCTGATTTTTAATCTACACCAGAAATAATCCAGAGCAATAACACCATTTGAAATCCTGTCTTGTTGTATTTGACAGAAGAGTCTTAACCAAAGCAAACAAAGTCAGTTTCAGCAGTTCTTTCATTATCGCTGGGAGACAAAGACAAGGAAGAATGATGAAGAAAAGCAAAATAGGGCTCTGGATCACTTTTGTCTTTGCCCTTTTCTTTGTCTGTAAACTTTTCTGGTCCCCTGACTACAACTTCTCATGCGAGCTAAGTCCTGAGCCGTACCTGATGCAGGAGGATGACGTGAAACGGAGCAGCGGCATCATCTTTGTGGAGACCACAGACCGTCTTGAGCCTTCTCCATTGGCTTCATGTTCTGTGGAATCTGCTGCCAGGGCCTACCCCAACAGACCCATTCGTTTCTTCATGAAAGGGCTGAACAGTAACATGTGGCGCGATTTAAATTCCACTTCCACAGCCTTGGCTCTTCTATCTGCCATGGAGAACGTCTTCTTTCTGCCTCTCCCGATGAAAACTATTTTCTACGAGACCCCTCTGCTCCCATGGTATTGCAAGGTGAGAGGAACTATTAAGGGGGAAATATTATTGATTAAAATTCAAAGTAGAAATGGAGGGAAATGAAGGGCTTGGAACATTTTTATTCAAGTTTTGAAGCTGTTGTCATTTTGCTGCACCCAGTGTGGACTCCTTTTTTATGACACTTTGCCGTGTATTAGTCAAAATATTGATTGAAATTGTTATGGACATTGCACAGTTCCTGATGGCAGGAGTCATGGCAAATAGACTATTCTTATCATAATGTTCACGATCCTATTTTCTCCAAATGGTGAATCACCCCCTTTTCCAAAAAGGCAAGAGATCGATTCAAGTGTTGTATTTGAAAAATTTCAGTCAGCATGAATTTAAAGTGAGGATTTACTGCTGGAGAAACATGGTTTTAGGGCTTGGTGAAGGTGTCTGACTGCCACAAAAATGTCTGGGTACAAGATTTAGAAGCAAGAGAGAAATTCAGAGGTCAATTTGAGCAGAGAGCTCCAATTTTTACCCAGAAGTGGGGGCGTGATTCTTCTTAGCTGCCTGTTATTCTAACAAGTGGCTCGCATTGGCTAGTTTCTGCCAGAAACTGGCCAATGGGAATGTGCTTGGGGAAAGGCAGTTCCTAAAACTTCTCCCCTTCCCCGCAGCTTCAAAACAGAAATGGAGCCCTGCAGCCTCAGCGGGCTGGATCCGGTCTGCGGGCCGTATTTTGCCCAGGCCTGTCTCAAGGAATAATTGCGAAAAGGACACGAGAAGCAAGAAGCCTACTAACCAACCAGTGGGGCCACTGGACGATCAAGATGCTAAAGGAGCACTCAAGAGCGATAAGGCTTTTGCAGAGAAAATACATTAGCTCTTGGCATCAATCTTCATGATAGACAGTGTGAAGGAATTTCACAAACCCGAATCACTTATTCTAGGTGACAAATCTGAGGCGCTGGTCTAGATTGAGGTGCCATTAAAGGAAGCTCTGGAACAAGATGTGATAAGTCACCGGACGGTATTCACCCCAGAGTTCTGAAGGAACTCAAATATGAATATGCAGAACTACTAACGGTAGTGTCAGAGGGATGGCCATGTTAGTCTACACTGGAAAAACGCACGAGGAGCCCTTTGGCACCTTAAAGATTAAGACATTTATTTGGTCATAAGCGTTCACGGGCAAAGACGATGCATCCGACAAAGTGAAGATTTGCCCACAAAAGCGTATGCCCATGTAAATCTGTTACTTTTATAGGTGCCATAGGACTCCTCGTTGTACTTTGCAACCTATCCTTTAATTCAACTTCTCTACCAAATGACTGGATGACTGGCAGATAGCTAATGTGACACACATTTTTAAAAAGGGTTCCAGAGCTGGCCCCAGCAATTACAGGCCGATAAACCTGACGTCAGTACCCAGCTGTCTGGTTGAAATTATAGTGAAAGACAATATATCCAGACATGTAGATGAACATAATTTATTGGGGATAAGTCAACATATTTTTTGTAAAGGGAAATCATGCATCATCAACCTATTAGAATTCGTTGTGTGGCCAACAATCTCGTGAACAAGGGTGATCCAGTGTACAGGCAGTCCCCAGGTTACGTACAAGATAGGGACTGTAGGTTTGTTCTTAAGTTGAATTTGTATGTAAGTCGGAACTGGTACATACTGTAGGGGAAACTCTAGCCAAACATTTCTCCAGAGCTCAGTTTTATTCTCCCACACCTCACTTCCCTCAGTCCTTTATTCTCAAGATGAGGTGTCTGCTGAGAAAAGCCGCTCCACGTCTCCCTGGTCTGCTGAGGGGGGCGCTAGCTTCGCGTCTCCCTGGTCTGCTGGGGGGAAGCAGCTAGTGCGGGGTTGCCTCACCCCGTTTGTAAGTAGGGATCCGATGTAAGTCGGATCCATGTAACCCGGGGACTGCCTGTACTTACATTTCCAGAAAGCCTTTGACAAGGTCCCTCACCAAAAGCTCTTATGCACAGTTAGTGGTCATGGAAGAAAAGGAAAGGACTCCTCATGGACTGATAATTGGTTAAAAGATAGGAATTAAAAGGTAGAAACAAGAAGTCACTTTTCAGAATAGAGAGAGGTAAATACTGGTGTCCCACAAAAGTCTCTTCTGGGACCAAACCTAGTCAACAGAGTCATAAATGTTCTGGAAAGTCATGGCAACAGTGAGACAGGAAACTCTGCAGCTGATCCCAAACTACTGAAAATAGTTAAGTCCCAGACAAATCCTCCAAAAGGATCCCTCAAAACTGGGTGACTAGGCAACAAAATGGCAGATGAAATTCAATGTTGGGAGATGCAAAATAATGCACCTTACCAAACATAATCCCAATTACACAAGTAAAATGATGGGGGCTAAATTAGCTGTTACCACTCAAGAGTGAGATCTTGGAGTCATTATGGAAAGTTCTCTAAAAACATTTGCTCAAGGCAGTCGAAAAATGAAACAGAATGTTGGGAATCATTTGGAAAGTGGTAGAAAGGCAGAAAATAAATAAATCCATGCTGAGTATGGCATGGGAATGTGGTTGCTGCATCAGTGTAAAGAGATATTGTAATTGTATAGAAAAGTGCAACAAAAACGATAACAGGTAAGGAACAGATTCTGTATGAGAAGAAACTGATACTTTTCAGCTTGGGAAAGAGACCACTATAGGGAGATATGGCTGAGGTCTGTAAAGTAGGGTGTGTCTAGACTACAGGGTTTTTTTGAAAAAACTTCACCTCCATCTAGACTGCAGTCATGTTCTTTCTAACGTAAATTGAAAGAACACGGCAGTTTTTTCGATCGCGGTAAACCTCATTTTACGAGGAATAACGCCTTTTTTTCGAAAGTACTCTTTCAAAAAAAGACGCTATTGCATGCAAACTGTGCTTTTTGGAAAAATCTGCTGGTAGTCTCCATGCTCTCTTTCAAAAGAGGCTTTTTATTCTTTCGAAAAAGCCTCTTTTGAAAGAGGCTTGCAGTCTAGACGTAGCCGTTGTGACTGCTGTAGACAAAGTTGATATTTACTCCTAATTATACAAGGACAAGTGGTCATCAAATGAAAACTGGCATCAGGTTTAAAACAAACAAAATGAAGTGTTTCTTCACGCAGTGCATGGTCAACCTGTATTTTTAGGCAAAGGATGTTTGAAGGCCAAGTCTATAACAGGGTTCAAAAAAGAACTAAATAAAATCATGGAAATTAAGTTCCTCAATGGCTATCGGCCAGTATGGGCAGGAATAGTGTCCCTACATTCTGTCGGCCAGAAGATGGAAATGGATGACAGGGGAGGGATGACTTGATGGTTGCCTCTTCTGTTCATTCCCCCATGAGCACCTGGCACTGGCCACTGTCTGAAGACAGGATCCTGGGCTAGATACTTAATGTGACCCAGTGTAGCCGTTGTTATGTTATTATGATTCAGATCCTCTTTATGTTATAATTCTTGGGTATTTCCTTGGGGTTTCCTGTGCCTGGGACACACTCGTACAATGACACTGAACAAAAGTTACATCTGCTCTTGCCTTTTTCCAGCGCCGTGTCACACCTGAACAAGAAAAACAGCCAGTCATTGACAAAGGGATTACAGTTAGGACAGACACGTCTGGGAGTTTTGTACAGTATATAGCTAACAGGAGCAGGAGTTGAGATGTTTCGAAGTGGAGTCAATTGCATCTCTGTGATCCCTTTCCAACTCTGCAGGTAAATCCAGCCCGGGAGAGGTACTGGCTGCATGTCAGCGCAGATGGTATCAGGCTTGCGCTCATCTGGAAATATGGTGGGATTTATATGGACACTGATGTCATCTCCATCAGGCCTGTTCCAGTAGCAAACTTCCTCACGGCCGAGGATTTCCAGTTGGCCGGCAATGCGATTTTTGGCTTTTCTCGCCATCACAAGTTCATCTGGGATTGCATGGAGGATTTTGTTCAAAATTACAGAGGACGTATTTGGGGCTACCAAGGGCCCAGGTTACTGACAAGGAGGCTCAAGGCGTTGTGCCCCGTAACCAATTTCCATAAAGTGGTTACGGATATAAACTGTCAGAACATTTCTTACTTACATCCTCAGCGTTACTACCCCATCCCCTACGTACAATGGAATCGGTACTTCCAGGTCTGGGAGAAAAGCGTCGACTTCAACAACTCCTATTCTCTGCATCTGTGGAACTACAAGAACTGGAAACACAAGCGTGTGGTTGCAGGAAGTAACACCTTAGTGGAAAACCTCTTCAAAACATATTGCCCCACCACGTATAAAGTCCTTATTCAAGGCCCAGAAGGCAGTGTTCCGTAAGTAACAAAACAAGACTGAATGACAGCATTTAGCGGAACAACGTGACTCTTCCAGCCCTCATGATCCTGGGACTGAAATAAATTGTGCACAACACGGATCTCCTGAGTCAGTGACTCTCAGCCTTTTTCTGTCTGCCGGTGACTTTGTAGGACAGAACCTCTCACAATCCACCTCTTCTCTGAAGATTCCCCAGGAGCTAATGAAATCAGTAGGCAAG
Source organism: Pelodiscus sinensis (assembly GCF_049634645.1). Lineage (NCBI taxonomy): Eukaryota > Metazoa > Chordata > Testudines > Trionychidae > Pelodiscus > Pelodiscus sinensis. The sequence goes on along the minus strand of NC_134720.1, from coordinate 2,224,823 downwards.
CAAGGGTGTAAATTCCTCTGGGGATGACTTGATAAGTGTGTCTTGTCCTTTTGGGAATGTTTTCCAAAGCACTGAAGAGATCGAGGAACCTGAGTCCTCTTGTGAAAAGTCACGTTGGCTTTGGGTTCCAAAGCTCCACTGAAAATCAGGCCTTTGGTGCCTACAGATGCCTGTAACTGCTTTTGAAAATCCCATTGGGCATCTCTCCTCCCCTGGAGGTGTCTAAATGCCTTTCATCATTCGTCCTCTTGGATGCTTTTGGAAATTGTGCCCGGTCATTTGCTGTGAGTGTCTATAGCACCCTGTGCAATGAGACTGAGGCTTCACCGTGTTACTGTAATATTGATGTTCAATAACGGTGAATACAGTGGCGCTCAGCGAACAACGGCCCGCACCTCCCGCCCCCCTCGAGGTGTTCACTACGATTGTTTGTTTCTCCTTTGCTTCAGCTCCGGACCCCGCCTTTGCACAGTGTGTGCAGACAGGCGGCTGCTGCAGTCCTGCAGAACCTGCCGTTCCTGGCATGACACGCAAGGGCTACCATGCTGACATGAGGCAATTCCTGTTTATGGCCCGGGAGTCTCCTCCAGCCAGTCCACAGCGGATGGGCCCCCCATTCCCTACCACTCCGTCCCACATAAATCGTTTGGCACTCTGACATTCTTTTTTCCCCCTTTTTTTTGCCAAGTGCCTGGAAAATAATCTAATCTGCTGGGTTTGTCCTGGGGCTGGAGATTTGCATCGTTCTCACCGGCGCTGGGGCAGGACGGGAAAGTGTCCGTGGAGCGAGAGGCAGGTTCCTGCGCCCGCGGGCTCAGCAGGACCAGACCCAGCCTGTTGCATGCACAGCAGCTGTCTGCCCGGCAGCGCCCAGGCATGCGGGTGCGAGAGGGCTCGAGTTGGGGGAGAGTGAGGCCCCTGGAGATGTATCTCTCTCATCTCCAGTGCTGTCTGGCCCTGTTCGGGGGGAGGGGCTGTGGATTTACCTCAGGGGTGGGAGTAACAGGGGGCTTGCATTGGGGGCTGCCTTTTTTTGTTGTTTTTTTGCATGTCGAAGGTGGTAGCCCCACCTCCCTCAGGAAAAACTCTCGCTGGCTGCAGACCCGACTGTGCCCTTCAGGGTGTGGGGCCTGGTTCTGAAACTGCTTAGCAGGCTGCCAGCCTCCCCCAGCCTGGCAGCGAGTGACACCCCTGCATCCTCCCGGGGATGCAAAGGACTGAGAAACATGGGCCTGGCCTGCTCCTACCACGCCGGCCTGTTCCCTTGGGATCTCTGTGACTGGCCCAGCCTGGCGACACGGCCCGTCCTGGCCTCAGGGAGCAAGGGAAGCGAACCACGACCTGGCCCTGCAGAGGCAGAGTTTGCAAAGCGCCGGGCCGGGGGCTCGGGGCTCGGGGCGCGCAGGGTCCCAACGTGGCTATGGAGGCACCGGGCCCTGCACAGCTGCTGGGACACAGGGAAGGTTTCCCATGGTGTAACCCCCCCCCCCCCTCCCCCAGGGAATTCAAAGCCACCTGGGAAAGCAGCTGCCAGCACTGAGCCCCCGCAAAATCCGGGTTCCTGTGGGCCGGCCTGAGGAGAAACCCCCACTCAGCTTGTTCCTTGCTGGCATTTTCCTGGTGAAAGCCTCTCCCCATCCCTGATGTTTGTGGGGAAAACAAACTGCAGAGCGCGCCCCACAGCCATAAGAGCCACCGGAGTTTACGTTAATTCGTTCAGGGACCATGTAGATGTGAGTTTCACAGCAAGTCGACTGACCTTGTGTCTGACAGCTGGCTAGTAAGGGAGTATCCCAAAATACCTGTCCCGTGTCTTAAGAGCAAGCCCGTTATTTCACTATTCCGATGTCCTTCTAAACCCCGTTCCACGAGGAGCAAGGGACGCTTCGGATCAGGCGGTTATTTTACACAGCACCAGGTTTTGAAATAAGCTATTTTGAAATGAGATCGAAATAAGATGTGCAATTTGCATGGCTCACATTGGGTATCTTGTTTCAAGCCACGGTGCCGTGTAGACGCACCCCGGATGGGTGAACACTGGAATCCCACAGGGATTGAAGAGCACGTGCTGCAAAGAGCAGCAGGAGAGACGTCAAAGGTGCCACAATCTGAGTATCACTGACCCGGGGAGGGGTGGGGGGGGCTCTGAAAATTCACAAACAGCCTCTGCCTGGCCCCCCCTGCCCCGACCCAGTAACCTGGAACAAAATCTTGCCCCTCGTAGAAGGTTTTTCCCTCTTCCCCTTTACCTGACGTGTGTCCAAGGAGTGAATCCCAGCAGCCCTCGGTGCCACTGGGACCATGGTGCCCTCCCTCCCCGCACCTCAGAGCTGCTCCAGTGGCCATTTAGAAGGCCCAAGGCTTGGGCTTCTCATCCCTGCCTGTGAGCCGGTCGGGCTCTGGGAGAGGTGCCTCCCCCTCGGGGTCAGGGGCGGCCACTCCGCCCCACAACACCCTGTTTAGTCTTTTGGGGAGTTAACGGTGGCTTTGGTCTGGAGCCCAGGCCCTTGCTCAGGGCAGGCGGCAACAAATAGTTCAAAGCCCAGCCTGGGGCGGCCAAACAAACACACAGACCAACAGTCTTAGCGGGAGCACCCAACTGGATGCCTTGCTCAGGCGAGGTCCAGGCTGCGGTTCGGGCACAGCCGAGGGGCAGACTGCCGGCCAAGTGTGGGGGCCCACCCACTCCACCAAGTCAGCAGGCCTGCCTCACTTTTCTCCTCAGAGACGGCAAACGGCCTCTCTGCCGGGGCCCGAAGCAGAGTGGAGGGGGAGGGAGAGGGGCAGGGCACAAAACCCTGGGGCAGAAAAACAAGGAGGAGAAACGCTGGGGAAAGCGGGAGGGGGTGTAAATATGTTTGCTGCCCAGGGCACTGAAACTGCCTCCTTACGGCTCTTGACACAACCACAACTGATCCCCCCCCCCCCCACCCCCTCGGCTGCAACCCTACTGCATTGGCCCTTCCAAGCCTTCCCTAAGGATGAGCAGCCCCCTTAGACGGGCCGGTTGCTGATCAGGAAGCAGGCCCCGAGCCATTAAACTCGGCCTAGTGACCCCAAAACCCTTCCTGTGCCTGCGGGTGCCGGGAGACTCCAGTGTGAGGCAGGGTGGGGGGTCCCCCCGAGGGGCTGGGGTCTCTCTGCAGGACTTACAACTGAGGATCTCTGCCCCCGCCCCACCACCCCCACACACACTGGTATTAGCACCTGGAGGGCTCTCTCCCCGCCCCAAGCTGACAGTGAAAACAGAAACTCCGTCTAATCCGGTTGCCCAGGCTCTTGCAGGAAATTGCCCCGTTACAGTGTTTTTACAGCTCTGAATTGTTTACTATCTGCCTGCGCTAGCTCTGGAAACCGGCATGTGCAGGCAAAGAGCCAACCACCGCCCCCTGGTTGTTTCCCTGTCGACCAAAGAGCAACTGCACCTCGTCATTTAACCATTTCATTTCACAGACGGCAGATCCCTTCCCAGGCCTTTTGTGCCAGTGGCACAGCCGGTCCCCTGCAGACAAGGAGCACCCCATGGACGTCCCCACAGCTCCATGGTGGTGCCGTTGCAAATAGGGGGAGGGCAGCGAGCCCCAGGGCAGGGGCAGCCCTAGACTAGCTGCCTGCAACTGGCGCCCTAGGCAAATCATGCAATCGGTGCCCCCGCCTCCAAACCCCTCAAAGATATTGCGCCATCATTTGGCACCCCATTTAACTTGGCACCCTAGTTCGCCTATATGGACGGGCCTCCCTGCCCCAGGGAGCAATTGCAACTCCTCCCAGCTTGGAATTGACTGAGAACTTAATAAGCGTGCTTTCTATGCCAATATCTAAATCGTTGATGAAGATATTGAACAGAGCCGGTCCCAGAAAAGACCCCTGCGAAACCCCCCTTTGTGGCAGGATTGTGAACCATTAATAATTCCTCTCTGAGGGTATATCTACACTACAAAGTTAATTTGAACTAACAGACATTTGTTCGAATTAACTTTCAGAGGCGCTACACAGGCAAACCGCTAGTTCGAACTTAATTCGAACTAGCGGAGCGCTTAATTCGAACTAGGTAAACCTCATTCCACGAGGACTAACGCCTAGTTCGAATTAAGTAGTTAGAATTAAGGGCTGTGTAGCCACTTAATTCGAACTAGTGGGAGGCTAGCCCTCCCCAGCTTGCCCTGGTGGCCACTCTGGGCACCACCAGGGAAACTCGTCTGCCCCCCTCCCGGCCCCGGAGCCCTTAAAGGGGCACGGTCTGGCTACGGTGCCTGTGCCAGGTGCAAGCCTGCCAGCGCCCAGCCAGCAGACCCTGCACCTGGCACAAGATGAGCCAGCCACCCGCTGCCACCCAGCCCTCTGCCTCTTCCCGGGACCAGGCTGGCGGCTCCCAGGAGCCTGCTCGGGGCCGCAAGAGGCGGGCGCCCACCAGGTCTAGTGCGGACATCGTGGACCTCATCCACGACCTCCGCACTAGGCACAGGAAAGTGGCCGTCTAGGGCAGGAGAGCTGCCAGCCTGGCCACCCAGGAGCAGGTTTGCATGAAAATCAGGGTGGTCCAGTGAGACCCCCGACCATGAGCCCTGAGCTTAGAACGGCCGTACTGGGTCAGACTAAAGGTCCATCTAGCCCAGTATCCTGTCTGCCGACAGTGGCTAACACTAGGGACCCTGGAGGGGATGGACCGAAACAATGACCAAGCCATTTGTCTCGTGCCATCCCTCTCCAGCCTTCCACAAACTTTGGGCAGGGACACCACTCCTACCCCCTGGCTAATAGCACTCCATGGACCCAACCTCCATGACTTTATCTCACTTCTCTTTAAACTCTGTTCTAGTTCTAGCCTTCACAGCCTCCTCTGACAAGGAGTTCCACAGGTTGACTATTTGCTTTGTGAAGAAGAACTTTCTGTTATTAGTTTGAAGCCTGCTACCCATTCCTTTCCTTTGGTGTCCTCTAGTCCTTCTTTATGGGAACTCAGGAAGAACTTTTCTGAATGCACCCTCTCCACACCACTCATGATTTTATAGACCTCTATCATATCCCCCCTCAGTCTCCTCTTTTCTAAGCTGAAAAGTCCCAGTCTCTTTAGCCTCTCTCCATATGGGACCTGTTCCAAACCCCTGATCATTTTAGTTGCCCTCCCCTCTCCCACCCTCTCTCTTCCCCTCTCCCACCTCCCTTTCCCAGTCTCCCCGAGTTTTGTTCAATAAAGAGAGTTTCTATTTTTGAACACACGTGTCCTTTATTTTGTACATCAGGAAGGGGGGCTAGGGAGGGGTAAGTGGAAGGAGGTGAGGGAGGAATGGGGTACGAGCCCCCGATGGGGAGGACTGGCTCTGCGGGCTCCTCAGGGTGGAAGCTCTCCTGCAGCCTCCCGATTAACCGGCCCCCCCGGATGGCAGCCTGCGGCAAGTGCAGCCGGGCTGATGGCCGAGTCCTGTGATACGCTGAGTGTGGGCACTCAGGGCACTCCAAGCCAGGACTGCTTTGCTGTCCCTCATCAAGTTAGACAAGCGAGTGGGGAACCCCTGAGAACTGTCTGTCCAGGGTGGGGGTCGGGTCCCTTTAAGCACAGCCCTCGGCTAGCCTGAGACAGCAGCTCCACGCTCTAAGTCCTAACCTGATGCCCTGCCGGCACTGCTTCCGGCCAGCCTTAACCTCAGTTCAGGGTCCACTCAATGTGGACATGCTAGTTCGAATTAGCAAAACGCTAATTCGAACTAGTTTTTAGTTCTAGATGCGCTAGTTCGAATTAGCTTAGTTTGAATTAACTAATTCGAATTAAGTTAGTTCGAATTAGTGCTGTAGTGTAGACATACCCTGAGTACGGTTATCCAGCCAGTTATGCACCCACCTTATAGTAGCCCCATCTAAGTTGCATTTGCCTAGTTTATTGATAGGAATATCATGCGAGACCATATCAAACGCCTTACTAAAGTGTAGGTATACCACATCCACCGATTCTCCCTTAGCCACAAGACTCGTTATCCTATTAAAGAAAACTATCAGATTGGCTTGACATGATTTGTTCTTTACAAATCCATGCTGGCTCTTCCCTATCACCTTGCCACCTTCCAAGTGTTTGCAGATGATTTCCTTAATTACTTGCTCCATTATCTTTCCTGGCACAGAAGTTAAACTAACTGGTCTGTAGTTTCCTGGGTTGTTCTTGTTTCCCTTTTTATAAATGGGCACTAGATTTGCCCTTTTCCAGTCTTCTGGAATCTCTCCTGTGAGGGGGAAATCTCGCTCCCCTGGGGTACAGAGCCCCCAGAAGGGTTCGAGGCCGGAGGTCAAATCAAATCAGTGAGGCAGGAGAGAAACCTAGAAGGGAAAACTTTATTATGCATGCATGCAGTCTGACTGCTACTAGAGAACAATAGCAGTCAGCCCTGAGTTACAGGTTTTTGGATCCTTTATACAGAATGCTTAGACAGCTCAGTTGTTGATTGTTTTCCTTAACATATCAAAGTCTCAGCAGAAGTACTCTGAGACTTCTGTTCACCCCAGGAGTGCTAGAAGTAAGTTTTACAAAACAAAGGCACATGAGAATGTGGAGTGAGTAATCTTACAAGGCAAATTGTGACAAAGATACATGAGTATACATGATAATTTGTGACAGACTAGGAGTATTCATGAACTTGAGATAGGCATTGTAAGGGTCTTGATTAGAGTTAACTTGATTTCACTCTGATACAGGGAGAGAGGTCTGGAAAACTTTTAACCCTTACAGCAGTTTTCTTTTAGAGAGTTTTGATTTCCTGCACAGTCCCTCCTTTAGACACAATTGGAGTTATTTGATTTTCCCCACACCTGTCTCCCATGATTTTCCAAAGATGATACCTAGAGGCTCAGATACCTCCTCTATCAGCTCCTTGAGTATCCTGGGATGCATTTCATCAGGCCCTGGTGACTTGCAGGCATCTAACTTTTCTAGGTGATTTTTAACTTGTTCTTTTTTTATTTTATCTTCTAAACCTACCCCCTTCCCACTAACATTCACTATGTTAGGCATTCCTACAGACTTCTCGGTGAAGACCGAAACAAAGAAGTCATTAAGCATCTCTGCCATTTCCAAGTTTCCTGTTACTGTTTCTCCCTCCTCACTGACCAGTGGGCCTACCCTGTCCTTGGTCTTCCTCTTGCTTCTAATGTATTTATAAAAAATCTTCTTGTTTCCCTTTATGCCCGTAGCTAGTTTGAGCTCATTTTGTGCCTTTGCCTTTCTAATCTTGCCTCTGTATTCCTGTGCTGTTTGCCTATATTCATCCTTTGTACTTTGTCCTACTTTCCACTTTTTATATGACTCCTTTTTTATTTTTAGATCATGCAAAATCTCGTGGTTAAGCCAAGGCGGTCTTTTGTCATATTTTCTATCTTTCTGATGCAGCAGAATAGCTTGCTTTTGGGCCCTTAACAATGTCCCTTTGAAAAACTTCCAACTCTCCTCATTTTTTTCCCCTCAGTCTTGATTCCCATGGGACCTTACCTATCAGCTCTCTGAGTTTACCAAAATCTGTCTTCCCGAAATCCATAGTCTCTATTTTGTTGTTCTCCCTTCTACTCTTCCTTAGAATTGTGAACTCTATGATTTCATGATCACTTTCTCCCAAGCTGCCTTCCACTTTCAAATTCTCAACCAGTTCCTCCGTATTTATTAGGATCAAATCTAGAACAGCTTCCCCCAGGTAGCTTTTTCAACCTTCTGAAATAAAAAGTTGTCTCCAATGCAGTCCAAGAACTTATTGGATAGTCTGTGCCCCACTGTGTTATTTTCCCAACATATATCTGGATAGTTGAAGTCCCCCGTCACCACCAAATCTTGGTGGCGCAAGTTTCCTTACACAATTTGAGTACCATTAACAAGAGCCGGGTGAAAAGTTTTGCATTTTTTTAAACTGAAATGTGAAGTTTTGTATGAACTGAAACATTTATGCAGAATTCACCAGATTGTGTTGATTGGGGAAACGAGACTCCAGAAAGATCAACACGAGGTGTTTCTAAGCATTTTTGAAACAGGGTGCTTTGATGCAAAACATCTTCTCCTTTCTAATTTTTAGAAAGTTTAAAAAAAAAAAAAAACAAATCACGGAGCATGTGAACAACATGTTTCCTTTCAGGTTGAATTCGGCATTTGAAATGCAATTTCATTTGAATGGTTTTGGTTCACCAAAAGTATTTTGAAAGATAAATAATCTGGCAGAGGCTGAATTTCTACCAATAGGCCAGATCTTCCAAGAACCTCTCAGGAGAACTTTGACGTAATTTAAGAACATAAGAACGGCCATTCTTGGTCAGAACACATAGACCAGAACTCTGTCTTCCCACTGCCATCGGATATTCACACATGTGGGCCAGGTAGGCCTATAAACTGCACAGCCTGTACCTGAAAGGTGAGCCAGGGAACAGGAAGCATTTCTTGGTCAGCTTTGGACTCAATGTTTTGATTAGTATCAGAGGGGTAGCTGCGTTAATCTGAATCTGCAAAAACAGCGAGGAGTCCTGTGGCACCTTATAGACTAACTGAAGTGTTGGAGCATAAGCATTTGTGGGCAAAGACCCACTTCGTCAGATGCATGTAGTGGAAATTTCCAGAGGCAGGTATAAATATGCAGGCCAGAATCAGGCTGGGGATGACGAGGTGGATCCAATCAGGGAGGATGAGGCCCACTTCTAGTAGCTGATCTGGAGGTGTGAATTCCAAGAGAGGAGAAGCTGCTTTTGTAGTTAGCAAACCATTCACAGTCTTTGTTTAATCCTGAGCTGATTGTGTCAAACTTGAAGATGAACTGGAGCTCAGCAGTTTCTCTTTGAAGTCTGGTCCTGAAGTTTTTTTGCTGCAGGATGGCTACCTTTAGATCTGCAATTGTGCGTCCAGGGAGATTGAAGTGTTCTCCTACAGGTTTTTGTATGTTGCCATTCCTAATATCTGATTTGTGTCCATTGATTCTTTTACGTAGGGACTGTCCAGTTTGGCCGATGTATATAGCAGTGGGGCATTGTTGGCACATGATGGCATATATTACGTTAGTAGATGTGCAGGAGAATGAACCAGTGACAGTATGGCTGATCTGGTTAGGTCCTGTGATGGTGTTGCTGGTGTATATATGTGGGCAGAGTTGGCACCGAGGTTTGTTGCATGGATTGGTTCCTGAGTTAGAGTTATTATGGTGCGGTATGTAGTTGCTGGTGAGAATATGCTTTAGGTTGGCGGGTTGTCTGTGAGCAAGGACTGGCCTACCTCCCAAAGCCTGTGAAAGTGAGGGATCATTGTCCAGGATGGGTTGTAGATCACTAATGATGCGTTGGAGAGGTTTTAGCTGAGGACTGTAGGTGATGGCCAGTGGTGTTCTGTTGGTTTCTTTCTTGGGCTTGTCCCGTAGCAGGAGGCTTCTGGGTACACGTCAGGCTCTGTCAATCTGTCTCTTCACTTCCTCGTGTGGGTATCGTAGTTTACAGAATGCTTGTTGAAGATCTTGTAGGTGTAGGTCTCTGTCTGAGGGGTTGGAGCATATGCGGTTGTACCTCAGTGCTTGGCTGTAAACAATGGATCGTGTGGTGTGTTCGGGATGGAAGCTGGAGGCATGCAGGTAAACATAGTGGTCGGTAAGCTTTTGGTATAGGATGGTATTGATGTGACCGTCACTTATTTGCACCGTGGTGTCCAGGAAATGGACCTCCCGTGTAGACTGGTTGATGCTGAGGTTGATGGTGGGGTGGAAGCTGTTGAAATCATGGTGAAATTCTTCCAGAGTCTCCTTCCCATGGGTCCAGATGATGAAGATGTCATCGATGTAGCGTAGGTAGAGAAGGTGGATGAGAGCTGAGGAAGCGTTGTTCCAGGTCAGCCATAAAAATGTTGGCGTATTATGGGGCCATGTTAATCAAAACTAATGTTTTGATTAGTTTTCTATTATCTGAAAACTTTGCCACATCACAATGTGCCATGTTCTTCCAGATCTCTCATGAATATGTTGAACAGCATGGGTCTCAGTCGGGTACCTCCTGCCCACCCCTTCCGAGTTCCGTTAGTCCTTCCCCAGTCAATATTACAGCTGCCCAAGGGCGGAACCGGTGTCTTTAATACTGTTACTAGTTTCTTTTGCCAATACACTGGTATAGGGGTCAATTGCGGAAGAACTTTGTACCTGCCAGTTTAGGGGTGGTGAGGCCTGCATTCTTTCTCCTCTTTCCATATTCCCTACAACAGATGAGCCAGAAGCAAGTCTTTGGGAACATACGCCATTATAGAAAGAACGAATTGTAGATAAGGGCAGGAACATAACAATCTTGTTTACCCTAAAGTCCTGATCACGTAAACAGGGCCAAAGAGCAAGTAGATCCAGAACAGAACCAGACTGATAACTTACAGTTCAGTCCTACATCAGCACGTAATGAGTAATCTCTGGAAATTTCCAAGCTGCCAAACAAGGCAGGAAAACTGTATTTAAGGCTGCCTCAACGCCTAACAAATTGAACCTCACCGACGGGCTTTGGGTACTGGCTCCTTGGAAGCTGAGACAACCTCCCACTTCGTCCGCAGCCTACCTGGGGTTCCAGGCTTGCAGAGACGGACACAAGATATGCCCCTTCTCTGTTATATTGTTCTTCCAGTTATGGGGCACAGCTGTTAGCTGTCAGGAAATAAACGACTTGTGTTTGACAGATACCTGTGTAGCATCCTTTGTACTTTGAGAGCCCAGTGTCGGACCTGAGACTTACTCTTGCCCACTACAACTGGCCCCCCTTTTGCCACCCCGCTTCCCACCAGCGATGCGGGGAGTAGGGGAACACAGGCCACCCACTCCTTCAGGTCCCAGCCCAGAGCCCTAAGGAAGGGGAGATCTCTCTCCTCTCCTAACGGTTGACCCATAGCAGGACGCCCTGCCCTGGGCTGGATTACTCCCTACTCACCCCCTTCTCATGCCCCACTCGTCCCGTCACAGCCCCCCACCAGACCCATTCCTCCCGCTTCTCCGGACACCGCTCCGCCCCCTCCACTCACTCTGCCCAGCTCTCCCCCTTTGACCAGGGCCCGGCCTGTTTTAAAGACCACGCTGCAGTGTTGGCTTGGCCCTACGGGGCGTGTGTCCCTCTATGTGGGGGCGGGGCTAGCCTGCCCCCACCATTCACCCCTTCTGTACCTGCGTGGGTTCTCTGCCACCTCCCCACCTTCACCAGTGTCAGCTCCGGCTCCGGGCAGATTCGCTGCAAGTGGAGCCAGCATGGGTGCCTCCGCTCCGGTCTCTGAGCCCGCCCCCCCCAAGGTCCCTGCCCTGAGAGTGCGGCGCCCATCGGCTCCGTCACAGCACCCCCATGGCCGGCTGCCCCCTGCAGGGCAGGGCCGCTTCATCCCCGGCCGCGTCTCTGTCTCCACCCCGCGCAGCAAGGTGTGCATCCCTCACCTCAGCATCCCTGTCCCCGTCCTCATGTAGGACCCCCGCCACGGGGGCAGAGGGCCGCGGGAGGGATACAGGGTGGCCTCCCCGCCCGGGGAACTAACTTGCGGGATGCCCCTGGCCAGCCCCCGCCCCAGAGCCGGGCTCTTATCTCCGCCATGTTCACGGCGTGGGCGGGATAGGGAGGGGGATGCGGTGGCCAAGGGGGGGCGCCGGGGCACAGACATCCCATGCCCCCAACAGTGCCCTGTGTGCCTCCAGGCCCGGCCGTGGCACGCCCCCCGCACCAGAACACGCAGCGCACAGTGGAACCGCAAAGCCCTCGGGGCCAGAGCCGGGTGGGGTGGCACTTCCAGGAACAAAAGCTGGCCGGAATGGCACCCCTGGCAATGTGCCACCCCAAGCACGAGCTTGATTTGCTGGTGCCTAGAGCCGGCCCGTTGTCAAGAGAACACAAGTGGCCCCTTCGGCACAGGCTGCTGTTCACAAAGCTCTGGCTGGCTCGTGAGCACTGGCAGAACCGTCGATAATGGAAACATGCGATCAAGTGGGCCACGCAGAGGGAGCACACCCAAAACACTGGTCAGTCCAGACATGGGGCCAAATTCTGCCTCCTTCATGCAGCAACTTCTGATCCACTGAGGTTGTGCAGTAAGGCTGAA